>NC_139021.1:24544421-25101175 GCF_964662115.1 Mustela nivalis | reverse complement strand
GTACTTTTCCTACATTCTTTTTTAATGACTGCATAGCTACATGGTATATGGTCTGCCTGTACTTTAATTTATTTAATGTATCTCTTATTGACAGCTTTAGTCTTTGTGTTTTCAGGGGCACAAATAATGATTTTGGATCTATATCCTTGTACACTTGTGTGATATATGCCTTGAATAAAATTCCAGAAATGGGTGTGTCTCATTTTAAATTTAGGTAGATACTTCGGAACTATCCTCAAGAAATGTGAAAATTTCTACTGCTATCACCAGGCTATGAAGTGTTTTCAAACTTCAGCTTCAATTTTGGCGATATTAGATTTTATACAAGGCAAAAAAAAGAAAGTGATCTTATTATTTTATTTTGCATTTCTCTCATAACTGTTGGGATCAAATATCTTGTTATATGTTTCTCATTCATTCATAATTATTCTTTTATGAATTGCCTCTCCATATCCTTCACTTATTTTTAAAGGGCTCTTCTTTCTAATTCTCTTTTAGGAAACAACTGCTTAGCTTTCTGTTACTCCTGGGTAATCCACATTTGCCTTTCATATATACATTTTGAATACCTTTTGTTGTATTTTTCACACCTTGACTTTGAACTTAAAAATAAATTTATAGTTGAAAAAAACTAAACTTAACATGACTTGGGTCACAAGAATTTGGTTAAGAACACAGATTTTTAATTTTTTCTTCCTTTTTCACATTCATATTTACTTTTTCTATACAGTATGGAAATACAATTATTTGTACAAGTATTTTTATGATTTTTAAGTTTTATATTGTTTTCTTTTATGCTAGTTGAGATCTTTGACAAGAAATACTTTTGTGTTTACCTTTCACTTTTTTTTCAAACTTGTGTTTATGTACTGCAATTGTGCTTTTGTGCCCAATTGACTCTTTTTTCATCACCAAGAGTTCACAACGTTATTGACCTACAGCTCTTGTGTGATAAAGATTGTAAAGAACTTAATAGTAGCAATTAACCTTTTTTTATTGTGGTAAGCAACACATAATATGAAGTCTATTCTCTTACTAGTTTTGAACTGGACAGTATTGCTAACTACATGCACAGTGTTGTACAGCAGATCTCTAGAACTTTTCCATCTTGAGTGAATGAAACACTATACCCCTTGGAGAATAACTCCTAATTTCCCCACCTTTCCTAGCTCCTGGAAACTACCATTTCACTTTCTTCTGCATGAATTTCACTAATTTAGATACTTTGTCTAAGTAGAATCATGCAGTATTTGCCTTTCTGTGACTACCTTATTTCATAAGGTACTTGAGTATTCATATATACTTAACATAATGTCCTCAAGGTTCATTTATGTTGTAAAATATGACAGGACTTCCCCTGAAAATACACATCTCATGTATTCACTCACACTTTAATGGACATTTAGATTGTTTCCATTTCTTGGCTATCATGAATAAAGTTGCAGTGAACATGGGAGTACAAGTATTTCTTTAAGATCCTGCTTTTAAGGGGCGCCTGGGTGGCTCAGTGGGTTAAAGCCTCTGCCTTCAGCTCGGGTCACGATCTCAGGGTCCTGGGATTGAGCCCCACATCAGGCTCTCTGCTTAGCAGGGAGCCTGCTTCCCTGCCTCTCTGCCTACTTGTGATCTCTCTCTGTCAAATAAATAAACAAAATAAAATCTTAAAAAGAAAAAAAAAGATCCTTCTTTTAATTATTTTTGATAAATACCCAGAAGTGGGATAGCTGACTTATATGGTAGTTCTATTTTTAATTTTTTGAGGAACTTCCTTAGTTTTCCTTGGTAGCTACATCACTACCGGTAAATACTTCATATCAGGTGAAGAGTGTGTGTGTGTGTGTGTGTGTGTGTGTGTGTGTATAAATAATGAGTGAATTCTAAGCTGTCAGATCCATTAATATGGAGTTGTTCATAATATGCCCTTATTCTTCTGATGAATGTATTCCTAATATTAGTAGTTTTGTGTTTTTTCTCATTTTTTTGGTCAATCTTGCTACTGCTTTGCCAATTTCATTGATCTTAAAAAAAGGTTTTCGTTTCATTGATTTTTTTCTCTATAACTTTATTCTGTTTTCAAATTTTCACGTCTTATTTAATTATTTATTTTTCCCCTTGTTTTGAATTTAGCTTTTCTTCTTTTTTTGGTTCTTAAAGAGGGAGCATAGATTGCTAATTTAAGACTTTTCTCTATTTCTAATGCATGTATTTGGTACTGTAAAATGTCTCTCAGTACTACTTAAGCTTCATCTCACACATTTTGATATGTTATATTTTCATTTTTATTCAGTTTAATGTATTTTGAATTTTCACTGAATCTTCCTTTTCAAGAAAGCCATGGCTGTTATAGGAGAGAATGTTTTATTTCCAATTGTTTGGATTTTAATTAACTTTTGACATTAATTTCTAGTTTGATTCCATTGTGATCAAAGAACATACTCTAGATGATTTCAGTCCAAATCTGTTTAAGTTTTAATCCCCAGGATATGGTCTATCTCTAATATGTGTTCCTTGAATACTTGGAAATAATGTGTATTCCAGTGTTGTAAATAGAGTGTTCTCTAAGTGTTGATTATACCATTAGTGCATCCTGTTGAGTTCCATACCTTTGTTGACTTTTCTCCCACAGGCAAGGTGCCATTTTTCTCTGGCAAGACTTTTTTGTCCTCAGTTTTCAGTTTAATTATAATGTACATGGTATGGATTTCTTTGTGCCTCTCAACTTAGGAGTTTACTCAGCTTTTCTAATCTGTAGGTGTATGTCTATTGCCAAATTTGGAAAGGTTTTAGTCTTTATTTCCTTAAGTACTTCCTTAGCCCTATACTCTCTTCTATGACTCCAGTGACATAGGTCGCGGTGCTCTTTTCATCTTTTTTTTTTTTTTTTTTTTTTTTTTTTGACTACTTTCTTTCTGTTGTTTAGATTAGGTCATTTCTTTTCTCCTTCCGTTCCTCGGTTATTTTCTCTATTCCCTCCATTCTCTTTTGAGTACACCAACGGAGCTCTTCATTTCAGTTATTGCACTTTTCTTCTGTAGCATTTTTTAAAGATTTTATTTTTAAGTAACCTCTCCACCCCGTGCAGGACTCAAATTTAGTAGCCCAAGATCAAGTGTTTTATGCTTCACCAGCTGAGCCCCTCTTATGTAACATTTTGATTTGACTCTTCTTTCTATGTTCCATTTCTTTGCCGAGTCTTTTGATTTACCAGCACTTTAAATTTTTTTTTTAATCTGCTTTAAGTGTCTGCATTGTTTCTTGGGGAATTTCGTTTATCCTGGCTGCTTTAAAATATCTGTCATGTGGTGTTGGTATTCATTGATCTTTTTTTCCATTAAGTTGGAGATCTTGTTGCCTTTTGGAACAATAAATGATTTTTCTTGCAACCTGGATAATATAATTTACTTTATGAAATTCTGGATCTTATTTAAATCTTCTCTTTAACTGGCTTCTTCTGAGACTGTCCCATCAGGAAAAGTGGTGGTGGGTATTGCTTCGTTATCATCAAATGGAAAGAAAAATCCATGTTTTCTAATTTGCTTCCATTAACAACTATAAGGGAGTAGTGTTGTAGTTGGGTGGTGGTGAACATCCCTACCTACCCTACATGTCTTTTTGAAACCACCCAGCAGGAAGTAGGAGGTTCCTGTTACTGTGAAGTGAGTGAAAATCAACCTCCTTTGATATCAAGCTCAAGACATTACAAATAGAGAGGGTCCCTCGATGCAATTTTTTCTCTTTCTAAACTCTGTGATGATCATTTTATTCTTCCACATGTATCTTCTTTTACTGTTTTCTTTTGGAGGGTTTATAATGTATGACTCATCTTCAAATGAATTGAGACATCTAAAGAAACTACATATTTCTAGATAAAGCAAATGTTAAAAATAGATGTGACAAATATTTAAAATGTGTTTAACCAGCAAGATTTCATCTCTTTTAAGGCTGCATAATATTCCAGTGTGTGTGTATGTGTGTGTCTTTCTGATGCATTCATCTCTTAGTGGACATTTAGGTTGCATCCATAATTTGGTTATTGTAAATAATGCTGCAACAAACATAGGGGTGCATGTACCTTTTAGAATTAGTGTTTTTATCTTCTTTGAATAAATACCCAGTAGTGAAGTTACTGGATCACATGGTATTTCTTTTAATTTTTTGTGAAACCTCCATTGTTTTCTACAATGTCTGTACCGAGTTACATTCCCACCAACAGTGCACAAGGGTTCCCTTTCCTCCACCTCCTTGCCAACATTTTTTGTCATTTTTTTTTAATTGTAACCATTCTGACAGGTGTAAGGTGACATCTCATTGTGGTTTTGATTTGCATTTCCCTGATGATGAGTGATGTTGAGCATCTATTCATGTGTCTGTTGGCCATCCTTATGTCTTCTTTGGAAAAATGTCTGTTCAGGTCCTCTGTCCACGTTTAAATCAGATTATTTTTTGGTGTTTAGTTGTATTAGTCCTTCATGTATTTTGGATATTAATCCCTTATTGGATATTGGATCATTTGCAAGTATCTTCTCCCATTAAGTACTTTGCCTTTTTGTTTTGGTGATGGTTTCCTCCACCCTGCAGAAGATTTTTATTTGAATGTAGTCCTATTACTTGGTTTTTGCTTTTCTATTCCTTGCCTTAAGAGACACATATAGAAAAATCTTTCCTATGCCCACGGTCAGAGAAATTACTCCCCATCTTCTCTTCTAGGAGTTTTATGTTTTCAAGTCTTAGATGTATATGTTTAATCTATTTTGAGTTTATTTTTGTGAATGGTGTTAGAAAGTGGTCCAGATTCTTTTTCTTTTTTTCTTTCTCTCTCTCTCTTTTTTTTTTTTTTTTTTGCATGTAGCTCTCCAGTTTTCCCAATATCATTTGTTGAAGAGATTGTCTTTCCCCCATTGTATATTCTTGCCTTCTTGCCCCCTTTGTCATAAATTAATTGACTATATAAGTGTGGGTTTTTTTCTGGGCACTCTATTTTGTTCCACTGGTCTATGCTTTTATTTTTGTGCCAGTATCATACTATTTTGATTACTACGGCTTTGTAATGTATCTTGAAATCTGGAATTGTGATACCTTCACCTCTGTTTTTCTTTCTTAAGGTTGCTTTGGCTATTTGGGTCCTTTTGTGTTTCCATACAAATTTTAGAATTATTTATTCTAGTTCTGTGAAAAATGTTAATTTTTTTGATACAGATGGTATTGAATCTGTAGATTGCCTTGGTTAGCATAAGCATTTTAAAATATCAATTTTTCCAATCTATGAGCATGGAATATCCCTTATTTAATTAGTGTCATCAACAATTTCTTTCATTAATGTCTTAAAGTTTTCAAAGTACACGTCTTTCACCTCCTTGGCTAAGTTTTTCCCTAGCTGTTTTACTTTTTCGTTGTTGTTGTTGTTGCAATTGTAAATGAAATTCTTTTCTTAATTTTCTTTGTGCTACTTTAATGTATACAAAAATACTGATTTGGGGGTATTAATTTTATATTCTGTAGTTTCGCTGAATTCATTCATTACTTCTAATAGATTTTTGGTGGAGTCTTTAGGGTTTTCTATATATATCCTGTCATCTACAAACAGTGACACCTAGAGGACATTGTGCTAAGTGAAATAAGTTAGACTGAGAAAGACAAAGCCCATAGGATTTCACTCATGTGTGGAATTTAAACACCAAAACAAATGAATACATGAATAAAAAGCAGAATCAGATATATAAATACAGAGAACAAACTGTGGTTCCCAGAGAGGAGATGGCAGAGGATGGCCAAATGGATGAAGGGGAGGGAGAGATACAGACTTCAGTTGTGGGAAGAAGAAGTCATAGGAATAAAAGGTACAGCACAAGGAATATAGGCAATGATATTTGGGAGCAATATACAGTGACAAAGGGTAGTTGCACTTGTGGTAACCCTTAGCATAACATATAAAGAAGGTGAATTCTGTTGTACATCTGAAACTAATGTAACATTGTGTATCAACTACACTCAAAAAATTAAAAAATAAAATTCATATTGTTAAAAAAGTATAGTTAATTATAATAAAAATACTTTTTGTTTCATTTAAACAGTTATCAACCATTGACACATTGTTTTGATTTGGGTAATGTCTAAGCGATATTATTATGGCAGAGATAAGAAAGTTTGAAATAGTCATTAAAATTTTTTTAATTTGCAATGGGTTTTATTTTTCTAAAAGATCACTGTATTTTTAATATTCATTTTCTAAAATATGAATTTACTGAGACTTTCTTGTCTGCAATTATCTCTTTAATTAGACTTTAAAATGTAATTTATGGTTTTATCGAAAATACCAGTTTTTCAGTGAGCCTCAGTTTATGCAGCTAGACATCCCAACTTCACAATTTAGCACTCTTTTTGTGCAAATTACCTTATGTGTCAGTTTCTTTATTTATAAAATGAGATAATGAGTAACTGTTTTAACAATTAAGCATGTTAACAACTGCAAATCTCTTTGAACAGTGTTTTAAACATAGTGACTATTATACATGTTAACACTTTCTTCTTTTCCTTGTCCTCTTATTTATTGCTACAATTATCATCTTTAGCCATGAAGCTCCATTACATAATTTAAAAATCTATTTTCTTTGAATTTGACCACACAAATTTGAATAAACGCACTAGAAAACTCTATTACCAGTTTGTCAGAGAATGAAAAATGCCTATTGTCCAAATGTATCAAGTATGCTAGCAGACAGTGCCTATGAAATGTAATTCCACGGCTCTAGTTCAGGTTATCAATAAAAACACATTAAAATATTTTATTATTTTCAGAGTGGGAGGTCAGTTTTTAGTCTCAGGAAATCAAAGGTTAATGTTTTGAAGGAGAAAATATAACCTGATATTGGTAAATTTCTTTTGTTGAATTAATTAATTAATTAATTTGAGAGAGAGGACATGATGACAGAGTTGGTTGGCAAGTGAGAGAGGGAGATGGAGAAAGAAACTTAAGCAGACTGCACTCTGAGTACAGATCAATCTGTACCTGAGCAGAAACCAAGATTCAGTGACTTAACCAGATATGCCAGTCCAGCATCCCTGATATTGGTTTATGTCTATGTAGATTCATAATGAGTGAGTATTCTTCATTTATTGGGTGAATGTATGCCATTTGGGTCAAACTTTTATTTGTGTTAGTGAGATCTTTATTATTCATACTAATTTTTTTCTCTGTCTTCTTAATCTGCTACCAAGTAACTTAAAAATCTCTGCAATGTGCATTTGTTCCTTTTATTTCATTTTTGTTCCATGTATTTGGGCAGTAAATTACTAGACAAATTAATCTTGGTATTATGGTGAACTTAGTTCTCCACCATTATGAAATTATTTTCTTTGGATCCACCAATGGTTGTTTCACAAAGTCTTTTTATCTCACATTAGTATAGATACTTTCAGTTATTTTTAAGTTAGTGTGTGTACTTATGATTATTATATTATAGGCAAGGTGGATTTCTTATGAATAGCATGTAGGGTTTAGCTTCTTAAAGTTTATGTGTTAGTCTTTACTTCTAAATTAGAGTCATTATCTTTTAACTTATTCTAATTATATATGTATTCTTTGTTCCATATGTTTTATGTTCCCTTTATTTCCCCTTTTTGCCTTATTTTATATTAATGAAGTGGGTACTTTCATTGACTTGTTTTCCCTCTATTAGCTTGTCATTTTCATATTCTTTAGTGGTAACCCTAGAGAATAAAATTTGTATCCTTGATGATTAAACTATAATTAGTCCATTTATTAGTTCATGAACAAAGCAAGGACAGTAGAACATTATAACTCCACCCCATCCCTTGATGTTTGCACCATTATTTTTGTAGACTTTAATTGTACATATATTATAAACACCCAAAAGACACTCTTACTCTCTTAATCTAAAGTTAACATTCTTGGTATTATGGTGAACTTAGTTCTCCACCATTATGAAATTATTTTCTTTGGATCCACCAATGGTTGTGTCCATTTCTTCTTTTCTTCATTTCAATCTTTCCATTGAGTTTATTTTTCTTCTACCTGAACAGTTTTCTCCGGTATTTAACTTAAGTCTGGCAATAAATACATTTTGTTTGCTTGATTTATTTTGGGTTTATCTATTATTTATAACCATTTTTGATGGAAGATTTGATACAGGCTACTCTACCAGAGCTAGGAGTAGAAGTTGCTTTGTGATGTTTTATCTTTATCGCTTTTTCTTCTTCATTCTCTATCACACAACCACTATTTCAGCATCTTTATCAACCAAAATAATTTTTCATTCTAAAAGCCTATGGCTGAACTATATCACAATCATCAACAGAAATAATCATTTGGGCAAAAACAATTTACACTGAAATGAATAGTTTCATATCATTCATTGAGCAGGGACTAGGTGCCAAACACTATAGTGCATATTAGATTTTCACAAAAATTTTATAACAATGTTTCAACCCTTAAGCATTAGAAGCTACTGGTAAAAACAGACATAAACAAATAATTTACACACATATATGATAACTGCTGTAACAGGAGTCCTTGAAAAGATATCCAAAATATATCAAAGGGGGAAAATAAATATTCAAATCAAAGTTTTTCAATGACTCAGACTTGTTATTTGCCATTTCATTTCATATTAATTTTGTTAGTATCAGGTAAATATATATTTTAGACTTAAAAGATGAGATTCTCCAAGGTGAAAAGTGTACCAATTACTGGTATGTTGTAGATGGCAATCACATTTTAAATTTTGCTACTCAAATTATTCTACATATCCAAATTATTCTACATTTGCTTCTTGAAATACATAATTTTACTTTCCTGGGTTCATTGAATTTTTATGCTGTAAAATCCATCATTGTCCATTTAGTGTGGAATTACCTAGAATATTCACCATTTTCCATAATAATGGAATTATCAGACTTGTGGAATAGTCAAAATATTTCCGGTAGAATTGGAGAGATTCTAAAGGAAAAATATCAAGAAGAAAAATGGGATAAATGAATCAATGATGAAAGAGCATTTTGAAACAGACTATGCCTCATGAAATTAGAAATAAGCAATGGAGGAAACTGTATTAATCTGGCAAATGAAACTGTCTTAGACAAATATTATCAGATTTCATGTAAACATTAGCTTGTAATGTCAAAGGGAGGAAATCGATGGTCTCCTGTTGCTTTCTAGCTTTGATACATGACTCTGAGGCATTTTTGAAATTATTGAATTACTACTGGAAGCAAATATTCCCAATGCAAATTGTGAAAACGGAATCATTTCTAAATCATCATGTGGACTTCTAAACAGTTCAGCAGGGCATTATCATAAAGTTCAGGTCAAAAAAATTCCAATAAAATTATAATATAAATGACTTTTAAGTTGATCTGATTAGCACAGAAAATATTGAAGAGCAACTAAATTATTTAATTATCAAGAATTGTAGTCAAATAAGATATCATGTATTATTAGTATTATTAATATTGTCAATTTGAGCTTTTGAAACTGTGGGTTTTATTAGACGTTGACCACAGATGTCACATTCTACCTCTAGTGATAAATGCATTATATCTTTTTCCCCTTGGACTGAAAGTTTAAAAAATAGTCCATTAATATGATGCTTTTCATCATATTTTTCTGTTACTAATACCTTAATTGTCTTCTGAACTTTAGCCACTAAAATGGATATTAATTATAACTAATCATATCCTATGGATCATATGTTCTCTAAATTTGATCCATTTTGGCACATTCAAATGCTTTTGAATAATCCAACTTCATAAAGACCCCTTCTCTCCAGATTGCCCCATAGATTTCTGAATATATTTTAATATTGGTTTTTAGTTTGTATAATTCCTTTCCTCTTTAAGTGATATGTTTCACATCAATCATCTCACTACCTTTATTGTCTTTCACAGTCAGTACTGTTCAGAATGTAAACTTTGGACTTACACATAATTACTTTATCACTTAACAGTGATGTGATCCTGGGAAATTTAGTCTTTCTGAGACTCGTTGTCCTATAAATTAAGCTTAGAGAATTCTTGTGGGGATTAGCAATAGTACATATGTAACTACCAGAAAATTAGAAAAAGATGACTATTATTTCAACTTCTAAAAACTATGCCAGTTATGCCTACTTAGCTTTGAATCTACCTTCTCCAAAATCTTCATACTTATTTCAGCCCTAGAATATAGGTAAAATCTATATAAATATCTGTTCATATTCCTCTCAATAATATTAAGCAATATGTGTGTGTGTGTGCGTACACAATGTTATTTTTCAGGGAAATAAGTTGGGTTCTTGCATAATTTTCACAGTGATTACACACACAATGAATACACAGTTATATGAATTGCTGTATTTTTATTATAAATTTAAAATAATTTATTGCCCCAAATTCAGAAATGTTTATATGCTAATTATTCCTTTCTTCCACTCAAATATCTTTATTGCTTTCCCCATACCACTTTTTGTCGTAAGAGTCTGGTCATAGATTACATCACCAGATCTTGCCTCTAACCTCATTGCTTCCATTTGATTTTGGCCGATGTGTCGGCAATAGATGACAGCTCAGAAGAAGGGTCATTGTGGTTGTTGACTTTACACTCCATGCTGGATACTGGTAGTAGCTGCTTTTGAGAGTTATGCCTGCTTGGAGGAATCTCTCTTTCTACATTAGTAAATTTCCTATATTCCAAAAACAATGTTTGGGGTTTTGCTTTTTCTTTTTTTTTTCCTCTTCTTTTGCGCCTTTAGCCCTAGAGTCCTACCAGCTCTACCCTGGGAATAATTTCCCAACCTGGCACAGAAAATTGGAGCTTGTACAAAGTACTGTAAGAAGGCAAATTTCAGAGTTGGCAAAGAGCAACTAGAATTTGTGGACTGGAGCATGGGAAAAATAGACTTGCACGGGGGGTGGGGGGCTGCTCAGGAATCTATGGACATATCCACTATAAACTGATGGTTGAGAGCAATGCTGTAGATGTACAGAAAAAGACCATCCAAAGATTGTTAGGCAACAAATTCTTTGTGCTTTGTTGCTGGAACAAAAACAGTAAAGGTTGAGCAAAATCAAGGAAGAACAGTGCAGCAATCATTAGAGTACTGGTCTTTCTACCTGCTGTAGGAAAATCTACTGTAGGAAAATCTGAACAACCTATTGTTAACAGCCTAACACCAGCTGAGACACCAGGAGTCTTGGGAGTGTGAAACCACGTTATAGACTAATATCTACCCTAGACCTAACTGCATAAAGCCTAAAGGTAAACTTTGACAAGATTTACTGGGGGCTGCAATCTGCCAAGCTTCAGGGTGTGGCAAATACTTGGAGCTTTCCATAGATCTCCATTCACAAAGTCTAAAGTCAAAACTACCCAAGTTTAGGGTGATAAGAAAATAATTCAAATTTCTTCTGAATTGAGAATCAATATTCTTCTGTGGAAGCTAACAGAATCCAAAATCTCTAAAACACATTATCCTAATGTCCAAAATCAAAGAATATTTACTGGGGATTTGAAGTGTGTAAACCTGGTGATTCACAGACCTGTACCCCTGGGGATAAAAATATATGTTTATAAAAAATAAAAAATAAATAAATAATAAATAAGCCAGAAAATGCAATCCATAGCTGAAGAAGAAGATGAAGAGAGGGGGAAAAATAAAAGAGGAAGAGGAGGAGGAGGATGAGGAACAGAGGAAAGAAATCAAAACCTAACTCAGAATGAACATAATACTTTACATAATAATTAATAATTCTGAAGCAGCTATTTTCAAAACTGCTGAAAAGCTTTTAAAGCTGTTACTTAAAGCTTCTTATTTTATTTAAAAGCTAATAAAGTATTCTGATATCTTAAAAAAAATAGCAACATCTTAATTCTCTACCAGAATTTTGGTAGAGAAATGGAAACTAAAAAAGAATCAGAGTGAAATCACAGACATGTACCCCTGACACAAATAATACATTATATGTTAATAATAAAATTTTTTTAAAAAGAATCACTTTTCAAAAAAGAAAAACTATGGAACCTATGGAATGAGCCATTGCATCATGAACACATTTGTGGACATATCAATATAAATTACCCACTTTGAAAGTCACAGTGGAGAAAAAAGTAAAATAAAATGATAAGAATTCAAAGGGTCTATAGGGCTAATGTCAAATGGTTTAAAGTAAGGGCAGAGTTCTTGAGGAAAAGATAGTATGAGATTATATATACATATATATGTATATGTATGTGTATATATATACACATACACACACATGCATGTATATCAACACAGACTTCCCATACTTTATATGAAGCATAGTCTTATACTTCTGAGAAAGTCAGCAGGAAAAGCAAAAAAAGAACCACAGCCATAATCAAAATACTGAACTTAAAGAGAAAAATGTATAAGTGGCTGTAGGAAAAAAATATCACATTACACATAGGGGAACATGATTTTTAAAAAGTCACAGGCTTCTCCTAAAAAATAATCATAGGCAGAATACAGAGTAAGAAAATTTTTAGATTGATAAAAGAAAAGTAATCCAATTTACATTGAGCAGAAATATTTTTAAAGGATGAATTTCAGACAGTTTTCAGATAAATGAATGCTGAAGAGAATCATTGTCGACAATCCTACACTATAAGAACATAAAAAGAATGCCCTTTAGGCAGAGGAAAAATGCTAACCAGTTGGAAACTGGAATCGACAGAAAAGAACTTTAAAAAGTCTAAATGGTAAATAAGTGCTATTTTTTAAAGACTATTTTTTATTTCTTCTTATAATTTCCTAAAAAGTCAAATGGTTGTCAAACTTAACATATTATCTTATAGAAGACAAATCATATTCACAATTTGTATAAAATTGTTCATATGGCTCATCTCATACTTCCACATTTTCTCCATTATTAACTAAACATTTTCATGTACTGCAAGGTTTTTCTTGGTCATTTAATTGATGAGAAGAGTCAAGAACAATCATCGTATGTTATTTATCTTTTGTATATTTCTCTTAAATGAAAAATATGCCTTATTTCTCTTTTTTTTTTTATTTAAACTCAATTCACCAAAATATAGTACATCATTGGCTTCTGGTGTATTGTTCAATACTCATTAGTTGCATATAATACCTAGGGCTCATCATATCACATGGCTTTTATTGCCCATCATCTACTTCCTTTTCTACAACCCTCAGTTTGATCTTTTAAAATTTCCAATTATTGCTGTGCAAGGTACACAGGTGCCAATCAATAAATGTTTATTAAGGTTTTAAAATATAATATCCATGTTTAATTTTATAACTGTATTATGATTCAGAAAATAAACACAAAAATTCATTTAATTAATACATCATAATTTGCTCCATACATGTTAGGGCAGTTTCATATTGAAATGCTCTCTAATTTGCATACTCTTTTCTTCATATTCTTGTTAGTCTACAAGTTGATTTGTACTAACACACTAAATTCTATATTAGTATTTGTCATACTCAAGTGAGTTAATCATTGAGTGTGGAAATGGCAATTTCTAATGCATGAGCAAAATAAGGAATAAAACGTAATCTTGAAACCTGATCTGTCCTGTTGGTCTTGAACTTTTATATCATCTCTCAGTTTTAGATGTGATTCCATCCCTTCTTACAAATACCCCACTTACTCTGGGCTCCTTTGATGTGTAACTGTCTAAAACCCCAAAACCAAAGTCATTTTTTTTTAAAGATTTTATTTATTTATTTGACAGACAGAGATCACAAGTAGGCAGAGAAGCAAGCAGAGAGAGAAGAGGAAGCAGGCTCCCGCTGAGCAGACAGCCCGATGCGGGCCTCCATCCCAGGACCCTGGGATCATGACCAGAGCCAAAGGCAGAGGCTTAACCTACTGAGCCAGCCAGGCGCCCCACCAAAGTCATTTATTAATTGTGTTTTACTGCTTAGTGGTTGATGCACATGTATTAATTTTTTTTTCTTTCCAGTTAGATCACAAAACCCTTGAGAACAAAATTATGTTTTAGATATCTTTTTTTTTCTTTCTTTTTTTCTTCTGGCCAGAGTTAACAAATTGTGAAATTACCTGTGTGATAGTTGTATAGAATTTGAACTTCTTAAAAGAACAGAATTGGAGACACAAGACTATAAGTCTATGTTTGCTTTAAAACAAAGTGAAAATCCAGTTCTGATTGTACTGTTTTCCTACATAAGCCCTGAATCCCTAATCTTCTTCATTTTGCTTCATATGAATTTATATGTGACACCAGCATCACATTTAAGTTTCATTTGGACATCAAACCCATAAAAATTACAAGCATTGTGAAATAAGCACAAAAATAATTAGCAGTAGAAAACATAGCTTCATACTCCAGCAAACGGTGTTTATACATCTATGGGCAAACCATGTGAATTGTCTCTTATTGATATAATAAAAGATAAATTTTAACTACATAAATCAACCACATAAAATTAGCATTATAATGAGAAAGAAAATAAGCATTCAGATAATTTAATATTAACTTTTGTTATCTCCGGTAGAAAAATAGTAATTAATATTGCACAGCACTTTACAGTTTACAACATTTTTAGGTTTCTGGCTTTGGCTTTCACCCACTCCAGCTGTAGATAAGTTTTATAGTTTTTTTTAGTCTTTTATTTTCCTTGGACCTCACTTTCATAATTAAAACTATGTAAAAAGATTTTATAAGCATTAAAAATAAGGTATATAAAGTGCCCAGCATAGTGTGCCCGCAAAGCATAATACTTAAGGGAACATATCACTTAGTATTTATGTAATTATTCACAAGTATTGATAAAAGTCAGAACAAGAGGTGTTCTATAAACCTATTTTAATTTTAGTTTCAAGATATGCCAAATATGAAAAGTAAAATGATACTGGCCTTCTATGTAAACTTGAATAAAGATCCTTTAAATTGATGTCTAAAGTATAATTTTTTTAAGATTTATTTATCTATTTGAGAAACAGAGAGAGAGAGCGCGCGCGTGCGGGAACTTTCAAGTGAAAGGGGGGAGGGGCAGAAGGCAAGGATGAAGCAGATGTCCTGCTGAGCTTGGAAGCTCAAGGACACCTCAGGCTCAATCCCAAAACCCTGGGATCATAACCTGAGCTGAAGGCAGACACTTAATCAACGGAGCCCCTGAGGGGCCCAAAAGTACAATATTATTATGCTAGCTATAATTGTAATGCAAATTACAGAAGCAATTCATCATACAAAAATATCTCAATTTTGAACATCATAACTCTCCTCAATAAGCTATGCAAGATGTAATATACTTAATATTACTTTTTATACTACTATTTTATTTTATATATGGGCTTGCAAGTAAATTCCAAAAAAGTGTGACAAAGATGAGCACAAATTCTAATAGAGTTGGTATTCTAATCCTGTCTAGAAAATCCTCTTAGACATCTCACAGAATTTAGTTCCACTCATGTTGCATCCCATTTGGATTATTCAAAATAAATTCTTCATATTTTGTTTACTCATACATTTATAAAGAAGAGAAATATGTTGTCTTGAGATTTACTTGTATTTATTTTAAGCATTTTGCCTGTAATAACTCATTTAATCCTCTCAACAGACCTGTGAGGTTGTCCTGAATTTTCTCAATTTTCAGTTGAGGGAACAGGCATGGGAAGAGTAATTAGGAGTAATTGCCCAGATCGTTCTCTAGCAAATGACAAAGTTGGAATTTGAACTCATGCACTTGACTCCAGAATTTAAGTTCCATAACTATGTTATTTGTGTGTGTGTGTGTGTGTGTGTGTGTGTGTGTGTGTTTAAGCTTTTCATTTTTAGTAAAGTCCTCTCTACCATACTGATCTGGTCACTGATATTTCATTTTTATTTTAGGATCATTGCACTGTCTTCTCACTCTCCATCCTTAGTCAGTTTTTGAGGATGATTTGTTTTAATGTTCTATAATTTTTTTGTTGAAATCATATACAATTTAAATAGTTATTTGACTTTTCTTGGGAGATTCTTTCTGAGTTTCCAGCCAGTTTCTCTTTTAATTTCTTCACGTATAAGAAAAATAATAAACTTTTTAAGACCATTAATGTAAGATGAATGGGCATGGAAAGGATTCTGGGGTGGCTACTGAAAAGCCAGTTAAAATGCAGGAATTAAAAAGCTCTTCTCATTCTTATGTCACAATTCAAATAAAGGTGTGTTTTTCCAGTTATGAGAAATTACCTAACAAGTGCCAAGAAAACTAGATTAAAAAAGAGGAAGAAGAAGAAGCAGCTCTGTATGTCTAACAACATATAGTTATTATGCACCGAGCAGTTTTTTCAGTATGTATTTGTGACTAGAGATTTCTGTATTTTTAGCCTGTCTTGTTAGAGTAAACTTCACTCCATTCCATCTAGATGCAATTTCCTGTCTCCAGTCAAGTACTAAAGTAAGAAGATGACTGTGACAAATACACACACACACACACACACACACACACAGATTACCACAAAGCACAGAAATTATAATTTATAGTTTTGCATCAATGAATATTGATTTAATGATCTTATGCTTTGACATAGTTAAGAATACAAATAGGTATTATTTTCTCTTTTGTTCATAGAGAGTCTACAGCTTTTGGGTACCAGTGAAGAAATGACTAAAATTTTGTGGTGTCTGACATTTTGCTTACTTTCCCTTCACTTCCTCTTTATGACAAAATAAAGATACTCCAGGCAATGAAATTTTTACAGATTATTATATTTGGGGGTACGATGAATTCAATCACTTCATACTTTACGAAATCCAGAGGTGTCTTACAGTCCTCCAGACATGAGCTGCCTGTCATGTTTATTGCCTGAACACTTCTATTAAAAAAAAAATAATTCTCTGCAAAAAAGCGCTGAGCTGGAAAGGGCAGAGAAAATATTTCTATATCAATAAAGTAACTGAAATGCTTTCATGGTTGTATTTTCAAACTTATCTTCCTTTTGACACTTATTTTTCTTCACTTCAGCAGCAATAATATGATTTTCCTTTTTTCTTCTTCTTATTGTTACACTACACATCTTAACCTAGTGCTAATAATAACTGTTCTGGTTATTATCTTCTTCTGCACCTCTCTGGCTCTTCCTTTAGGCCTGGAGTCACTACTTACTATAGAAGGAATGGTACATTGAAAGGCATGTAAAGGTGAAAATCAGGCTTTTTGTGATTCCAAGGAGCAGTTATAGCCCTTGGCACATCAGCAAACAAATCACAAGAACTTCTGAATTCCCTTGCAGGCTTTCTTTCTTGCCTGGTTTGGAAAGCATGAGTGTGAGTGACAGGTAAGATGACATAACCATTTGGGGGTACACAATTCCGAAGGTGAGGTAGTGCAGGGGAATAAAGGGAAGTCAAAGATAAGTTGTTGTTTTCACACCACTGAAAGTGTATCTTAGTTTAATGGTAGTGACAGTCCAGCTCCAACCTGCTGACAGATGGCTGCGAGCAAGATATATTTGAGACTTACTGTCAAGATACAAGCTTTCATGTTAACTAAAGAACATTTTCTAAAAAGAATATTTCAAAGGATGATGAAAATAAAGAGAAATTATATTTAACACATATACTGGAAAAAGAATATCTGTCAGCCCAAAGCAGGGCTTAATTTGGACAAGGGGAGATAACTGAATTTCCTGGGTGTGAACACCTCCAAGAAAAAAGGCTGATGTTGGGCTTGGACACTGTGTGGATAAGAGAGTCCATTGAAAATGGCAAAGGTTACCAGATTAGTACACTGGGAAGGAAGTCACCTCCGACTCTCTAGCCAGAAAATTGGAAAAAAGGAATAGTGGGCATAATTTTGATGTGCCATGACCAAAATATGCAATTAGCATATTTTTTAAAAGAATTATTTATTTATTTTAGAGAAAGAGAGAGAGAGAGAGAGAGTGAGCAGGGAGAGGTGCAGAGGGAAAGGGAGAGAATCTCAACGACAATCTCCACTGAGCATGGAGCCCAATTTGGTGGAAGGGGTCTCCGGATGGGGGCTTGATCCCATGACTCTGAGATCATGACCTGAGCCAAAATCAGATTAGGTACTGAGCAGACTGAGCCACCTCGGGGACCCTGCACTTAGCATATTATTGATATCTACTCATTGGTACCTTGAATTATCATTAATGAGATTAATGGTGTTATTAATGGATACGTGTGCCAGATGCTCTTCTAAAGTGCTCCATATGCATGACTTTCACCTGTAGTTTTTAACAAACCATTTTGAAGTACCTACTATTTTTATCCTCATTTTACAGAAAAGGAAATGGAGGCATAGGAGTTTACATAGATTCTTGTTTCAAACTGAAGCCGACTGAACCCATGGCCCTTGCTTTTCCACATTTAGTGAAGCTTCCTATATAATATATGAAGTCTTTCTCTATGTTAGGATGCCTTTCTTTACCAGGGCACATAGCTTTGGAAAACAAGGTTGTGGTTGAAAGGAGATACTTTGTTTATCAGGAATAATGAAATCGAACTTGTAGAATGAGGGGGCAGGTGGGTTTGGAAGGAGAAAGAGCAGGGATCTATATCATATTCAGTTAAAAGTTTTAGTCTTCCAGATACATAACTGCTACAAAAGAATTAGTCAAGGAATGTTCAAGGACATAGGTTTTTTGTTTTGGTTTGGTTTTGCTTTAGTTTGTGTGTGTGTGTGTGTGTGTGTGTACATATTGTAGGGTTAGGCTTATTAAAATATGTCCTTTTCAGTTTTAGGCTTACATGTGTCATATAGAATTACCAGTATGTTTATAAATGTAAATTTACTAATTTTTAGACCCTTAAACAATATATAATAAACTCCATATAGTTCTACCTTATTCAAATAGGTATTTTTCTATGCAACTGTAAAATATATTCGTTAATTTCATATCCTGAAAGTGACTCAATTTACTACTCTTTGATTTTGACTGAGAGGGGAAGAATGCAGACTTCTCTAGTCCTTCTAAAATAAAATTACTGTTAAAAAAAATAACAAAAGAGATTTCTCTGACCCTCACAATTAAAAATTCTGGTCCGAGGTAGAGAGGACTCCTTACTGCTCTTACGGAATTAATGACTCTTCATCTTCACTGTCTATTTTATTGACTTCATCTACCAGTTTTTAACACTGACCAGCACACATGCTAAAGGGACATGTATAAACCATTCTTTTTAACCTTTCCAACTGAAAAATACTAGACTTTAAGAAGAGTTTTCTTTCTGTGTGGATGATTATAAAATTTATGTCATATAGCAAAAGAAAAAAAAGTCATTTCTTATATACCATATTAGATCATCATTCTGAGGAATAACCTGTTCTATAAGCAGTTTCATATTACCATATGCCCTTAAATTGTTACCTACTTCAAAGAAGATAGTAATTACCCTCTTTAGAATAGAGCAGAATTCAGATAGAATTTATCTGAAAAATGAGTTAACACCAATGATGTTGTCTGGTACCAACTCTCCAAATGCTTCCTCTTATTCCTATATTCTCATGCTACTCACCCTGTCAAATAGTGAAATCTATCTCTACTTCTTGAATTGGGGTAGTCTGTATTAATTTCTTTTTCCAGTAGGATGCAGTAGGAGTAAGTCTTTGGCAATTCTGCACCTAGCCCTCGAGAAACTGACAATTTCTCATTTTAATCTTGGAAATTGGTTAAGAAGCAACATCCAATTGGATGCCAAGTACTTACAACTTTACTTATAAGGTAAAGATCAGATCCTTTTTTTTCTCTTCCAAGGGTTATGAAAGAGCTCCTATTCCCTGTACCTCCTTCTTAATTGTTCCTCAATTTATTTCTAATTTCTAATTCAAATTTCTGCTTTCTAAAATGTAGATGAATTATATTCCACCTTACCTGGTATTCGTCAATTACTTTCCATTATCTTAAGAATAAAGTCCATGTTCAAGGCATGACTTTCCAGCTCTCTTGGGTCTGACTCTTTTTTTTTTTTTTAATTTTTTTTTAAATTTATTTTTTATTTTCAGCATAACAGTATTCATTATTTTTGCACCACACCCAGTGCTCCATGCAATCCGTGCCCTCTATAATACCCACCACCTGGTACCCCGACCTCCCACCCCCCCTTCAAAACCCTCAGATTGTTTTTCAGAGTCCATAGTCTCTCATAGTTCACCTCCCCTTCCAATTTCCCCTGACTTTTTGCTTCTCCCGCCCCCTCAATTCATACCAAACCTCTCTTTCAAACCTAGCCTCCAGTCACATCAAACCTCCATGTCTTTGCATCTGCTACTTCCTCCCCTTTTTCCTCTTTAGAACGAATTTCTATATACTAAAGAAAAAAAATTGACTTTTAGCTTACAATGCCTGGTGTTCAAGTATCAACCATTTATCCTACCTTTAAACTACATAGTACTCAGCATGTGTACCCTCATCATTTGCCACCCTCCATTAGTGTGCTTCTTATGTAGTGTAGGATGGCTTTTAATTCTTTATTCCAGCACCCAACTTAGTGCCAAAATTGCTAGCAAATGTAGTGCTTATTTGATGAGTGGGCGAATAACAAGAGAAATGGATAATGCATGTGAAAGGACTTTATAAAATTAGAAATACCTTGATAATATTAGTTTGATGATTTCTCCATAACAGGTTGTAAAGACAGTTCCTATAAAAATAGACTAAAGCCCAAAAGTGTTCCAACAAATATGTCTGGGGACAGTGGGACATGCTTACATATATGAATAGAAGTAGGCCTGAGTGTTGCCTGTAAAATTAATATAAAAATAAAATATATTTATTTTTATGTACTTGCTTATGTAATGAATGAAAGTAATTTTACACAGCTGTTTAAAAGAACTAGGAAATAAAGAAAAGAAAAATAAATCTTAGGGACTAGAAAGAGCTCTTTCACCTTCCATTATATTTGCCAGAAAAATTAGATTGTTTACAACTTGGTCATGGTAGTTTTAAAAATGATTTGAGAAAAATGGAGATAGAGTAAAAATAAATTAGGTCTATTGGATAGAGTAAGAAGCATGTATTTAAATTAAGCAATATTTCATTTAGACATAGAATTGAATTATTCACTATGAGAATGAGAAAACATTGAGATGTGATAGCCAAGTGTTTCTTAAACTCCAGGCATTATACTAAGTGCTTTGCAGACATTATCTAGTTTAATTCTTAGAAAACCCTGTCAGACAAGGATTAGCATAGATATATTAAATTCAGCCATGTTGATATAATTAATAAATGGTCAGAGTCATTGCCAGATTTCTGGTTTAAACCCATGCTTTAGAAAATAAAATAAATAAATAAACAAACAAACAAACCCATGCTTTCATACCAACAATAAGAATGGAAGACAGAATAAAACCAAAATTTCCTGCATATGGGAATCTTACAGAAAAGGGGAAAAAAAATAAAAACACCATTTCTCTCCAATTGTTTTAATGACTTCATTTATTAAGGCAACCCTAATTCTGTTAGCACCATGTTTTTACTTAGCCCTTAACATTTGTGACATCAAAAGTCACATTCCTAAAAACAGCAGATGGGCATAACATATTCCAGGTCTTACCGCTTTCTATTCTATTGCCACACAAAAGTACCTAGGTAGAAAGTGTAGAATAGGGGCATCTGGGTAGCTCAGTCTTTAAGCATCTGTCTTCAGCTCAGGTCATGATTCTGGGGTCCTGGGATAGAGCCCCCTCCTATGGCTCCGTGCCCCGCAGGAAGCCTGCTTCTCTTTCTCCCACTCCCCCTGCTTGTATTCCCTCTTTCGCTATTTCTCTTTCTGTCAAATAAATGAATAAAGTCTTTAAGAAGGAAGGAAGGAAGGAAGGAAGGAAGGAAGGAAGGAAGGAAGGAAGGAAGAAAGAAGAAAAAGAAAAGAACAAAGTAAATTTTCTCCAAAAAAAAAAAAAAAAAATCCACCCAGAACCTTAGAAGGTGACCTTATTTACAGATATAATTAAGGTAAGGATCTCAATATGAAGTCATACTGCATTAGGTTGAGCCTTGAATCCAATGATGGGTATCCTGACAAGAGAGAAAAGCAGAAAGCATACAGAGAGGTAGGAGAGAAGGCCACATGAAAGATGGAGGCAAAGCAAAGCAACACCTGGCATCACCAGAAGCTGGAAGAGACAAGGAAAGATTCTCCCCAAGAGCCTTCAGAGGCAGCACAATCCTGCCAACACCTTCATTTCTGATTTCCAGCCTCCAAAACGGAGAGAATACATTTCTGTGGTGTTAAGTGCCAAGTATGTGCTAATTTGTTATTGCAGCTCTAGAAAACTAATAAAGCATGTATCTGCTTCCCATTTCTGCACACCTGCCAAGGGCAGTGAAAGAAAGAAGATGAATTGTTCAGTTGTTTAGATCCAATCATTATTGAAAGCTCTCTTGAGGGCGAGGCATTTAAGATTACCAGGAGTACTTACAACAGGAGGGAACAGACAATGAGATGATTAAAAGGAATAGACCATACAAAGACTAGAAAAAAAATGTTTTTAAAGATTTTATTTACTTATTTGAGAGAGAGAGAATGAGAGGGGCGAGGGCAGGGAGAGACATAGACTCCCCACCAAGCAGGGAGCCCGAGGAGGGACTAGATCCTGGGACTCCAGGATCATGACCAGAGCCAAAGGCAGTTGCTTAACCAACTGAGCCACCCAGGTGCCCCAACTAGAAAGAATTTAAGAGTGTTTTGCAGGATAGAAAGGAGGCCAATGTGACGAAACTGCAGTAGACAGTGGAGCACAAGAATCCAGTGGCTCTTGGGGAGGTAGGAAGGAGTCAGATCACTTGGGTCTGTGTCCAGCTTATCAGGGGATTTCCAGTTTAAAGGAAACTCACGGGAGGATTTGATCCTTGGGGCTGAAAAGTAAGGGAAGTATCGGCAGAAGAATACATGATCTCATTATGTGGTTAAGAGGTGATATTAATACAGCCACGTGGGCAATAAATTAGAAACTAAATGGGTGGCGGGAGGGAGACTAGGAACTAAGCTTTTGCAGTTGTCAAGGAGAGGGAACCATGGCTTTTCCATTAGTGGTGATGAAAAGTGAGACTTGTCTGTTTTGAGGAATGTTGCAGAAGTACTACTCATCTTGCTGAGAGAAATGGAAAGGGACGGACAGCGAAACATTAAGTATCTGTGGTTAGATCCCAGCAGATATATGAGAAGCACAGAAAGCCAGCAAGTTGGGGTGGAGAGAATTAAGAAGTATTCCTAAGAGGAAGAGATTCTTGCATATATGAATAATAATGATCCTCTCCTAATTTTTTTATTGCCTATGAATGCTAGAGACCAGAGGCTGTAGGGAGAAGGGTAGGAAAAGGATTTTTGTACTAAATGCTCTTCTAACAAGACCAATTTGCAGTTGAGCTGTTTATATCCTTTTGACTATAAAGAACAGTAATTATATACAACACTGAAACACTAAATTATTCAATTGCCTCAAATTTGTTAACCTCACATTCTCTTACTGTGTGCCTGTTTTTGGTCCATCCTCTGCATTAAGATATTTTTAGATTTGTTTTAAATTTGGTATTATTTTATTTAAAATGAGTTTGTTCAAAACTATTTCTATTTGGTGCATTGGGTGGCTCAGTCATTAGGCCTCTGCCTTTGGCTCTCATAATGTCATGATCCCAGGGTCCTGGGATCCAGCCTACATGGGGCTCTCTGCTCAGCAGGAAGCCTGCTTCTCCTTCTCCCACTCCCCCTGCTTGTGTTGTCTCTCTCCATGTCAAATAAATAAATAAAATCTAAACAGAAAGAAAACCTATTTCTACTTGATTCTGGAAATATTTTCGTTTTTCTCACCGCTTCTTCACAATGACCTTACAGGGGTCGGGTCCTGCAAAAGTGAATTCACTCTTTAGACAAGGTTTCTTATCAGCTTTTCATATGAGAGAGGACATCCCCCCCCCCCCAAATCATATAGTGCTTCTCTCTATACATAGTACTCTGTGATTTTGAGTCTTAAGCTATTCTATTAAAGAAAAATCACGGCTGGAGTATATCTTTTAAGAATTCATTTTTTAAAAGATATTACATATTTTCTACTTGTCTCAGTGACCTACTTTACTTTTTAAAGCTCTCCACTCACATCTCTCTTACTCTTAGCTTTCTCCTGTTATCTGCTTTCCTTTTAACAAAACATTCTAGTTCGTTATCTTCAATAAAAGAATACAAATTTATAAATATCCATTGGTTGTTCTTTACACATATGTGAAGCATCTATTTAAACTAACAAAAGACAACTTATGTATATATAAGGAGATGCTGAGTAACATCAGAGCAAACTGTGTCAAAGAGAAAATGTCCACTTGACTTCTGCTTCTTTGAGGGTGGGGGCGGCCAGCCCTTCTGCTCTCACTCCCAGGGCATAAAATGGTTTCAATAAGGCATTTTTCAAAATTAGTCAACTTAGATTTGCATACCTAAATTTGAATGCTTGAATGAAGGACTCAGAAAAAAATGCTTTAAAAATGAGTTAGAGGAGGGGTGCCTGGGTGGCTCAGTGGGTTAAGCTGCTGCCTTCAGCTCAGGTCATGATCTCAGGGTCCTGGGATTGAGTCCCGCATCGGGCTCTCTGCTCAGCAGGGAGCCTTCTTCCCTCTCTCTCTCTGCCTGCCTCTCCATCTACTTGTGATTTCTCTCTGTCAAATAATAAATAAAATCTTTTAAAAAAAATGAGTTAGAGGAAAAACAGAATTTCAGCAAACATTTATTCTATCTAAGGGAACTTTCTTGAAGCTTAAAAGAAAGAATGTCTAAGGCATATAAAAAAAGGACACATCATAGACTTACATTCTGGAAATGAGTTCAGGCTAGGAACTGAACTAAATTACTAAGGGTTTATATAAATTAATGAATGATACAGGATAATCCTCCAAATATGGATGTCTTTAGAAACATCTTTATTGTTTTCAGGGGAGAAAGGCATATATAATACAGACAAGTCTTGATGCTCCCCATTTTACTACTCTATCCCAGGTATGACTTCTCAGACTTTTGCGCCTCAATAACTGGCAATACTATTCTCAGAGTTGCACAAGCCAAAACTACAAATACATGATACTTGAGATCAGATTAACCATTCAAAATTAATTAGTATATCAAAGTTATGTATTATGTGGTTTCAAATATGTGTAACATACAATAAATATTGTATTTTACCATGTGACAATTTCATCTATACACCTAAAAGTCAGTGTATGTGTACATAAATATATGTATTAATATTTTTAAGATGTGAATCTCAAAAATAGAATATGAGAAAGAATTCCAACTTAAGAAAGTCAGAAAGAGTAGTATAATTCTTGTTTTCTCAATCCTCCTCCAAAACTTTTTAAAAATAAGCACTCAATAAAAAAGAATAAAATAGGGTGCCTGGGTGGCTCAGTGGGTTAAGCCACTGCCTTCGGCTCAGGTCATGATCTCAGGGTCCTGGGATCGAGTCCCGCATCGGGCTCTCTGCTCAGCAGGGAGCCTGCTTCCCTTCCTCTCTCTCTGCCTGCCTCTCTGCCTACTTGTGATCTCTCTCTGCCAAATAAATAAATAAAATCTTTAAAAAAAAAAAAAAAAGAATAAAATAAAATTCGTTGAATTTTATTTTATTCATTGAATTTATAAAATTTATTGAATGAATGAAATGAGTGCTTGAAATGAATGAATGAATGAGTGAATAAACTGCATATGACACTGATTCTCACTAAATAAACAACAAATGTTGGGCTGCCTGGGTGGCTCAGTGGGTTAAGCCTCTGCCTTCAGCTCAGGTCATGATCTCAGGGTCCTGGGATTGAGTCCCGCATCAGGCTCTCTGTTAGGCAGAGAGCCTGTTCCTTCCTCTCTCTCTCTGTCAAATAAATAAAATCATTTAAAAAAAAATAAACAACAAATGTCAAAAAAGTAAAATGAAAATCAATGTTAATCTTTTCTGTTAAGAGTACTAAATTTGACTCTTAAACATGTGTCACAGAAACATCAGTAATAAAGTGTGGAACACTTCTAAATCACATCCAGGATCTACAATGAAAAAGTAATTTTGGAATAAAGTGGGAGTTACAAAGATGGCTTTACAGCTAATTTTTTGAAAAGGTTATTATTAATAAACACAGGTAAATATTAAATCTAGACCAAACAGATATCTACAAAAAATCCTGAAAATTAAAAATACGTGTTTGTGTTTGTGTTTGTGTGTGTCTGTGTGTAATGTATAAATGCATGAAAATGTCTCAATGGATGCATACTAAATACAAAAAAACAAAAAGTTATAGGTACACATATGTGTCTCCTTAGTGCCCAAAACAATTAGGTTATCTCATGTCATTTTTTTTAACTAGGAGTTATTAAATAGCAACTGTAGTTTCTCTAATAATGTTGAATGTGAATCCTGCTTGAAAATCTGTAATGGGGTGCCTGGGTGACTCAGTCAGTTAAGAGTCTGCCTTTGGCTCAGGTCCTGATACCAGGGTCTTGAGGTGGAGCCCTGCTTTGGGTCCCTGCTCAGTAGGGAATCTGCTTCTCCCTCTCCCCTGCCCCTGCTCCTTGTGCTCTCTCTCTCTCTCTATCTCACTCTCTCTCTCTCAAATAAATAAATAAAATCTTTTTTAAAAAAGAAAATCTACAATAAAAAAATAAAATCTGTAATATACACTTACTTTGCATAACATTCTTTAGCCCCTTCAAAAATTCTGTGAGATCCTTGTCTTTTTCACCCTTGTTTTCAGATGCAGAAACTGAAGCATAGGGAATTAAATAATTTTCCTTGATCACAACGAGTAAGTGGTAGAAGTGGATGTTGAATCCAGGCATGTTCTAGGTCATGGGTTTTCACTGTGGTAAGCACTTTATTCAGCACTTGACGTTTGGGTATTGTGAAAGAGGAAGTGGATATCTAATTGTATTTAATTTGGATCAATCAATTTAAGTTTAAAAAAGGAATGTAAAATAATTTTTCCATTAAACACAACCTTGTTGTATTGGACTACATTTAACTTTAAATATTAATTTTTGGGGGCCCCTGGGTGACTCAGTCAGTTAAGTGTCTGCTTTCTGCTCAAGTCATGATCTGGTCCTAAATTGAGCCCTGTATTGGGCTCTCTGCTCAGCTGGGGAGGTGGGGGGTGGGGGTGGCGGTCAGAGGTAGGAGCTGGTGGGGACTAGAGCCTGCTTCTCCCTCTGCCTATCACTCTGCCTATTTGTAATCCCTCTCTCTCTGTCTGTCAAATTAATAAATAAAATCTTTATAAAAGTAAATAAATATTGATTGCTTACTGTATTATTTTATTTTGGACTATGTATATCAAGTGCCTGAGTAGTTTCTAGTATATCACATAAACTCATGATTGATCTATTGCCAATGCATAGACAGTTTGTCCAATTTTTTTAAGCACCAATGTAACATTTTGATGCATATATTTGAATAGTTTTATAGATGAGTTATAGGTACACATATGTGAATTTTAAGTGATAATTAAATTGAAATCCTTATTAATTAAATCATAACAAGCTACCTTTCTAGTTTAAAAATAAGTGTGGGCAAATTTTTAAATTTAAAATAAAGGACTACTACTTACGTTAGAATCAAGTAGAAATGCAAAAGCTAGTACTGCAAACAGAAAAGCTGGGGGTAAAAAGGGAAAAGAAGAGTGGAGAGAGAAAGTAAGACTGTCTGAAAATAGAGCAAATCTCTCAATGCCTGGCCATGGCAATTTTTGGCCCCAGAGCAAAATAAAAAAGTTATTCTGTTAAAAAACATAGAATAAACTGGATCATATTAAGAGACAATGTATTATATACTTAAAATTTGCTTAGCAAATAGAGCATAATTGCTCTCACACATATAAAATATGGTAACTTAAGTGAGGTGATGGATATTTTAATATTTAATTGTGGTAAGCATTTCACAGTGGATAGGTATATCAAAATATTGTATTTTTCATTTCATCTGATCTGTGCCCCAAATTGTATTGTATATCTTAAACATGTACAATTTCTATTTGTCAATTATAAGTCAATAGGAGTAGAAAATATTAATAGCATGTGATGGTAAAGTAGATTATATTGAGACACATTTCAGCAAATACATAGTGTATTTGATAGGCAGTTCACTCTGAGTAGTCAAAAAAGAATCTGTGAATGTACTCATTTGAAATTAGAATTAAATATCAAAAAATATTTTTCAACAATTTTAGCAGGACCTGAATTTATAAATTTGCCCAGGTATGATTCTTGCAGAGGTATTAGCCAAGTAATTCAAATGTTACATTACATTTTTAGTTCCCACCTTAACTAAAGATCACATTTTCTTAATTAGGAAAACAACAGTCGTGGATTTGTATCTTGGCTCTCAGAGGTAGTCAGTTGGTCCCAGATGGATTTCAAATCCTTCATTTGTAAAATACTCAAGGTTCTCTAGAGATACTTCCAAAGTTGTGGGAAAGTTAAGTAGGCAGTTTAATTGTCTAGTAAAAGAAGAATTAAGTAAGACTTTCCTCTTGAGTGCTTGAGAACCTGCTAGATCTCCGAAGAGGAGATGAGTTCAGGGAGATTTGGGGCACAGATTAGATGAAATGAAAAATGTCCTCTGGGAGTGTGAGGCCACTAAAGTCCAACTCATATAGTACTGGCAATCCAGAAGAGGGTAAGAAGGAGTTAACAGCAAAAGAGTATCTAGACATTGACAGTATCCAGATGAAAGAAAGCAGTTAGCCATCTTTCTAGGCTCTGATTCTGAGACAGCCATTTCCCATTTGCATGGTGATTGACGTAAATAATGATTTGCCCTAAATTTAAAAGTGGGTATTAAGAAGGGCATGTATTGGGGCACCTGGGTGGCTCAGTGGGTTAAGCTTCTGCCTTCGGCTCAGGTCATGATCCCAGGGTCCTGGGATCCAGCCCCGCATCTGCTCAGCGGGGAGCCTGCTTCCTCCTCTCTCTCTCTCTGCCTGCCTCTCTGCCTACTTGTGGTCTCTGTCTGTCAAATAAATAAATAAAATCTTTAAAAAAAAAAAAGAAAAAGAAGGGCACATATTGCATGGCACACTGGGTGTGGTGCATAAACAATGAATATTAGATCACTGAAAAAAATTAAATTAAATTTTTTTAAAAGTTATATACTTGAAAAGATCTGAAACCTTTGAACCCCATATTCTATATACTACAGTATACAGAGGTTCATTAGATGTATTGAATTGGGAAAAAAGAAGAATGGATACATCCTCCTCATATATGAAACAAACATTCCAATTAAGATTCTAAAATCAGACATGTACATCTTCAGAATGAAATAGGCTATCATGGGCTAGCTGAGATATATAGCCAACCACTCTTTGATATTAAGTTTCAAAGTCTGAGTTAAATATACAAAGGAGATATATAAGCAAAAAGTAGATAAAGGGTTTTACTACACGTTTTATAGGTTTGCCTGGAATCTGTTCGTAGGCGTCAATTCTTTGTTGGCCTTGCTTTTGATAGCTCTGCTGTATATTTTGAATGCTTTATTTTTATAATATATATAATGTTTCTAAAGAAATATCTCTAGGAACTCCAGAATCATGGAGGAAGTGGTAAGATGGAGCAGAGGAAGCTAAAAAGTTCTAGAAGCGGTCTCGTATCAGTGCTAACAGTAGTAGTAGATCTGGATTTAGACAGACTGGGGTTTTTACATTCCATTCCCTTTTAGCTATATGACCTTGAGCTCACTTCTTAGCATCTGTAATTCCATATTTCCTCAAATATAAAAATGGTGATTTAACAGTAGTAATTTCATAATGATTTGCAGATAAATTAGGACACATTCAGGTATTTTTATAGTGCCTGCCCACATTGATTTATTTTGGTTATGACCACACCATGGAATACTGTGTGTATTTTGTGCTTGAAGTGAACACCGGGACACATGTAAAATTGACTACATTATAAACATTTATTACCTAAATATCAAAGTATTGATTAGTGATTTCAGTGTCAATAAAATTTCCTTCCATAACTGGCAAGGTGATGCTTGATGAACTCACAGAGGCTAAAACATGTATAATAAAATGATAAGGGAATTTAAATATTACTTCAGTGAAAATAATCTACATTTTAAAGTTATGACTAAATAGTTTTAATTAAAAATGAGTATTTATGGATTTTCTAAATTTCTTATATTTTGTTAGATGGCAGCCTTAACTAGAGATTATATATCAGTAATTGAAAACCACCATCTGCTGGCTTTCAATTTCAGCAAAAATTGTTATTATGTCCTTTTCTGATTTGATTCTCCTCTCCATCAGTTACTATGCACAAAACAGCTTTTCCATTCACTAAAAATTTTACACTATATTACAGTTTTTTATTTCAAATCAGTATTCACTTATTAATAAACAAAGTAACTAACAGAAAAAGGCTTGGGCCATGATATACATTTATATTTTTGAAAATATGACATTTTTGCACTAGGCAATACAGCAGGAAAATTAATTACATCATTGAAAGACCTTATAATGTATAAATATCTCTAATACTTTAATAAAAGTATCTTATAATGTTCACTAAATACCCTCATTATGTTTGAATAATTCAGTTGTTATGATGGAAATAAAAATAATTTGCTATAGTGTATCATCTGGCAATTCTATTTTTAATTTTTTGAAGAAACTCATTTCCAACAGTGTCTGCTACCCAAAGAAAATGAAACCATTAATTCAAAAAGATATACGCACCCCTATGTTTATTGCAGCTTCATTTACTGTAGCTATGGAAACAACCCAAATGTCCATTCATGAATGAATGTATAAAGAATGTCGAATATATATAATGGAATATTACTCAAACATAAAAAAGAATGATATCTTGCCATTTGAAACAATATAGATAGACCTACAGGGTATAAAGCTAAGTGAAATAAGTCGGTCAGAGAAAGACAAATGCCATATGATTTCACTTACACACAGAATTGGAGAAACACAAAAAAGTGAATAAATGGGAAAAAAGAAACAAATAAACAAACACACTTTTATGTACAGAGAAGACCCTGGCTGCCAAAAGGAAGATGGGTAGAGGAAGGGTGAAATTGATAAAGTGGATTTAGAGTACACTTTTTAGGATGAGCACTGAAAAATGTGTAGAGTTTTTTTAATTTAAATTCCAGTTACTTGATATACAGTGTAATATTTTTGTTAGGTGGACAATATAGTGATTCAACACTTCCATGCATCACCTAGTGCTTATCACAACATAGAATTGGTGAATCATTATATTGGACATTTGAAACTAATATAGCACTATATATTAATTAATTTTCAATTAAATTAATAAAATAACGAAAAGGAGAAAAACTGCTATTAAATACTCACTTTAATGAAATTCCATCTTTTCAATAAGTTGTCACAAAAATTAGATGAGACAGTCTATTTTCATCTATTGTCCCATATTATTTAAAAAAATTAAAAACTAATGTACTCTTAGTAGCTCAATGGGTCATTTAAAATTTGTATGTCTGAGACTGTAATTTCAAGTAACTGAGTATTCATAACTTTTATCAAAACTTCATTTATAAGCTATAAAGCTCAATTTATAATATACATCATATTAGCAAAAACAGTATTACTCTTTCATTATCAACAGGAATTACAGTCCTCATACAAATTAATCATAAGCTTTGATTGACCAATTTAGGCAATGCTCAGTGTTACTTCTAATTTCACATAAACATATGAATTAAGCGTTAGACTGATCTTAAAGAAAAAAATTGAGATAAATTTTCGTTAAGTGTATACATAAGCTCTCATTGTCCACAATTCATATACAGAAGACCCTGTATCTCTATTCATTCTCCAGAAGACCCTGTATCTCTATTCATTCTCCAGAAGACCCTGTATCTCTGTAAAGCATCCAGGAAAACAGCATTTCTAGCTAAAAATTGAAAAGAATGCACTTGAAGTTAAACTAGAGTTGAAAAGAAATCCAGTTGGTCAAGGATTTTGATTAAAAAACAATTATTGAAGAACAACTATAGGCTAGCAACTCTACTAGGTTTGGTATGTACAAAGATAAATAAAGCCTAACTCACAATCTTGACACCCATATAGACCAGAAGGGAAAATATGATTTGATAAAGGTAGTAATAGAACTAGTTATTAAGTTATATGGACCACAAAGAAGAAGCTAAGTGGAAAAATGAAAACATTTCCCATTAGTAACTTCTATGATGAAAAGTAAGTATATTATGTTTGATCTTCAAATAACACTTTCTAGTATATTTTTTAGTAATAAAAATTACGTAAATGTTGAAAACATTTCCCCTGTAGTGAGAAAGTCACAATCCTTGGTGCTATGTGGTTAACAAGACTACCACAGTGTGAAATAGCATCATTTTATATTTTAGTGAGAACTATTAGCTCATGAAAATTTGTTTAGGTGGGCAAAACAGCCATCTCTCTTGACTCATTATTTTTACCCTTTCATATTCTAAATGTTGCAGAAAGCACCCCTTCCATATTCTTGACATTTCATTCCCTGTGGCATCTGTTTGTTCCATTAGTGAAATGTATCTGTCCCCTCTCAATGTCCTACCATCTAGTTCCAAAGAGAGAGGAAGGAAGTGACTTAATATGATTGGTGTGTTAGAAAGAGAAACTAGATATACACAAGGGCTCATTCCAAAACCCATCTTCCTCTTGGGAGTTAGTGGTTCTCTTCCTGACTACCAACAAATTTTAAATTTTTTAAGTGCATCATTTGCTTCTATAAGCCAGGAAGCCTGAAGTTTTCATGGTGTTACCTTTGGTTAACTAACACTAAGGATATAGGGATGTTCAATCCTCTTCTTTGAAAATACTCCTCTACTAGTCAGAATATTGACTTACTTCCCCCATTTTCTTGGCAGAAAATTTATCTCTTGGGTCCATTTTTTTGAAGCTGATTATTTTAATTCCTAAACAATTACTTCTAAGGTGTTAATCACTATGATGTAACAATTTGTTTTACATCTTTGTAACATTTATTTAAGGGAATGAGTGATTTGAGAATTCACATTTTAATTAATAATTAAATTGCACATTCAAATGCACAGATACATTTAAAAACATTGGAAAACATGTGACATAAATCCTTATGATCAGTTGAGGGTACGTAAACCATATTCAGTCAGAAGACTCAGAACAAAAACAAGCTGGTTCAAAATGTTTGGGTCTTAAGTTTGTGCTACCACTCACCACCTCTGTGACCATGCAAAAGTTCTTTGTAATTACAATTTTTCAGGGAATTGTGGCTATTAATATAAATTATCTCATCTGATCACTATGAGGATTAAATGATGTTTCAGTGAAGATCAGGTGAGGTAATATAAGCACATGATTTAAAATCTTGGCACTACAATATATTTGGGTGTTAAATGTGAAAACTGATTGTATACATTAATCAAAGAAAATAAACAATCTGCATCATATTGGTTATTGGTTTTTCTTGTTTTTTTTTTTAAGTTCTTTAAATTCTAGTTACTAGACACTGTAATATTAGTTTCAGGTGTACAATATAGTGATTAAACACTTCCATATAATACCTGGTCTCATCAAAAGGGCTCTCCTTAATTCCCATCACCTGTTTTACATCTTCCCCATCCACCTCCCTTCTGGTAACCATCATTTGCTCTCTATAGTTAAGAGTCTGTTTCCTGGTTTGACTCTCCCTCTCCTTTTCCCATTTGCCTCTTTGTTTTGTTCTTTAAATTTCACATACGACAGAAATCTTTGATATTTGTCTTTCTTTGACTAATTTCACTTAGCATAATACTCTCTAGCTCCATCTATCTCATTTCAAATGGCAAGATTTCATTCTTTTTTATTGACTGTGAAATATTTTTCACTGTATGTATGTGTGTGTGTGTGTGTGTGTGTGTGTGCGCGCGCGCGCGTATATATACATATACATATTCACATTTTCTTTATCCATTCATCAGTTGATGGACACTTGGGCAGTTTTCATAATTTGGCTATTGTTGATAATGCTGCTATAAACATCAGGGTACATGTATACCTTTCACTTAGTATTTTTGTATTCTTTGGGTAAATACCTAGTAGTGCAATTGCTGAATCATAGAGTGGTTCTATTTTTAATCTTTTAAGGAAACTCCATACTGTTTTCCAGTGTGACTGCACCAGCCTGCAATCCCACCAACAGTGTAAAAGGTTTCCTTTTTCTTACATCCTTGACAATAATTGATGTTTTATGAGTTTTATTTTAGCCATTCTGACAGGCGTGAGGTGATACCCCATTATAGTTTTGATTTGTATTTTCCTGATATTCGGTGATGTTGAACATATTTTCATGTCTGTTAGTCATTTTGTATGTCTTCTTTGGGAAATTGCCTATTCATGTCTTCTGCCCATTTTTAAATTGAATCATTTGGTTTTAAGTGTTGAGTTTAATAAGATATAGATATAGATAGATTATAGATACAGATATAGATATATATAGATATGAACTAAACATTAATATGATATGTCATTTGCAAATATCTCCTCCCATTCCATAGGTTGTCTTTTAGTTTTGCTGATGGTCTCCTTCACTGTGCATAAGTTTTTTTATTGTTATTGTTTGTTGTTTTTTATGAACTCCCAATCGTTTGTTTTTGCTTTGTTTCCCTTGCCTCAGGAAAAATATCTAAAAAGATGTTACTATGACTGATATCGAAGAGGATATTATGTCTTCTCCTCTAGGATTTTTATGGTTTCATGTCTCACATTTAGGTCTTTCATCCATTTTGAATTTATTTTTGTGTATGGTGTAAGAAAGTGGTCCACTTACATTCTTATGCATGTAGCTGCCCAGTTTTCCCAGCACCATTTGTTAAACACTATCATTTTCCCATTGGATTTTCTTTCCTACTTTGTCAAAGATTAATTGGCCATACAGATGTGGATTCATTTTTGGGTTCTCTATTCTGTTTCATTGATCTATGTGCTCATTTTTGTGCCAGTACAATGCTATTTTGATGACTACAGCTTTGTAATATAACTTGAAGTCTGGAATTGTGATGCCTCTAATTTTGGTTTATTAGTTTTGTTTTGTTTTGTTTTGTTGTTTTATCACTTAACAAAACCTTTGTAGAAGTGATTGTTTTTCTTAAGTATCACATTTTATTTTTCTCCTCATAATGTAAACATAATTCAATATGATATAAAGTATTTTTAGGGGCACCTAGGTGGCTCAGTTGGTTAAACATCTGGCTTCGGCTCAGGTCATGATCTCGGGGTCCTTGGATTGAGCCCCACATCAGACTCCCTACTCTGGAAACTCTGCTTCTCCCTCTGCTTCTGCCCCTTAAACCTCTCCCCCCACAACAGCTCATGCTGTCTGTCTCAAATAAATAAAATCTTTAAAATAAAAAGATACATGGTACTTTTAAAACATATCTAATGTTCTGTTAGTTGATGTAAAATTTTTATTTCTTAAATTTTGGTTTTTGGTTTCACTTAGAAGTTGGAGTTTTTATTAAAAGAGAACATTTGATGTATGCAAAATAAGTATGCAAAATATAATGAGTTTACTTATTTTTATAGTTATAGCATTATCTGTCCTTTTATTCAGACACTCTAAAAGACATGATAGAAAATTTCATCACACTAAAACTTCAACTTTTTTTTTTTTTTTTTAAATTTTATTTATTTATTTGACAGACAGAGATCACAAGTAGGCAGAGAGGCAGGCAGAGAGAGAGAGAGGAGGAAGCAGGCTCCCCACAGAGCAGAGAGCCCGATGTGGGGCTCGATGTGGGGCTCGATCCCAGGACCCTGCGATCATGACCTGAGCCAAAGGCAGTGGCTTAAGCCACTGAGCCACCCAGGCGCCCCTAAAACTTCAACTTTTTTATAGCAATATATAACACAAACTAAGGAAAGAGATGGAAAGGATATTCATAACATGTGTTTCAAAACACAGGAATCTCTGATATAAAATGAAATCTTATAAATCAGTGAGACATAAAAAATCATAGAAGTATGAAAATCTTAAATTTTACCAAAAAATAAATAAAAAATAAGAATGAAAAGAAAGAGGATTTCATTAATTGTTAAGAAAATGTGAAATAGAATGAGAAAATTTTCATTCCAAGTAGGAAAACATAAAAATGTATGATCTAAACATAATCACTGACACTATGACAGTATATTCTACCATACAGTTAGTTGGAATGTAATCAAATAAGTATTTGGGGGGTGAGAAAGTAATGAAAATCATCATAAGTTTATATTCTATGTGTAATTCCACATCCATGAATCTGAGAACAAAGCTATACAATACTTAATTTTATACAAGTATATTTTTTGGCATTATACATAATAGCAATAACTTTGAAACTACTTAATACGACTTGTAAAGAGAAAGATAGTTAAATTATAATGTAACGATGCACATAGTGGAAAACAATACATCATGGTATAGTGAGGAAAATATACTTAAATGTCTGACCTGGAGATTGTTAAGGGAAAAAAAGTTGTTTGTAGGAAGATTTGCAAATATTTATAGAAAAACAATATCAACCATCAAAATGATAAAAGGGGAAAGATTTTGCAGTACAGATGCATTTATCCATATGCAAGAAGCAGTGTGAAATGAGAAACCCTGGCGTGGATTTTCTGTGGTCTGTGGCAGGATGTTTAGGTGGAGTTTGTGGTGAGAGTGTGGTTAAAGTGAGTCAGTCTGTGCTCAAATTCTTCTTAATTTCTATCTTCCAAAATTCAAAAGAAATAATGGATAATATCTACCTCTTGAATCTTTAAAAGACAAAAACTCATAATATAGATGAACACAAAAATAATTCAAAAAAAGTAGTGGAATAAAATACAGAAGAATTTCATAGAACCAACAGGCACTGTTGCCTGTCAGTTTTGGTAATGGGAAGAAATAAAATCCTCTACGCAATATGATATTCTAGGCAATCTTATACCCTAATACATTCAGTACAGAATGGTTATTAGCAACAGCAATGACAACTAAAGAGGGGGTGGTGATTCCTAAAACATAAATAAATTACTTTAGAAAATGATTTTTAACCTAGTAGCATGTACCTTCTAGTTTGTCACAGGCTTAAAGATGGAAGGAAGAGTTTCTCCTCATTTCAAAGGGCCCAATGGCCATAATTTCCAATGTGTTTGGCTAGAAAACAGGATTCTTAGGATAGTGTCTCAAGCACCCTACACCACATTCATTCTTCTCCCTATATAATTATGTCACTATAAAAGGACTTCAGGAGCGCCTGGGTGGCTCAGATGGTTAGGCGTCTGCCTTCAGCTCGGGTCATGATCTCTGGGTCCTGGGATTGAGTCCTGCATTGGGTGCCCTGCTCAGTGGGGAGTCTGCTTCTCCTTCTGCCTCCACCCCTCTCCCTGGTTGTGCTCTCCTGTTCCATCAAATAAATAAATAAAATCTTTAAAAGAAATGAAAGGGCACGTGCACCTGAATGTTTATAGTAGCAATGTCCACAATAGCCAAACTATGGAAAGAACCTAGATGTCCATCAACAGATGAATGGATCAAGAAGATGTGGTATATATATACAATGGAATACTATGCAGCCATCAAAAGAAATGAAATCTTGCCATTTGCGACAACATGGATGGAACTAGAGCATATCATGCTTAGCGAAATAAGTCAAGCAGAGAAAGACAACTATCATATGATCTCCCTGATATGAGGAAGTGGTGATGCAACATGGGGGCTTAAGTGGGTAGGAGAAGAATCAATGAAACAAGATGGGATTGGGAGGGAGACAAACCATAAGTGACTCTTAATCTCACAAAACAAGCTGAGGGTTGCTGGGGGGAGGGGGTTTGGGAGAAGGGGGTGGGATTATGGACATTGGGGAGGGTATGTGCTTTGGTGAGTGCTGTGAAGTATGTAAACCTGGTGATTCACAGACCTGTACCCCTGGGGATAAAAATATATGTTTATAAAAAATAAAAAATTATATTAAAAAAAAAGAAATGAAAGGACTTCACTTTAGGTGGATTGTTTTTCATGATGATGAGTATATGGCTTGAGGGAAGGACTAATTTACAAGGTTCTGTAGGATACAGACACAGGGTTGCCTTCAATATGTTCCATCATTTGAGAAACGCCAACTTCCAGAGACTCTACTGGACAAGATACCTGCAGCTCCTTGGGACAGGTATGCTTCAGTTCCACCTGCAGAGTGATTTCTACATGTTTACACCTGCCAAAAGTAAGTATGCAGATAGTGCAGGTGCAGTGGAGAAGATCCATCCTATGATGTTTTCTGATTCTAAATTTCCAACAGAAAGAGCCCACATAAATGGAATCTGGACAGTTTTATAGCTCTAATGCACAAACCATCGACATAGAGGTAACGTTTTTGATTCATGAGACAGTAATTCTGTCCAGTGTATCTTTATGGGGGGAAACTAGTTAAACTTTTATATTATTCCTAGTACCACAGTATAGGAACAAATGTGATGGAAATATTCATGCATAAACTCCCCTCACCACTCAAGTCCCCTTCAGTAAAGACCTTTAAGAATATAACAGAGCTCTATTATTTTTATTACTTTTGTCCCATATAAGTCATGCTACTACAAAATAAGATCCATGAGATTTTCATTTTTTATTTCAAATCACAGAAAACTATTTTTTCAAGGTTATCCAATTAAAGTAGGAATTTACATATACAATGCTTTCTGAATTTGATTGACTTTAAAACATGCATGAAAATTGTAACATCATTATCAACTAGTTTCATTTTCCTGTGCAATGATAATAGTATTGATAATTCAGTATGTGCTCAAGTTCTTATACTCCTGGTCCTAGTTATTGCTTTAACAATCTTCTGTTACATATACTATTCCATTTCCCTGTTACCAGCTGGAAAATCACAGTTTAGAAAAGTTTTGCAATTTGTAAAAGGAGTCATGGTTAGTAGATGGTAGATCAAGAATTTGAACCTAGATTTTGAGTTGGATTTTTTTAACTATTAAGTCCTTTGATAAGGTAAATCAATACATTGTGACTAAGTAGGATCTTGGTCACAATGACTGCTTTTGAGGTTTACAGTGAAATTATACAAACTAATTGTTTGCAATAACACATCAAAAACTCTTTTTATTGCTGATTAGTTGTTCACATATACTTTGAAGATTTAGGGAAACAAGCCTTTTAATAAGCAGGGATTTTGCAAGTATCTTCTCCCAGTCCACAGCTTATTTTTTTATTCTTTTAGCAGTGATTTTCACAGAGTACATTAGTTTTTATATGACTACAGAATTAATGACTTAAAACCATCAGAAATTAATTTTCTTCCAGTTCGGGAGATCAGAAATTTTACTGGAACATAGGTGTTAACAAGGCTGTCTGAGAATAAGATTTTTTTGTTTGTTTATGGTTTTATCAAAGCACTGGGACAGGACCCCTGGGCAGAATGAGCTGCTTCCCCAGGGTACTGAGGGTTGAATACTCCCTTTACAACTTCTGGTGGTAAATGCTCTTGTCGGTTCTAGCTTCTGGTGTGTGCTGTGACCAGATTGCTCCAATTTCTGCCTTCATCTTCACCTCCCTCTTTATTTTATTATTATTTTTTTATGAATAATTTCCCTCTGCCTCTTTCTTATAAACATTGGAGTTAGGGACCATCTGGATAATCTAAAATAAACTCCCCATGGCAAGATCTTAATCAGACTTACAATGACACCTTTTTTTTTTTTTTAAGATTTTATTTATTTATTTGACAGAGAGAAAGAACACACTAGCAGGGGGAGCAGCAGAGGGAGAGGGGAAAGCAGGCTCCCTGCTGACCCAGGAGCCTGATGCAAGGCTCTGTCCCAGGACCCTGGGGTCATAACCTGAGCTGAAGGCAGACACTTACCTGACTGGGCCACCCAAGCATCCCTACAGTGATGCTTTTCTTATAAGGCCACGTTTACGATTCCAAGGATCAAAATCTAATATCTTTGGATGGATATTATTCATCCTACTATATAGAGCAGAAATTTTCAATTGAATAATGTCCTACCTACCGATCATAATATCATATCATAAAAAAAAAATAATATCATATCATAATGTGTATGTCTGTTTATTTGAATGTCTTTTAAGTATTAGCAATTCCCTTTGCAGTATGTTTCTTTAATATAAACATCTTGATGGATCACGTTTCCTTATACATTACAATATTTATCTGCCTAAATGGTAGAATACAAAACAAAATCTAAATTTTCAACATTTCAAACTTTTTATTTTATTTTGGATTTTCTTATTATTTTTAAAACATTTTTATTACTGAAGTAGCCAACATATAATTTTATATTCATTTCAGGTGTACAACATAGTGATTCAACAATTCTATACATTATGCATAACTCATCACAATAAGTGTAGTTACCATCTGTCACAATACAGTAAGTCTAGGAAGAGATAACTTTGGTAAAGGAAATGGTGATCTCATCATGCATTATAAATACCCTTGGGTTTTAAAATTGCATTATTAAGATCTGATTCCATGTTCTAATATTGATATTTACTTTAATGTTTTAAAATGTTATGTCAATGCACAGAAATACCTAAATAACAACTAGTCCTACTTTGATTCTTCTTTATTCTTTATTTATCTGGGGTGTTCTTTGATGAAGGTAACATTGATGGGAAAATTGAACACTGATATTGACAGAATTGATGAAGCACTATAGGAACCATCTGTAGAGAATCACCAAGGAAGTAAGTAGTTTTGCTGTCCCCAAAATTAATCCCCTGGGACAGACACATCCATTAAAGTATAATTTAATGCAAAATGCCCAGCCAAAATTATTCATGAATATAAGTTAATACGCTCAATGGTAGCAAATAAGGCAAGAAAAGGAGAATATTAATCGTTTTCATTCTTAGGGCCAGTATTAGTGTCTTTATTATAAATAAATCTCCATTCATTACCATGTTTAAATGAGAATAATGATTCAGTTAGGAAATAATTTCTCTCATTTTAGTTAGTCAATGCATAGTAGTCCCAGAGAATCCGTTTGGTAGTACTAATGGAAATAAAACTAGGATTTTGAAAAAAATGAAATGGAATTTGGGCATCCCAAATTCTCAGATGAATTCTTACTCTTTGATCTTAAATCTGTTTGGGTTGCCTTGAGAGAGAGAGAGATTTTTCTCTGATAAACATAACAACAGATTGTTTACAGAGGGAAAAGACATCCCTAGCCCAGAGAAAAGTCTTTTCAAAGATAGAATAGTATAACAAACTAGAGTGACAAGTATTTGAACATGACTGAAATATAAGCTTTTGACTCACTTTCAAGCTTTTTCTTCAAAAGCTGGTTGTATAAAGGACCTCATCTAATTGTACTTAGGTATTTGACTTTATCATTGTACACAACTGTAGAATTAATGGATCCTAATGCTTAAAAATTTATATTGTGAAAGATAACTGTAGATCATTTATTGAAGACATTTATGAATTTTCTCAAAAATATATTTCTTTCCCTGTAAGAAGTAAATTCAAACTTGAATTGTGGCATCCTAAGCCATCTGCAAACATTGTCCTATCTTTCAGGATGCATTCCTCACTCTCTCTCTCTCCCTAGGCTATTAGTCCTTTCCTAAACAAACAAATTCGCTACTCCTTGGTTTTACTACACTTCCCTGACAAGAAGTCTCTTCCGCAACCTCTTCCCTACTGAGCTTCTCATTCTATGCGCCCAGCCTGCAATGCTTACTGACCTTTTTCTGTATGGTCTCCTGGAATTATTCTCCCATCAAAATGATCATTTTCTTTTTTTTTTTTTTTTTTTTTAATTTCAACACCTTTATCTTGAAGTCAGGTGATATAAATTATTGTACGATTAATAATGAATTATCTTTATTCCTGGGATATGTCATAAAATAATCTATGAGGGGGAAGGTAAATCCAAGTATAAATAAAACAGCTTGGCTTCTGAAACTGGTCTTGGTGATGATTAGTTTAGGATTTCACACCAAGAGCAAAGACAACAATAACAAAATTAAATAAATGGGACTATATATAGCAAGCTAAAAACCTGCTGCACAGAAAAGAAATCCAGCAACAAAATGGAAAGAAAACCTACAGAGTCAGAGAAAATATTTGCAAATCACATATCTGATAAAGGGTTAATATCCAAAATATGTGAAGAACTTTTACAACTAATAGTAAAAACAAACAATCTGATTAAAATATGGACAAAGGACGTAAGTTCACATTTTTCCATAGAAGACATACAAATAGCCAACAGGTATATGAAAAGGTGCTCAACGTTACTAATCACCAGGGAAATGCAATTCAAAATCACAATGAGGAATCAATTCACACTTGTCATAAAGACTATTATCAGATACAGAAGAGATAGGTGTTGGTAAAGATGTAGAGAAAAGGAAATCATCGTGCACTGTTGCTAAGAAAGGAAATTGGCTCAGCCACTAGGGAAAATAGTATGGAGGTTCCTCAGAAAACTTAAGATAAAATTATCATATGACCCAGCAATTTCACTCTAGGTATTTATTCAAAGACAATGTATAGACATATATATTTATAATATGTTATAAATATATTTTATAATATGAAATGGAATATATTCAACCATAAATATATTTCATGCCATTTATAATGACATGGATGGAACGCTAAATGAAATAAGTCAGACAGAGAAAAACAAACACTGTATGTTCTCATTTATATGCAGAATCTAGAAAAACTAAACTTACAGAAATGGGGAATAAATTGTTGGTTGTCAGAGGCAAGGGGTTAGAGGGAGGGTGAAATGGGTGAAGTGGGTAAAGGTGGTTGGGGCATACAAACTTCCAGTCATAAGATAAATAAGTTCTGGGAATGTAATGTACAGCATGATGACTATAATTAGCAATATAGCACTGTATATTTGAAAGTTGCTAGGAGAATAGATGTTGAAAGTTTTCATCACAGAAAAAATAATTTTGTAACCATTTGAGGTAATGGATGTTAACCAAACTTATTGCAGTAAATATTTCAAGGTATATACATACCTGTATTAAATCATTATGTTGTACACCTTTACACCTTAGTTTAATACAATGCTATATGTCAATTATATCCAGATAAAGCTGAGGGGGGGAAGAAAACACCCACCTTGCACATGAGGTTATAATTGTCCAAGCTGGGTTATGGGTTCATGGAAGTTAATTATATTATACTCTACTTTTGTTTATGTTTAAATTTGTCCATAACTTTTTTGAAGAGTAACCTTCATCAATTTCATATTATTTCACAATTTAAATAATTAAGTGAATGTTCCATTTTTGCTGTAGTTAAATTTTTACATATTTGTTCTCCAACATATTTCTCAATTATATCCTTTTTGAGGATAAAGATACTATTGTATTAATTTCTATATTGTTTATAAAACCCATTTTCAAGTGTAAATAAATATAAAATTTGAACATATTTTATGGAATACTGACAATATTAATATGATTTATACCTTTAATTTTTGTTACAAGTGTTTATAAGTTACAAAATACAATTATTAAACCTATATACATCTCAGCAGTACCTGCTACCTAACAGAAAGAGAGACAGAATTGAGATTTTTTTGTTTGTTTTCTCAAGTATTTATTCCATGCAAATCAGGCTTATTATTATTATTACTTGCTTTTTTATTGTTTCAATGATATTTGCCCTGAAACTCAGAGACAGAGTTCATAACCTTAATGTGAGTCAATGATAGAGGAAGGTTATCACAACAAAGAACACTGGCAAGGAATCACAGATGAATTAAAAATAAGAATTGAATTGAGAGGTAAATTTTTAAGCAAAAAAGAGTAGTATGAGTTACTCAACTTGGAAAAAGAATAAACTTCAAGAGATCCCAAAGAGATCAACAAAAATAATTAAAGGATTATAAAAGAGGCTCTATGATAAATGGTTAAAAGAATTATGGTTATTAGCTTACAAAGTAAAAAGCAAAGAAGGAATTAAACACTTTTCACAGAAAGTGGTCATGCCAGAGTACTCCAATGAGAACAGAATTACAGCAGGTAGAATTTTGAAACAAGAGAAAAGATTTTAGTTTCATATGTGGCAAAGGTTAGTGATAGTTTATAAATTCATACTAGTTAGATAAATTAAGTTGAGGTCAAGATGACTGAATCCATTGATTAATTATTTACTTGGGCTTCGTGACTCTGCAAAGCCATATACAATTTTTTCCTGTGAGTATTTGGGAGGAAAACGTATTCTCTATGTAAGTGACTAGGCTTGTTCCTCAAGGGATCTTGCAATTTAAAAACTCTATGAAGTACTATAACAGTATTTTTTTTTCATGTGTTCACATTTGCACACAAATATACAGTTAATATCCTTGGTTCTCTTAATACACTTAGTAGTTAATATACTGATATGGTAAAATTTTACCTGGTTGGCCACATTTAGTCTAGATGTGTGAGGCTACTGGGAATGTATACAGGATTACTCTGTTAATATCTGGGATCTCAATTTCCTAACGCATAACACGATGGTCTGAATGGGAAGATCTCAATTTATCATTTTGCTATATCTTAAATTTTTCATGAATGATTTAAACCCTGATTTTGATGCAAATGAAGCAGGCATGTAGCCAGCAGGGGGAGTCCTGATGTTATCCCCTAAATTATAGAACCTCTTAAATTTTGACACAAAATTGTAAGAAACCTGGTTGATTTATTTTACACAATCTTAAAAGCATGGTAAAAGTATATATATGCCCACCTTTTAAAAAGTAAAAAATGTAGTGGTATATTATCCTGTAAAATTTCTCTAATGATATAACAGAGTTTTTTAACTGTTTAAAATTAGCATTTTCATTTGATCTTCATCAGGATTAGCTTCTAGTCCCAACAGCCACTGTGAAGCAGAATTAAATCCTCTAATCTTTCAATAACAGTGAAGGAAAAGATTTTGGCCAGAATTAATCACACACAGATGGTATTCCTATATTCTGTGCCTCATTCAGAACACCTGCTACAAATCTCTACTGTACTCAAAACCATTAAGGAAAAATACATACATAAATAGATTTGTTAGTTCTGGCTCATTTGAAAAAAATAATTTTCCTACTGATTTATTGTAAACTAAAGTAATTTGTGAGGTTATCTTTGATTTTATGGGCACACAATTAAAGTTCTTATTTTGGCCTCTATTTTAATCTAGTGATACTATACCTGCCTTCTTCCAATATTTTTTAATATCATATCTAAATTTAAAGTTGATTAAATATGCACATGTGTTAATACACACAGTGTAATGCTTTCAGTCTCTCTCTCTCTCTCTATATATATATATATAAATTAAAGTAATACAAATGTTTATTAACTTTACTACTACTTTGGAATATCATCTTTTTTTTAAATCTTCCTTTAATATTAAGAACGTGGTAAAACTTAAAAGGAACTTAGAATGCATCACTTTAAAGTGATGCATTTACACGATAAGAAAGTTCAGAGCACTTACTATCTAAAGTACCACATGAAGTTACTAAAAAAGCTAAAACTGTGTCTAGATGACCTGATTCACATTCAATGGATTTCTACCATGACATTGTTCCCAGTAATCTATATACCTCTTTTTTTTTTTGAGAGAGAGTTGTTCACCTTGGTATCAATAAATACATAAGAAAGAAGAACTATATGATATCTCGTTTTTTCTGAAGTCACAATGGGAAGCAACAACAATATTTAACTGGATACTTCTCTAAAATTCATATGTAATCAATATTTTTCTATCTCAAAGATAGTTCCCTCTCTCCATACATGTCTATATCAATATCAGTATCTAGCTGTATTTATATTTATATTAAAAAGTAGTTACATATGGGGCGCCTGGGTGGCTCAGTGGGTTAAGCCTCTGCCTTCAACTCAGGTCATGATCTCAGGGTCCTGAGATCCAGCCCCACATCGGACTCTCTGTTCAGCAGGGAGCCTGCTTCCTCCTGTCTCTCTGCCTGCCTCTCTGCCTATTTGTGATCTCTGTCTGTCAAATAAATAATTTTTTAAAGTAGTTATGTAAACAATAAACAGTATATCACATGAAAGAGTAATACAGATATACACACACATAGTGTATTTGTATATATATTTGAAAAAAAATTACTGTGTGATAAATAGCCTATGAAGAGGCAAGAAATATGTACAATGTAAATAAGATTTAAAATAACATTTTATGGGGTGCCTGGGTGGCTCAGTCAGTTGGGCGTCTGCCCTTAGCTCAGCTCATAATCTCTGGGTCCTGGGATCAGGTCCCATGTCAGGCTTCCCGGTCAGTGGAGAACCTACTGCTCCTTCTCCTTCTGCCCCTTTCCTCCTCTCCTCCATGATTGCTCTCTCTCTCCCTCAAATAAATAAATAAAATCTTCTAAAAACTAACATTTTATAATCTATACAAAGAATATATTGCCATATATACCTTGCCTGTTTTAAATTTTTTTTATTATTTTGATTTATTGTTCACACAACACCACTTCTGCCTCCAGTCTCCCTGATGCTTTCCCTAAAATAAGACTGGTGCTTGGGAAACAATGAGAAATAGAGAAGTTTGGATTTGCATCCTTCACTCCCTAGTCTGTCTGACTTTTCTGATTTTTCATTGGTCCATTACCCATTGAAATACAAATGTTTTTATTTTATTCTCCTTCCACGTTTTCTAACTAGCTAGTTTATTAGCCTCTGATAAGTAAATAAGCACTAAATATTTTAAGATTAATATTTTATATCTCCTTCAAGGTTTATATTCTAATAGAAAAATTGAAAGACAATGAAGTAACTAAAGGTGTGTTCCTTAGTCCATACTAACATCCAGTAAATGTGAATAAATGGATTATGAGTGGGAATTTTAGGCAAGATAAACTAGTAATACACATATTTATGGAATAGGACACTTTCACAATTTTCCAAATTCAGTATCTATTTTACCTATTAATATTTTGAGCCTGGCTGTGGAGGAATTGAGGTTCTTTGAAAGTATCTTAATAAAATCCAGGAAGAGTTTGTGTTTTAAACATTTAACTCTCTCATTTTAATCCAAATTCTTTTAAAATTCTTTCTGCAGACTCCTATGTGCACTTTGCTGTTAAAAAGTAGAAAATGTTCAATAAAAGAAGCACATTAACATAGGAAAGATTTAGCATGCTGCTTATATCCTTATACATGCCTAGGCAGTGTTGCAAATGCATCCACAGTTGGAGGACAGTGTCTTACAATACTGACATTTAAAGCCTTTTTTTTTTAAAGATTTGACTACCATTTTTAACATATATAAGAAAAGGACGAGGTTTTATGTTACATAGAAAAGTTTACTAAGGTCTTTGTATGTCTTTGCCTCGCCTACAAAATCAATATCAGGACAATGGGGCAAAAAGATATCTTCTTAAAAGTGGAACACCACTGAATAATGGGTATAGATGACAAGCATTTTTCCTAAGGAAATCCTAATTTCCAAGTCATTGCTAATGTAGCCCACAAAATTAAAAGTTGCTACACCAGAAGAGAATCTTAACAGCCGTTAGTCAACAAATGTATATATATTAGCACATCTCCAGCGTGCTAGTAGTTGTCAAGAATATACTTGCAAAATGGAAAATTAACATTAGCTTAGATTATGTCTTATGTAAGCCTTTTATCTATTACATGGAAGCTATCTGTCCCCATACCCCTGCCATTGAAGGGAGGAGGAAGAATTCAGAGGCAGCCAGGAGAAAATATTCCAAGGTAGATTAAAAACCAAACATACTCTCACATATATAGACCCACAAATGTCCAGGAAATTGAGAAACTATCAGTAAATATTTTGCAAAGAGTATCAGAAGAAACAAACCTTCTCAGCTCTCAAGTAAGAGAGACCATAAAAATTATTTTTAAAACGATAAAATTTTAAAAAAGGAAAAAGACTATTTTGGAAACAATGTTTATTTAGCAATTAATATTAATAAGACTTGGTTTTTAAAGTCTGCCAACATGATGTAACAGTGCCTTATGTAAGAATATAATACAAAAATGGCTTACATAATAATTAGAAGATCTTGGAAATGAGATAAGGGCAAGCCACATTAATCATAACCAAGATAAGGGTCTCTGTGAATTATTTAAGGAATTCGGGATTGGTAGAAGTCACACAATTAACTTTGTTTATAATATAAAACATGTTTCCAAAATTTAGAAGTAAGGCAGAGATAGATGGTTTAATGCATGCTTCAGCATTATCTAAGAGGCACACCCAAAGGTTATCTATCTGTGTGATGGTAACTTTTATTGATTTAATTAACAAACATTAAAGAATAGAGTCTGTGAAATCATCTGTTAAATTGTTGAGTTGTTTAGTAGAGAAACACTTATTGTCTGTCTAGTAGGAAAGATAACGTCAGATTGTGATAGTTTATTCTAGGATATTAGCCAGTTCTAAACCCAACCTTGAAATCTTATTTCCACATTTTTCTTCAGTACCCGTAAATTTTCAGCATCTCAGATGATTTCTTTATCAGCTTAGCCATGTGATTTTTTTCCTCATTAATGAGTTAGATAAAATTTTGACTTGTGTATATTCTCTATCTCAGTGGGAGTGTTGGTGTTTAATTTTTGAAAATTCTACTTTCATTATTTAGTATGTTATTTATAGTGGGTTTTATTCAAGATTTGGTGTCCAGTTATGTTTATCTGACCATTCAGTTGTCTTCACACAGACAAAACTTCAAAGGCATTGGAAATGTGTTTGTAATATTTGCCTTGGCTGTAGTCCTAATATTGATTGAGGTCCTGCCCTTTTTACCACGATGAGAAGATATATAAGCAACATCTCATTAAGAAAGTTGTTTTGTTGAATAAGATATAAATCTTACATTTGTTTTAACATGTTCTTAATTATTTGGTTAATAGAAGTATTATAACCTCATGTCAAAGTAAAAATGAATAAAGTTTTATACTTTATTATATTATACATATATGAGTGTTTATGCTTATTTAAAACTACTTTAAAATCAAAATACTTTTAAAATAAAGAAAACCTATTTGATCTAGCAAAATATATTTTTAACTCAAAGTCATCCTTTTCAGAAAATGATTCAATACCTTTTATAATGATGGACACTTATAAATGTGTACATTTGGACAAATGTGTATATTTGAGATGACATTTAATTATTTTTAAAGGCAGGATATGTATGCCAATAAGTAGGTTCCCATAGTAATTCAAAAATACTTCCAAATAGCCTTTGAAACATAAAATGTATTGGTACAAAAATTTCAAATGCAAATATAAATATATTTTCTTTAATGTCAAATCTCAACATTTAATATTTGAGTATATTTTTCTTAGCATAAGGGGAGTATTTAAAAGTAAATATATGCTCTAAAATTATTTCTTAATAATTAATATTTGGTTAAAATCATATTAATATCACACAAAAATATTTTGTTTCAAATTTTGCTCTTTAAATATTCGACAAATGGTGACCAATGTACAATATGTTTAATGCTAATTAGCAAATTCTGCCATCCTATGATATTATATTTGGCCTTGCTATTTAAAAGACATTAATGCATGAGAAATAAAAACTTGAAACCACCACTGATATCAATTTAAAAATACCCTTATTAAATGAAAGTCTACCTTCCTTAACATTGTTTCCTTTCTAAAATACAGGGAAGAAGGTGGGTGGCTCAATCAATTACATGCCTGACTTGATTTCAGCTCAGGTCAATACCTCAGAGTCATGGGATCAAGTCCCATGTTGGGTTCTATGCTGCTCAGTGCAGAATCTGGTTGTCCCTCTCTCTCTGCTCCTCCTCCTCTCTCTCTCTCTTTCTCTCAAAATAAAGTCTTTTAAAAAATAAATTAAAATATAAGGAAGAATAAATCATCTCAGTATGTATAAAAATAAGACATTCTCTAGGAAATAATATCTGAAAAAACTGACATCTAGTTCTTACTGCTTTTTAGGCAATGTTGATAAACCAAAAGTAAGATTATAAAACAAACATTGTAATTTAAACTGAGTTTTCCTGTGATTTTTCCTTATGTAGCAGGTGTCTGAAACTGAATTTTTAGGTCATTTGGACTATATTTTTATTTCAAATAAAGCACATATTTCAATTTTTCTACTTCAGTTTATGTAATACAATTTCTATAAAACATACAAAATATGTATTTTTACAAAGGATAGGACTCAACTATTTGGAAAAGCACCAAACTTAAGAGTGCAGTCATTTGCATATCAGTCCAAATCTGCTAACTAGCTGTGAGATTTATACTGGGTTTCAATCTCTTTATTTATACAGTAAAACTTACAACACAAAATTTATTATGAAAAATTATATTGAGCAATGATTATCCACCAAAATTTATTCAGTACTTTCAAAAGTTTGCTATCTTAGATGAAAAAATTTCAAAACAGTTGTTTTGTAAAGAATAAACATGAGGAGCATACGTGAAACCAAAATGTGCGTGCTTTTGGAAAGATTTTCGAAATCACTTTATTTTCAAAATGATCATCTAAATTATGATTTAAAAAGATAAACTACTCAGTGAATTAATGTAAATAAATAAGTAAGTGGACCTGATACAAAGAAAACATGTCTCTAAATTAATAACAAGGAATTACATGCTTTTGGGCTTCTCTAGAAATTCCAGTGTGAAGATGATAATAGTAATAAAAAATAATAATAATAAGTTGTATGAAAGTTGGTATTCTTGGCTATCGACATAAACCTTAGGCATTTTTTAAAAAGATTATGTATTTATTTATTTATTTATTTAATTTAAGCAGTGGGAGGGTCAGAAAGACAAAGAGAAAGAAAGAATCTCAAGCAGACATCATGCTGAGCTCAGAGCTGGTCAGGGGGCTCAATCCTATGACCCTAAGATCATGATCTAAACTGAAATCAAGAATCCCTTGTTTAACTGACTTAACCACCCAAGTGACCGCCTTTGAAAGGCTTTTATTCTCTATACCACCATCTTCCTAAGCATAAGCACAATGAGCCTTTAAGAGCTATTAAATACGGTATAAGGTAAAAACCGCAGTTTGTGAGTGGGGAAATTAATTCCAAATTTCATTCAGGTACCCAAAAAACAGGCATCTAGTGCCTCCTCTGTGCCAGTCCTGTACCAGGATCTAAATGTAGATTTATCTGGCATATTTTACCTATGCTTGGAGCTATGGTGCAGTTAAGAAGACAGATGTTAAATAAATAAACATCTAATTATATATCGTGATGTTACATAAATAAAAGAACAGTGTTTAATCCTGCAATTATAAGGGCAGACAATGGTTTTCCATTGAATAGATTTTTTTTTTAAAGTCCCAGAAAAAGAGATGTTTTGTTGACATTTGTAGAAAGAGAAAAAGGCAACTATGCTTACGATCTAAAGAGCCTGGCTCATAGAGGTGACTCATATGGGAATGTCCAGGTGCAAGAATGTTTGGCGCTTTAAAGCCATGGTTCCCAACCAGGGGAAATATTGCCCTCCACGGGACATTTGGCAATAAATGACTGGAGACATTTTTGCTTGCCACAACTGAGGCTGTTTGTGTATGCATGCGTGTGTGTTACTGATGTTGTGTAGTGGGTAGAGGTTAGGAATGTTACTAAACATCTTCCCACGCACAGGACAACCCTCCATAAGGGGCCACACTTGAGAAATCCTGCTTTAAAAGAAATGTAAGGGGCCTCACGGTGCAGTGCAAAAAGATAAAAGGAATTTGAATTCCTTTCTGTAAAGAATTGTGTATTATCATTAGGCTTTCAGTAGGATAATAATATCTCATTTACAGAATCATCATTCTGGGAACTCCCGGGCCAATGGAAAAGGGTCTTTTTTTTTTTTTTCTGCAGAAGGAACATATGAGTATAATCATAAGCGGAGGATGTAAATTATAATGAACATGAACCCATTCAAGTATGTAAACTAAGCTGATATTTTCTTTTGCCTGGAATGGAAGAAAAAAGTCAAGCTGCATATTGCCTCTTGGTAATAAAAGGTTTTCTGAGAACTAGAAGCACACACACACCTCCACACATTCTGAGTATTTTGTGGACAACAGAATAGGATAAGAGCAAATACAGGGATCCCAGTAAACAAGCTATTGTTATACTCAAGAAGTGTAAGTGATACAAACTTGGTCTAGGGTAGAGGCAATAAAAATGGAGTTAACTGGTTGTGTTTAAGATAGATAGTGGAGGTAATACATGACTGAGTGAGGGACGCCTGGGTGGCTCAGTTGGTTAGGCAGCTGCCTTCGGCTCAGGTCATGATCCCAGCGTCCTGGGATCGAGTCCCACATCGGGCTCCTTGCTCGGCAGGGAGCCTGCTTCTCCCTCTGCCTCTGCCTGCCATTCTGTCCGCCTGTACTCCCTCTCTCTCCCTCTCTCTCTGACAAATAAATAAATAAAATCTTTAAAAAAAAAAAATACATGACTGAGTGATAGGTTGGATATGTAGAACAAGGAAGAAGACCTAGTCAGTACCACTTCCCAAGTTTCTGGTTTCAGCACCCGTGCAGATCAGGTGTCGGTAATCAAGATGGAAAGGATGCCTTAAGAAAGAGCTTTACAGTGAATCCCATATCTTCAAATGCTCCATTCCTCTGTAATTCAATAACATTTTAATTTAATTTAGAATCATTCTAATAATATAACCTTTGTGTATTTTATTGAATCGAACAAAGATTAGATTTATCTCATAGATACAAACAGAAACAATGACTATATACTTTAGCAGCCCTATACGAGTAGGAAAAAATGGTGAATCATTGGAAAACCATGCAGTATTTATGTATGAGGTTACATTCTTCCATTTTATCTGACTCCTATTCTATGGAAGCTATTTTTCTACTTGGCAAGTTGTAGAAAACTAATAGCAATGCAAATTAAGTCCTTTCTAGTAGATAGATGTTCAGTTGACTTTCCAGGTTTGCCTTCATTTGCATATTCATTTCAATATTCTTGTTCTATAAGTGTATCTGTTCTTTGAAGGATTCTCTTTTTATCTGGTTTTAAAATCTACCTGGTTCCCTCATTGATTAATGAGTAAAATAAATTCTTTAATATGTGTTCATTTTGGTATTTCTATAAATGTTGAAATTTCACCTTTTTTTTCAAAGTTATCTTTCCATGTGTTAACTTTATTACATTTTAATTTGGCAAGATATATGTTTTGTCAGTTTAATTCCAGGTATTTTTCATCACATTCTTAAATTTCTCACACTTAGTCATCTCTGAACCTGTCTCTGAACTATATTTTCCTAATATTTACATATAAAAATGCTTGTATGTTTTCTCTTTTAATTTAGAAAGAGGGTAGACAATTAGAAAAAGGGGAACCACTGTAAATGCCTCTTACTGAAATGGATCTTAATCCAAGCCTAATGTTCTTATACTTTGTTGATAAAGAATAACTGCTCTTAGTCTCCTAGAGACTGGTAATGAAAATCAACTACAATTTACTAACACATCTGATTTCAAAATCAAAGTTCAAAAATAATAACCTTCCATTATAACATACATACCAAAAAAAATGATTTTAAACTACTTCTGCAATTTGCTAATCAAACAAATTGATATTTGGAGCAATTACTTTGAACTCACAAATAAGTAACCAAATAAAAGTTCTATCTTGCCCAAAGAATGCTTTACATTTTCATATTGCCTTTATGTGTGCTACTCAGAGGCAAAATGCTTTGCTAAACATGTGATGTAGTCAGAAAACAGTATCTTGAAGTCCTGCAGTCTGAATTAAAACAAATAAGCCAAAAAAGAAAAAGAAAGAAAAATGGCAAATCTCAGAAGATTACTTCTCCCTTCTTTCCTCAGGCCTTTTCCAGGCAGTCAGCTCTTTCAGCTAGGAATAGATCCAAATTTCGTCTCCATAGATAAATGCCAGGCTTGCACAATGTTTCTTGACTTCAAAAATAGATGTTTCTCTTCAATAAGTTGTCATATTATTTTAGGAAATTTTCTCTTTATTTGGCACAACTGGTATGAATTTATCACTAAAGGTAAACTAAAATCTTTTTCTAGATGCTGGTGGAAAGAGAAACAAATAGTTTTCATAGAATAATTAAGGTGTCAGTGGGAAGAATCATTTTATATAACATATTTAGGAATTACAGAGGGTTGTACAAAGTGAAATATTAACATATGAAAGAAAAATTTATGAGACTAAAGAACATTCAAGGAGCAGAGACAGATCTAGGCTTTTAAGTCTTCAAGTTTATTCTTTTGGGGGAATCTCACTTTAATAGAAAAAAAAAAAGAAACATTACTAAAAGGAAAATTACTAAGGTCCCTTCTGGTTTTTGAGAGGCTTGAGCAAATACAGAGCTATGGAGCTTGTTTCATTAGAATAAATTCATTTCTATTGAAGAAGAAAAATTCTTTTCAAAGTACTAATTATTCATTTATCACACAAACATTTAAAACACTAATGCCCTTTACAGGGTAGTTTCCGGGGGATACAATGAGGAATGACAAAAGAGAAGTGCATGTTCCCTTGCAGTATATAGTCTAGCAGGTCAGAAAACTCATTGATTAAATAACCAAATGGTCACTTTGGTAAAGGGAGTAAGATGTAAATTTATGAATGAATGTATATTTGAAAACTTTAGCATAAAGAAAAAAACAGCTTATAGTCCCAACACATGGAGGTAACCTATGCTACTATTTTGAAATAGTCTTTCGTATTTTATTTTGCCCATTCACGAATAGGTAACTTCAGTATTCTTATAATTGTATTTTCTATTCAGATTTATATCTTTTTATTTTATTTACATTACTTAAGCCAAAATACTTATTAATATATTCAAATATCTAATTATAATTCATAGTAACAAACTGTGTTTTAACATCCTCTTATTACTGGGGAATTTTTGTTTTTTACTTTGGTCTTATAAATATTACCATAACAAATCTCTTGGACTGCATAGCTGAATGGGCCCTTAGAGTCCTACCTGTGGCATAACTGGTGCAAAATATATTTTTAGATAGTTTATATGTATTGCGAAGTTACTCCCAAGAAAGATCTTACCAATTTAAGCTTACAGGAATTTTGAATTAAGACCATTTCAGGGGCACCTGGGTGGCTCCATGGGTTAAAGCCTCTGCCTTTGGCTCACATCATGATCCTGGGGTCCTGGAATTGAGCCCCGCATTGGCTCTCTACTCGGCGGGGAGCCTGCTTTTCCCTCTCTCTGTGCCTGCCTCTCTGCCTACTTGTGATTTCTGTCTGTCAAATAAATAAATAAAATCTTAAAAAAAAAAAGACCATTTCAATTTCACAAAGCCCTCACTAGCATTGGTTGTTATGATTTATAAACAATTATAACTTGATAGTCCAAAATATTATTAGTTTTGCTTCACCTAATACTTATTTAATTCATGTTGATGGTGAATCACTTCTTATGATTGTTACCTTCTTAATTTCTTCAGTGACCTTTTCATTTGAATCCTTAATCATTTGGTTGTTTTGGGGGGGGAGGGGCAATTAGTGTTTCCCCTTATTTTTATGATATACTTTTGTTTGAAAAAAAAAAAAGTAATTAAATGGATCCTACCATCATTAAGGTATGCTAACTTAGTAAATATTTTCTTCCTTTACAATAGTGCCACATGCTGAAGTGAAAAAGAATTATGACTGAATATTAAAATCAGACCATTATGACAAATGGGGAAACTCCTGTGAGTCTATATTAGAAGTCTCATAGACTTAGTCATTACATTCTGCAAGTATTTGTTACGCACACCCATACAAGAATAAAACATTTGCTAAACCTTATAATTTCACAAAGGATGTGATATCGAGATAAAGTTTAAGACAGGCCAAGTGTGTGTTATGAGGAGAAAGAGAGACAGACAATTCACAGAGATGGAATAGCATTTAGACAGGCACAGACAGACAAAACCAAGGATACAAGTGCTAAGACATTGAACTAGCTGTATAGTGACAAAGAACAGAGAACTTAGGAGAGTTGATGGATGAAAGTGGAGAGATGAACAGGGGTCAGTCAAATGACAAAAGTTTTTCTTCTTTTTTTCTTTTTAAGATTTATTTATTTGTGTGTGCAGTTGGGGGGACAGGCAGAGGGAGGAAGAGAATCTCGAGCAGACTCCCCGCTGAGCACGGAACCTGACCTGAGGCTCAGTCCTGAGACCCTGAGATCATGACCTGAGCCAAAATCAAGGGTCAGGCTCTTAAAGGACTACGCCACCCAGGGGCCTCTGAATGACAGAAGTTTTTGAGAAAAGTAATCACCTGTTCACATTTCTTCTGTAAGAGACATTACATTTCAAGCCAGCTAAGGAGATGCTTAGGAGAGCTTTAACAAAACAAAAGAACATGAGAACAGTTATATTACTAAAAGTGTCCATACTTCAGCTCTGAGAGGGGCTTGACACAAGACCCCCCAGTAAAAGTGGAAATGAAGGGAAGCCCATTTGAAGGAGACAACTGAGGAAGCGGGATGAGTGGGAGGAGGCAAGGAGGAGATGCCTGACCTTTAGAGATGGGAGTATAATTTAACCAGATAAGGGTTCTGAGGAAAATTCATTTAAGAGACACAGTGAGTTTCATGTTGAACCTGTTGATTATCAGGTGCCTGCAAATCACAGGTAATAGTGTCCAGTAAGTAGTGATTTTTGGAAAATTGGCATTTGGTAATTGACTTTGGAACGATTAATTATGGTTAAAAAAAAGTTTCCAGAAATTTAAATTATGTGAACTAGATGGGAGACCTCTCACAAGCTGATCTGTCCTGTCTTATATTGTTAATAATGTGGGGCTCTATCTCCTTCTCCCACTTCAGGCTGTCCCTCCCTGCATACAGGTGCTCACTGGGTCTTAGTGGCTGCGTTGCCAACCCTTTCTAATTGGTCACTTTGGTTTCAGCTTCGCCCCCTTTCTAACCATTCTCCACTGTTGCCAAGAGACTTTTCTAACACATATCAAGTTTCACCACCGTACTGTTTCTTATATTCTTTAGAAAACTCTTGGGGAATACAAACATTTATAGAGTGTGCCTCATCTTACCTCTCGACACTCATTTCTTTCCAGAATCCACCATGCTTAGAAACATGTCCTGATGCCTTATCCAGTGTCCATTCTTTTAAGTTAAAGTACTAATTTATGGTCATATTCTGTTTCAGTTCCTGTCTTTTCTTTTTCCTCGGCCCAACTGTTATATTCTAGTGAAAATATTTTTATTTACCCTGGCACTTAAGTATACTTAGCACTTAACTCTGTATTTAACATTTGGAGGGTGATCAAAATACCTTTCATAAATGAATTCTGTTTCCTCTGAGACAATACACCGTTATTTTTGAAGAAGGCTCAAGATGGGAATTTATGACTACAGCCTATCAGTCAGGATTGAGTCAGGAGCCCACAAACCACACTAGATGTTTCAACAGAAGGAACATAGAGAGCGTTGGTTAAACAGATGTTGAAGGCAGATAAAATGAAACACTGAATCATCATGCAGGAAAGCAGCTCCCATTTACTGAACTAGAGAAACAAAGAGAAGAATCGGAGTCTGTCAGAGCCCAGAAGCTTGTTGAAGCAATCCCAAAGATCTTGGAATCAGAGGTCAGAGGAGGACACGTCATTCAGCTGGTTTGGGCACGTCAGAGGAAGCAGGATGAGGCTGCTGAAAGAGTCTGAAGAATTGAGAGAAGTGCAGTGCTGAAGAGAAAGTCCGCACTGGAGCTTCTCCACCAAGAAAAGCAAGAAAACAGAAAGATGCAAGCACACTTTCCTCTCCTTTGTCTCTCCATTTGTTCTCTAGTACCCTTATCTGTGGGACTTGGTAGAAAGCCAGCTGTCAAGAGATAAATTGAGTTTGCATAACCCCAGCCCAAGCACCCAAAACAGAGTCTAGATTTTTTTTATACTCAAAATAGATGGATAAATGTAGAGCTTAAAGGATAGCTTAATAACCAGCGTATGCATAAACCAACTTGGCCTTAAAAATTTATTTTGGGGAGGGTATGTGCTTTGGTAAGTGCTGTGAAGTGTGTAAACCTGGTGATTCACAGACCTGTACCCCTGGGGATAAAAATATATGTTTATAAAAAATAAAAAAAAAAATTTTTTTAAATTTATTTTGGTATCCTGATAAGTGAAAAAGAAGAAGAAGAAAAAGAGGAAGAGGAAGAGGAAGAAGAGGAAGAAGAAGAAGAAGAAGAAGAAGAAGAAGAAGAAGAAGAAGAAGAAAGGGGGGAGGGGGAGGGGGAGGAGGAGGAAGACAAGAAAAGAAAAGAAGTAAAACTACGCCTTTCAGGGAAGAAATAAGAAAAGATGACTTACCAATGTCCTAAAACATTCAGGACAGATCTTGCTTATGCCCAGCTATAATGATGTAATGTAGAAAATAAAAATGGGTTCACTGAATTCATGGATGCCCCATGGATGGTGTACCAGGCTTGCTGACTGATCAGGGGTACACTATTAAGAAGAGGTGCTCAGTAAACTTTATGTTGTCTTCACAGTATGGCTTTACCTAACACTTTTGGGCCTTGACTTTCCTTGTGGGAATAGCAGTATTAAATACGAGCCTGCACCTCAGAGGATATACGCCAGGGTTGGAGATAGAATTTGTGGACCCTAACATTTACTTGAGACCATGAGAGAGGATAAAATCTCCCAAGGGAACTGTGTGGGAAAAGATAAAGTACCCAAAACTGTACTTAAGAAACACTAATATTTAAAGTTTATGGCAGGGGATGGGGATAACAAAGAAGAGATTAGAAGACACTAAAAGATGTAATTTCAGAAAGATTGATCCTGCTATCATACTGCTGCTTTAATTTGCATTTTTACTAATATCCAATTGGATGTTTTCTCGTTTTTGGTGATCTTTTTTTTTTTTTTTTCATTGTATGAAGACTGTCTATTTCTATTAAGTTTTATTTTGGAGATTTCATGATTTTCCTTTAGACATTTCTATGAACCTTTAAAATTATAGTGTCAGATGGTAGAAAATCTTCAAAGACTTCATTCTAACTGCTCCTCTGAAACAGCCTTGAATTTTAGTGGCAGTTTAAGAAAATTGTGCCAAATATACAAAGTGTTTTAGAAAACCCCAAAATAATGGATATGCACCTGAAGCTGTGCCAATATTCTCTCCTTCCCTCCCCTGTTTTATTTTGTCTTGTTTTTCTGTAGGCAGAATCTAACCGTAGTTGTTGAGGGTGAGGAGAGATGTCCTTAAAGCAGAGTTCTTGGATTTCAATCTTGTTTTGACTAACAAGCATAGGTTCCTGAGTGAATTACGTATCTTCTCTGTGATTCCTTTTCTCTTCTGTAAAATGAGGATGAAAACATCCATCACTAGGTAAGGTGATTGTGAATGTTAATTGAATTGGTGAATGAAGATAATTTAAATCAATGCCTGCACATAAGAAAACACCTAAGGAATAACCGATTTTACATTTATTCATCTCTGCCCTTGTTTTGACTAGCATAATTTGACATATATTATTAGGATCTCAATCTCTCCCTCTCTCCCTCTCTCTGTCTCTGGCACATACTGTTAAAATCTCTGTCTTTCTTTCTCAATATGTGTATGTACATGTATAAAAACCTACATTTTACAAAGGAGTAAACTCAGGTATAAAGATATTGTTATCTTGACCCCAAAAAGCAGTAAACGAGCATTCACTGACGGTCATAGCTATTAGGTTACACTCATTAATCTTTTTCAAAGTTAATAATCTATTGATCACTACATCGGAATGAGATGTAGTGCTTGTTAAATAAGATTACTGAACTCTGTTTTACTGAACAATTATAAGGATTAATCTCAGAAATTACATGTCAAACTGCTACTTCAAATGCTTCATAGGCACATTAGGTCAGGAAAACTTTGCACAAAATAAAATGTGATCCAAAATTTACAAGAAAGGGACACATGAAGGAAGGGAACATCCAGTGATGATGTATGTAAAACACATATAATTATGGAAAATTTCAGATCTTTTCTGGTAACTAAACCTTGGAAAAATTGTCTTTTTGATCCAGAAAATGAAGAAATATTTTGAATTGGAAATGTTTCTTTGTATCAGGAGATCATTCTGTTGGCTCTTAAAAAAGATTAAAAACAAATGAAGTAATAATTTGGATGGCAAAATTCAAGTTATTTTCATTAATTAATTGGACACGTGTTTGCTGGTTTAGTTGTTAAGGATCTGGCTGTGGAGGAAAAATAAAACAGACAAAAAATTTTCCTCTCTTTTTCACATAGTTACATTTTATCTTTAGAATAACTGACCTCACATCAATGAGACTGAAATGAGATAATGTCTGTAAAATGTTTTGTAAATTGTAAAATATAATGGACTGATAAATGGCTGTTATTATGTTACTTTTATGAATACAGTAGTACTTCTTTTTTTAAAAAGGTTTTATTTACTCATTTGTCAGAGACAGAGAGAGAGCACAAGCAGGGGGAGTGGCAGGCGGAGGCAGAGGGAAAGGCAAGCTCCCTCCCAGGCAAGGAGCTTGATGTGGGCCTGGATCTCAGGACCCTGGAATCATGACCTGAAACATAGACGCTTATCTGACTGAGCCACCCAGGTGTCCCTAGTATAGTACTTCTACATTATTTACACATCTTATGCATGACTTTAATAATCAACAAATAAAGGTAATTTATCCTATTTGAAAGACTACATGAGGAATAAAAGCAAAGAAGATAAACGATGAAATTCATGCCCTGAAGTCATTCATGGTCAATGAAAGTGTTTCAAAGACTAATAGCATAACTATAATGCCAGAGGTGATCAGACGTAGTGCATGTGGAGCAGGGAAAAGGAGGATTTTAAATCATCTTGAGGGTGGTTAAGGAAGGTGAAAAAGACCTTGTAATGTGAATGCAACTGAAAGGGGTAAGAGAGCAGAGGGACACTAGCATAGAGAAGAACCACAGGCATCTAAGACCACAGTATATTCATAAGGCTAGTCGCTCTGTTGGGCTAGACGTCCTGCTATTTGAGGGAAAGTCAAAGATGAGACTTGGTAGCTCAGTAGAGAACAGATTCATTCATTCCCTCATTCATACATGAATCAGTCCATGTTTGAATATCTTTATATAATAGGCTAAAAGAATATAATTAATACAGAGATGAAATAAAGCAGGGGCTACCCCGGCAGCCCCCCTCCCAATTGCCGTAATCAGATTTATATGTTATGTGCAGGATCAAGATGAAGCCAGAGGCAAATGCCACTCTTGGGAGCAGTGATACCAGCATGAAGTAAAAAGTGCCACTGGAATATAGCGGACATAAAGGATATTAATGAATTTGAAGTAAAGAATGTGGGAAAGAAACCAGACTTTCACTTCCACTTTGATTAAATTATGGCACCAGTCCTGAGAAAAGTATTTTGAAAGAAAATGATGAGTTTGATTTTTGTAACTTACAACTATGTATTTGTCTTTTGATCCCCCTGAATTATGATTATCCAGTGCCTTTCTGAACTATCTGAGTCTGAATAAGAAATAGACATCTTAATTTTTTGGTAATTTTTAATTCACAGCTCTTAAATCAATGTCTGACACGTAGTAGGTACACATGCATGGTTGCTGTATTGAAATGAATATGTGTACTATACAGCCTTTAAAATAAACTACCAAACTAACAAAATTATCATCAAGGAAATTCAATCCAAAAAGAAACATTTACATGATTACAGTTGCTAAAGTTCTGAATTTACCAGCATGCATTCCTTTCAGGAAAGGCATCTTCAGCTCTCTGAATTGCTCTTTTCACAATTTTAGCTTCATTGACTTCCATTTCAGAGTTATTTTTAGCACATAGATATTAGCTACTGAGACATATTTGGTAATCAAATAAGATACCTGTTTATCATGAGTTCTAAAGCACTATGGGAATAATTACAGCATGAGTGCACGATGCTGGAAGTTTTTGGAGTTACAGCTGTCTTGGAGGACGTAGTCATCTGTCTTACTATTCTCTTTTTCTTCCTCTGCCTCATTACTGGTTGATATATATGAAAATAAATCAAGATGTAAAATGGCAACTTACGGCATCAAAGTTGTGAACACAATGGCCAAAGTCCACCAGGAATTATGTTAAATTCCCATGACCCAGGATTGGTGAAGTCTTGTCCACCTGCAACTAATCCCTACTGTGCACAGGCTGGAGTAGACTAAGAATGCATTCTAAAAACTCCGCACTTCAAATTTATTATTTTAAGTACAAAACTTATTATTTTTTCCCAAATAAATCTTCTTCTTCAAGTTTTACCTAAAGTAAAAGTTACTATCTAGTAAGACTGTAAGATTAAAATTAGCAACAAAACAGAGCCCCCACCCCCAAGAAAACCTGGGGTCTTAGTTTACTCTATCCACTCCACAGTATGAATAAAGTGGCTCACTCACGTTGAGCACTTTTGCTATGCCACACATCTGCCTAAGCATTTCTGTGGGTTACATCATTTTGTTTTCATCATTAAAACAGTCTTTGAGGTGGAAATTTATGTTATCTCCACCCTCTTATTGAAGAAACTAAACCACAAAAAGATTAAGTAGCTTGCCTAAAGTTTCATGTTTCAAAGTAAGATTGTCTTAATTTATTATTTTTTTAGTATGTTATGTTAGTCACCATACAGTACATCCTTAGTTTTTGATGTAGTGTTCCAAGATTCACTGTTTATATATAACATCCAGTGCTCCATGGGTGCCCTCTTTAATACCCACCACCAGGCTCACCCATCCCCCCCAACCACCCTCCCCTCTAAAACCCTGTTTGTTTCTCAAAGTCCACAGTCTCTCATGGCTCATCTCCCCCTCCGATTCCCCCCTTTTATTTTTCCTTTCCTTCTCCTAATGTCCTCTATGTTATTCTTTATATTCCACAAGTGAAACTGTATGACAATTGACTTCCTCTGCTTTTAAACTCTGGCTTCCCTGTGTGATAGTTATTTGATCCTGGGTGAATTACTTAATCAGTTTGAGGCCTAGGTAAGCAACAATATTAATTTGTAACAGACTGGAGGACTTGCCGAAACACAGGATTTTATTTTATTTTATTTTATTTTATTTATTTTTTAATTTATTTTGTGTTCCAAAATTCGTGTTTATGTACTGCAACCAGTGCTCCATGACTCACCCAACCCCTCATCCCCCCTCCCCTCCAAAACCTTCAGTTTGTTTTCAGAGTCCACAGTCTCTCGTGGTTTGTCTCCCCCTCCGATTTCCCCCAACTCACTTCTCTCTCCATCTCCCAACATCCTCCATGTTATTCCTTATGCTCCACAAGTAAGTGAAACCAGATGATAACTGACTGTCTCTGCTTGACTTATTTCACTCAGCATAATCTCCTCCAGTCCCATCCATGTTGATACAAAGGCTGGGAATTCATCCTTTCTGATGGAGGCATAATACTCCATTATATATATGGACCATATCTTCTTTATCCATTCGTCTTTTGAAGAGCATCTTCATTCTTTACACAGTTTGGCGACTGTGGCCATTGTTGCTATGAACATTGGGGTACAGATGGCCCTTCTTTTCACTACATCTGTATCTTTGGGGTAAATATCCAGTAGTGTAATTGCAGGGTCATAGAGTAGCTCTATTTTTAATTTCTTAAGGACTGTCCACACTGTTTTCCATAGTGGCTGCACGAACTTGCATTCCCACCAACAGTGTAGGGTTCCCCTTTCTCCACATCCTCTCCAACACTTGTTTCCTGTCTTGCTGATTTTGGCCATTCTAACAGGGAAACATGAGATTTTTAAAGCTAAAATTGATACAGACCTGGAATAATTTATTATCCTTCCCTATTTGAAAAATGAGCATAGTCTAAGTGTCTATACTTAAGGATTTTGTTGAGTATTAAATGATAATCTGTAAGGAGTGTTCAATAACTGCTAATTCTTATTATCATTATTGCTGTAATTTTCTCCCTTATTTTCCTTGTCCTAGACACTCTTGGTCTATTCCATTGTGCATATTGCCACCCAAATGATGGTATAAAACCTAGATTGATAATGTCACTCACACACTAAAAAATACAGAATTGACTCTGTATTGTCTAATTAATAAGTATTTTGTAATATAAGATTCTTTGCAATTTATTCTTGACATTCTGTAGCAAATTTCTTGAGGAAGTACAAGGGATGGAAACAGGGCAAGCTCTGTGGTCACATATTTCAAGGTTTGGATCCAGTTCTATAGTTTAGCTGTGTGACCTTTAGAAATGCTAAACCTCTCTACATTTTAGATTTTTCATTTTTAAATGTGGTGCCAGAGTATCGACCTTGTATCTTTGGGCACATTAGACAAAATGATTTTACATAATCTTGCCAATAATATGTCTCCAATAAAAGCTCATGTATTTCTGTCTTCTGAGTTTTTTTTATCTGCCTTCCCTTTCAAATATAACAGTTTTACATACCAATACACCCAACACAATGCCAACACAGTGCCCATGCAGTATTTTTTCCTCATTCATGCTGTTTTCTTTCTGTATAATTTCCCATCTCAATGTATAATTTGTAGATTTTTTTTTATAGTTGAAGACCAAGAAAAAAATGTCACTTCTTCCATGGAAAATTTTCGAATTAAGTTTCAAATATGTCTACTGAACTTTTTATTTGTCTACCTTATAGAGTGTTTAACATTTAAAATTATTAATTTATTTAGTCAGTTACTTACATCGCTATATTGTGAACCTCTAGACATTCACGTAGTATTTTGTAATGATGTAAAGTAATACTCCTTTAAGAATAGGTAAAATTAATTAATAAAATACCTTGTCCTACTCTGTTTTATATATGGACTTGTGTTCATCCAAGGATCTGGCCCTTAAAAAGGAGTTCACAATTCTTGATTAATAAATAAATAACTGAAAGAGTGAATGATGTATTCAAATGGGCATTACCCTTTGGTTGTTCCCTATAGAGTTTATATATTTATCCTAAAGATATTTTTATTTTTCAAAACATATTGTGGAACTTCTCTGGGATGTATTTATAGATCCAAGTCTTGGAGATTGTAAAAGAAATCAATCTCTATTACTAAAAAAAAAAAAAAAAAAAAAAAAAATCCTGAAAGACGGTACATATTGGGAGAGATAAGAAGGATTCCTCATGGTGGCAACTAGCTTTTTCTGAATTTGACAAGGCTTACACATTAGAGAAAAAGAGATTGCAAATGGATGAAGAGAATACCGGCAAAGAAATACTCGCAAACAGACAACATGCTAAAATTATATAAACTGAATTTAGTGTATACATATTTAGATCGATATTTATATTCAATAAAAATATCTTTGAAATATTAAGATTAAGAAACTAGGCAGGAGAAGATCCATAAGTGAGTAAAGCAAAAGTTGGCCTAGATAATGAGACTAACAATAAGCACTACACATGCACATTGTGAGTGTTCAAATATTCCAAGTGTTCCTTGAATTGGTTTGTTATGATGAAACATTGTAATAATTAGAAAAGCAAATCAAATATGTATAAATGCTCCTGTTGGTTTCCCATGGTGGTAACATGGGATAATTAGTTTGTATATGAGACTTTGCATAAATTCCTCACAGAGTTCCATGGCTTTAGAAGTAATTATTTATATTAGAAAAGCAATGTCATAACTGTAACAGTACATTCTATTAAGAAATTATGGGAAGTTATGACTAGTTTGTGGGAGGATTTAGTGAATGGATCTCTTGATTAAATCTGAAGTTTTATAATATGAAAACATGAAAGAGTGTATGATAATAATACTGGAATTATGAAATAAGGGTCCATACTAATGCCACCTGGGAATGAATGGAAGATAAAGTACGTGTGAGAAGATGTAATTTATACAATGATAGAACTGGATGTGGGATATGAGGAGAGGATTCAAAAAGAGGATCCAGAATTAAAAAAGAACATGGCAATGATTTGCAGAAGAGGAGGATGAAGAACATGAATTTTTTTTAAAAGATTTAAACAAGAAGAGAAAAATAACAAAGAAAACAAAAACAGTTTGTGTAATAGCAGTTTAGAAGCAAATGTTAACATATAGTGCTTACTACATATTAGGAACTAATCAACATGCATTACTATCATTTTCTAGGGAAAGTTGCACATATAATCAAAATACTCATTATTATTAGTAGAAGCTAGACATGAACAGTGGAAGGAACACCCCAAGACAGAGTCCCAAATCTTTGAAGCAGAATGATGGAAAGATGGGTTGGATCCAAGGATGATGATAAATAAGCTACACATTACAAGCCCAGGAGCTCAACATCTTGATCTTGTGGCTTTCAAGACTTCTGTCCTACAAATCAAGAATCACAGGTACAGAATATCTGTTCTCCTCTTCCACCTGTGCCCCAAGGATAATTCCTACTTATTATATACATTTGCATTGTGGTTATAGCCTTCTGATGAAAAAAGACTGCTGTGATGGCTCCAGGACAAACCTTATAGGATCAAGAACTCCCTCTCCCATCCTGTGGGAGGAGTTTCCCAAATGATTGGAAGCAGCCTCCATTAGAGACCACCCCATTGTATATCATGTCAAGCTCCTCCCAGCCCAGAGATACCCAATAATTTCCAATTCCAAGACAACCTAGGGGCTAGTTCCACCCCAGAACCTGTCCGCTTTTTTACCTGGAAAGTGTACTTTCACCTTAATAACTGCTTTGTGCTTTCTAATTTCTCTGGGCTGTTCTTCTTCTGAGGACACTTACTCACACAACTCTTCTGGAGAATCCAAGTCCCCAGACCTCCATTCATACAACACAGAATCTCTTCTCTATATAACCTTATGACTCCTATGGCTAAAGGAGAAAACAGACTGAAAAGATCACATACCTAATAATTGGCAGAGCCAATACTCAAACTTTTGCTGGAAATCACTCTGAAACAACAAATTATCATTAGTTTTGAGAGTAATGTAGGAAGACTCTTGTCTAAACCACTGGTTGATCTAGATTACAGCTGGAATAAAGGATATTGACCCACAGATAAGATAGAATTATACAATAAATAGGTAATTATTTCTTATACCAAATCGACAAAGAGAGATGTTGTTCAGGAGTTGACAGGAAAGTGGGGTAATGTAAGGGAGAAATAGAGCTTAGGTGTCCTAGAGAGCTTATGGCAAAGCGGACACCGTGTAGCCTGATACCAATGCCTACGAGGATTCTCTTATTGTGTGTCACTAGGAGGTTGACTTCTTTTGTACTTCAGTTTCCCTTTTTTTCCCTAAAGTTTTTATTTAAATTCCAAATAGTTAACGTAAACTGTAATTTAAGTTTCCGGATGAAGAATTTAATGATTCAACATACATACAACACCTGATGCTCACCACAAGTGCACGCTTTAATTCCCATCACCCATTTCACCCATTCTCCATCCCCAACCTCCCCTCTGGCAACCACCACTTTGTTCTCTAGTTAAGAGTCCGTTTCTTGGTTTGCCTCTCCCTTTTTTTCCCTATACCCATTTGTTTTGTTTCTTAAATTCCATGTATAAGTGAAGTCATATGGTACTTTCCCTCAGTTTTCTGATGTTAAAATAGCATCTAACCTTGGAACATGGTATCCACAGATTTTGAATATATACCATGTGAGAGGAACAGTTCTGAAGCACTTTTCCTAAATTAACTTGTTTTCTTTTCTCAAAAATCTTATAAGATGGACCACATTATTATCTTTACTTTATAGGTAAAGAAATGAACACAGAAATTAACTTAACCAAGGTCAAAGCCAGGAGAGGAGGACATTTGCCCTGAGATGCCACATCATTATTAACCTGAAACAGGTATAAATTTCCAGAATAAGGTCTATCACTAGATTATACGTGATTATAAGATGAGTATAAATAAATTCAGGGTCTTATTCCTATTACGATTTATTTATTAGCAAGAATTCAGGAAATGACTCACAGGCCTATAGGAAATGATAATAATATTTTACATATTTATAGAAGATTACAGGTTAGGAGCGCCTGGGTGATTCAGTTGGTTAAGGATCTGACTTTGGCTCAGGTTATGATCTTGGGGTCCTGGGATCCATCTGCACTCAAACTTCCCTCTCAGCAGAGAATCTCCTTGTCTCCTTTCTTTTCCCTTTATCCCTCCCCCAACTTATGCTCTCTCTCTCTTTCTCTCTCAAATAAATAAATAAATAATATTTTTTTTTTCTAAAGATTACAGTTTAGGAAGCACTTTCACATATATCCCAGATGATCCTCACAAGAAACCAGCAAAGAGACAGCAACTCAGAAAGAAAATTGTTTGCCTTTCATGAACTGATGATAACTTTCTATTCTTCCCATTTCACACTGAATATTCTCTCCTCTCTCCTCTTTTGCCTTCATTTTTCTATATATTATCATGCATGCTATGTTTTCTAATGTTATGCAATTAACTACTTTATTGTAAGAATGTATAATGCATGTATCATATAGCCATGCTACAAAAATCTGCATTTCATCTTTCTAACTAGGTTGGGAACAAGCCTTATGTCTTACACTTTATTTCTGTACACCATAGAAACTGAGGGCATATTGTACTTGCTACATACTGTTGCTAATTTGAGTTTTTTGTTAAGCAGTTTTTTGAAAGCTTAGTAGACGGGCCTTTTGATCTCCTTTCGTATTGCACAACACTCAAGAAACCACCGAGGCTCAGAGACTTTGCAATGAAAAAGGATTCACAGACATAATAGTGACTTATCTGGCAAAAACAAATAAGCATTTTTTTTAAATATACTCTTCTTTTACACTGACAGAGGTATTAACCTGAAAAGCAAGATGAAGCTGGAGAAATCGTGATGAATACATACATAATAACACACCTACCATCTTCACTTCATTATATTGAGAAGAAATTGAAATGCAGCCCTCTCAAGGTTACAGTAGGCAAATGATGCTACTTATAGATTACCAATCCTTGTTAAGTTATTAGAGAAGGAAAAAGAGACAGCTGCACCACAGTTTCACAGTTGGTGCAATTTCATTTAGCTCCAAGGATAACAAACACAACTAGAAAGAACAACTACATTACGGTAGATAACAAAAGCTGTTGTATTTATTTGTGTTCGCTTCCCTATACATGGACAATGAAAAGAACTCACAGCTAAAGACTCTTTCAAGGTCAAGAAAGTTATCATTCTTTTCCTCAATTTTTTTTTTTAATAAAACACCCAAAATGAGCATACAACTTTTAGGTGGTTCTAGACATTGCATCTATCAGGAAAACAGCAGACCACTAGACCAATACTCTTAATGTTACTGTAAATAAAATAAAAAATTCTTGTGTTTTGTGAAATGCTTGTATGATTTATTTTATAAAGAAAATTGTATAATATAATGAGATATCTTTGCAGTTTTAAATTGCACCTACATTGTATGGAATATTCATTCTAGAGATGATTTTGCCTCGAGATAGCTTGCTGGCAGTAACAAATATACCTTAGTATTTTTATAAGTAGGTACTGAGGAATTCTGAAGTTTGCCGAATCACACACACACACACACACACACACACATGCACAAATATGTCAAACACATTTAGGAAATGCTGAGTCAAAGTTAAACAGAACTATTATTTACCAAAATATTCACAATTTCTAGTATACTAAAGTACACTGTGAGTTTTCAAAAATAAGGAGAATATGATATTTAGTGTGTCTAAAACACATTTGTCCTTTGAAATGCTTTTTCATTAAACATGTCTTAACTTTCGTTCTCCTAGAACAAAATGCAGGACATGCTAAATTGGTCTTTTAATCCATCCAGACTGAGTTTGTATTTCTTTGTGTGTGTGTGTGTGTGTGTGTGTGTGTGTGTGTGTGTGTGTGTTTGTATTTCTAAAATGGAAAGGCTGGGCATCTGAGTGGCTTAGTGGGTTAGGCATCTGCCTTTGGATCAGTTTAAGGAATGATAGAAATTACGTAATGACCATATGTGTTTCCTTCTCAGATATCCAATGTGATACTATTTTATTGACTTTTTTCCTGAAATCAATATGGCATTGTAAATAACAAAATTTGGCATCAATAACAAATTTAATGAATAGTTACCTTTAAGAAGCTATCCATTTAGTTTATTAACCTTTCTGTCCCATATTCATAATTAATGACTTTAATGAAAGTATGATTATTTATATCAACGTCTGACTTTACTGCCTTATCTTAAAAATAAAGAATGGGGATGCAATATAAAAGAAAGCATGTGATCAGTTTAACACCCGTTTTTATTTAGCCATTATGGACTTGCTAAATTTCCTGGCATTTAACTTTCTCTACTAAGGAAGTCCCACTCCATCTTTTTCAGTCCCTGATAACATATTTTTACTTTATGTTGCTCTTTTCAGAACTACCTTTCATTAGTAATGCCTTCTTTTAGCAATGTTCCTATACTACAAAGGTCTTTTTTTCTACTCAAACTTTTACTCAGATTCAATGGTGGCTGCGTCCTGGAAGAGAAGCCAGCTTGGGTATCGGTCCTTCCTGCCAACAATAACAATTGATTTTCTTCTTCCAAAACTGAAATCAGTGAGGAGAGAGGTTCCAAATAATAATCAATGTCCACTCCACTAACTATGTCAATGTTAATTAAGCAAAATATGCTTTATTTTTCTCTTTTAAACAACTGTCTGAGGGGTGAACTGGAAAGAGGATTTAATTATGCTTTCAGTGTACCTCAAAGTGCTCAGACTTTGTCGGGAAAGAAGATTCCCATTGGGAATCAGAAGTGATTACTATATGGGCACTTTGGGACTCTTAAATGAACCAGAAGACCTTGTATTCTACATGTGAACTGTGGATCACACAGGTAAACCAAGTGCAGGACTGTATGCAAATGTGGATATACTTAACCACTTCCGGCACAGTTTGCAAGTGTTCAGGAGCAATCTCAAAGTTTTATTAAAGCACTGTACTGGAGAACAAGACTAATCAGGGTGTATTCAAGGAGCTATGTTACCAGTCCAATTAATGACATATAGATTTGAGTTTAAAATCTTTCATGATGTTTTACTTTCACTCTAGTACACAGAATATACACTTATATTCCACTTATTCAACCCATTTTCATCCTTTGATCTATAAAATTGACTAGTAAATATAATCTCAAGTGCTTTTCCTTTTTTCAGAGACTTCCAAAATCTTCAAGTGTTAAGATCTTTTGCATCTTTGTATGTCTCACAGTACAGTACCTTTCTGAATACATATCTTAATCAATGGGTAAATTGGTATCAAATTAGAATATTCAAAGGAATCATCACTTTTTAATGGTGGGCCACAGAAGTCCTCCAGAACTGTAGCATAAATTGTCATATACATAAAAAATAAGGAGTTCAGTTGCCTTCTATCAAGTGATACTATTTCTTTATAAGACTTAAACACTATCAGACAAACTATTTCATTATTGCTTATCTTTTACATCTAAAATATAAAGTACACAAGAGAGATCATATCCAATTCACCACTTTTTTCTAAATACAAAGAATAGTGCCTGAAACATAAAGAAGTTACCCAAGAAATATTTGTTGAAAGAATAAGTAAATGAATATTGGATAGAAGATAATACCATATCAGAAAGTTTCATAGAAAAAAATAAGTTTTTGTAGGAACTAAAAAAATTACCCTCTAGGAAGTTTATATCAATTTTTACCTCTGCCAACTGTGTATATTACTGTATTTCTTACACCATATCTCTATACTAGATCTTAACCAATGTTAGCCATTGCTATCTATGGACCTGGGATTTCACATCTGGGGAGACTTCCCTGAATCCTCAAGATTTTGAAATAATCTTCTGTATTTTCTTCCAGGAATTTCATAGTTTTTAATAGATTTTAATCTATCTCACATTTATTTTGCTTGAAGTGTGAGATGGATACATTAACTTATCCCCCTAGTGAGTAGCCAGTTACTTCAAAGCCATTTAATGAACACACCATTCTTTCTCTGCTGACTTGAAATGTTACAACAAGGTAATGGATCTGGACTCTTTATTCTGATTCATGGTTCTATAATTATGACACTAATAACACAGTTTAATTACTGCATCTTAATAGTAGATGATCTTGTAAGTCAGATCCCTACTTCATGCTTATTTTTTTCAGAATCTTCCTGCCCCTGCTTAAAAACTGATTCTCCTAGATGCCTGGGTGGCTCAGTGGGTTAAGCCTCTGCCTTCATCTCAGGTCATGATCCCAGGGTCCAGGGATCGAGCCTGGCATTGGGGCTCTCTGCTCAGCAGGGAGCCTGCTTCCCCCTCTCTCTCTGCCTGCCTCTCTGCCTACTTGTCTCTCTCTCTCGGTCAAATAAATCAATAAATATTTTTTTTGAAAATTGATTCTTCTGATTACATTAAGAATAATTGCTAGGTCAACACTCCCAAAAATCCAGTCAATATTTTTATTGATATGGCATTCGAGTTATAGATGATTTGAAAAATAATGGCATCTTTACACTCATGGTTTTTACCATGCAGGACACCATGTATTTCTTCATTTGTTCTGTACTACATTACTGTTCTCCTAAAGTTATCTATGTAATTAGTATCTTTGTAATTAGTATCTTTCAACATAGATTTAATTTTACGCAGATTACTAACTGTCCTGAGCACTTAAGATATGTAGTAATATAGATCTATTTTCCTGTCATGACTCTGTACCAGGATCAAATTTGGATAAATTCATTTTTTGATCCTTAAAAGAATGCATGATCTAAAACTTTAAAGAAACGAGGAGCAAGCTAAAATGTGTTGATGAAACTGAGTGGTTTTGAGAAGTGGAAGAGAGCTGATTGACAAAGAATGTGTTTAAGGTGATCTCAGAACAGTCTTGTGCATAGTCCTTTTCACTGCATGGAAAAGAGGAAGGAGAGTAGCATCATTAGTAATTAGTGAAATGAAAATAAGAATCATACCCATTTCTATGACTATAATCAAAAAGATACTCATTAGTATTGGTGAGAATGTGAAAAAATTAGAACTCTTATGCATTGCTGGTAGGAATGTAAAATGATACTCTTCTTTTGGAAGTTTAACAATTCCTCACGAAGTTAATCATAATGTTCCTCTATGATCCAGAAATTCTACACCTTAGCAAATATTTAAGAGAAATGAAAACATATCTTTAGGGGGGGTCTGGGTGGCTCAGTTGCTAAGCCTCTGCCTTAGGCTCAGGTCATGATCCCAGGGTCCTGGTATCTAGCCCCACATTGGGCTGCCTGCTCAGCAGGAAACCTGCTTTCCCACTGCCACTCTCCCTGCTTGTGTTTCTGCACTTGCTGTCTCTCTGTCAAATAAATAAATAAAATCTTAAAAAAAATAGAAAAGAAAACATATGTTTACAGAAAAACCTGTACACCAATGTTCATAGAAGCATTATTGATAATTACCAAAAGTAAAACAAATTGTTCATTAGTTGATGAATAGATAAATAAAATGTGATATAAAGTAATGTTACTTGGCACGAAAAATAAATAAAGCATTAATACATACTCCAACATGCTTAAACCTTATGCTAAGTTTTAAAAGCCAGTTACAAAACATCACATATTTTATGACTCAATTTATATGAGATGCCCAGAATAGACAATGTATGGAGATAGAATTAGTATCTTCCTCGAGTTGGGGGATTGGGGAGGGAAGGAAGGTGAGAAGCTGCTGAGAGGTGGAGGGTTTCTTGAAAATTAGATTGTGTTGTATACTAAAATACATTGAATTGTACATTAATAAGATGTAAACTGTATAGGAAGTGAATTATATTTCAATTATGCTACTTAACATAAACATATATTTTGTTATTCACAATAGGAAGTGATTTATATACCTTTTGCATGCATTGTCAATTATTTGGAATGGCTGAAATTATATTTATCTCTGTTCTGTAAAATACCTGACTTTTGGTTAGATTCTATATGAGAACTTTTGATAATATTCCATGAGCAAACCATGACAGAGTTTTGGCTCTGTCTAAAATGTCCAGTGGTATCTCTAATTGGATTAGCCAAGTTTGTGTGTAATATTAACTTTGTAGATTAAAAAATGCTCATTAATAAATAAATTGTATAAAAATAAAAGTTTTAGCCAGTTTGAAAAATATTTTTATGTTTAAAAATGAACTTTCCAATTTCAAAGTGCAGCTGGCTAAGAAGCTGTGATTCAGTCTTTGCACAACTCAGTAATCATAGTGTAAAATTCACAAAAATAAATTCTGAGGCTGATGACCAACCCACTTCCAGAATTCTAATAGCCTTCTCACTGCCCCACCATGATCAAATCATGAAAATGGGCACAAAATAAATATGCTACGCTAAAAGAAAAAGATATCTCTTCCTGTACTTTTTGGGGGAGAGAGGCTTTTAGATCAAAAATTGAGTGGCCATATAAAAACTATGACTCTTTTTATGTCTTTTGGGCACAAAAGCATTTTTGAAGCATTCAGAGTGCTACAAATCCACTACCAGTATTTCTAACATATGTAGGTTTCAACTGTGGGGGAAAATAAAAGAGCCAAAGAGGAGAGAAAGGAGTGGATAGTAGTGGCATATCATGTTCTTGGAGGTATGGCTCTATAAATTCAGCTCTGATATTGAAACAAAAAAGACGATTTCAAATAGAAGGAAACTGAGTTTTTGGAGTTTCACCATATGTTTAAACATAACACAAAACCAGAAATTGGAATTTCAAAAAGGCTCAAAGGAGCTTTACCAAAATTCTATTTGTTATATGCTCAGCATCTGGCTAAGAGTATCACTATTAAGTAAGGTTTGTGTTTTTTTTTTAAATTTGTAGATTTATAATTTATAATCCATAATTAAATTTGGTTGAGCCTAAGGTAATCACATGCCCTATCAGTTAACAGACAATGAATCTTGATATATTTCATCTAGTTGAAAGATAAAGAAAACAAAACTAATGTGGCTCTATGAAAACAATAAGACTATTGAGACTGAATGTTACCCTAAACATTTAGAAGAGCAGACTATGAAGATAAGGCGATAATCCATAGATTGTGATATCTTAAGTGAGAGAGAAGCTGAGGAACAATGTAAGGAATATTAACAAAGCTCAGGAATCCAGGAAGGATTGGAGGAGACATTAAAATAAATATCTGAAATATAAATATTTTTAAATATAAACAGATGTCTTAAATAAATATTTCCAATTCTCAGAGCCCTTCATTCTATGAATGGTGGGCCTTTTACAATATATGGCTCACAGTTTTGTTGGAGTAGATTCATTTTACTTAAATCCTATCATTAGTCATCAATTCTAAAATTTATGCAAAAGGGCATTTCACTTATTCATTTTTTAGGGAAAATTTTGAGATATATATATATAGATATAGATAGTGATACAGATGATAGATACAGATATAGATGATAGATATAGATATTGATGATAGATAAAGATAGATATAGATACATCTTGCCTGCATCTCACATATCACTTTCTAAAGGGATTCAAATGTCAAAGCTATCTTCTTTATCATTCCTATATTTTAAAATGAAAGTTCAATAGTAAACAAAGATCTCTACTTTCGTGTTTCCAATGTTCTATTAGGTCTCTCATAGTCTGAAAGGAAATACAGTAGGAATTATTTCATGCTTGCTTTCGTTCCTAATTCAAAGCAGCAGAGATAAAAATTAGTTAAACTACAGGTGCTGGCACTCAGTGCTTATTTATTTAGAGTATTTTAAGAACTTATTCTATGATGTGTCAATGAATAAAGGTAAAAAATAATGGGCACTTGCTGATAGTTTATGGTTCTCAAGAGACTGTTTGCACTGCCAATAGCATCCAATATCTGTGCTTACAAAATTATGATTTCATGATGCTCTATAATTTTCTAGTTTTGGCAGGTTCTTTTTTAATCATGCAGGTGAGCCAACACTTGGTAACATTATTCTTTTATAAAAGAGAATAGGAAGGCTAGGAAATGCACATCATTTAAATCATGCCGAATCAGATGTTGCAGATATACTTTGTTTGAAATAAATGAGACAGAACAAAAATATATCTTTTTTATCTTCATAGAGAAAACATATAAGTGAAATATGATCTAGTTACTTATTTTTATTGCCCAAAATATATTACTTGATGTGTTTTATGAGGAAGTCTTTTTTTTTTACAACAAAAAGCTGCTTTATTTAATTAATACATAAAACTTGGCCATTATTTTGTTCACTTAATGAGAATATGAATGATTCCTGTTAATCATCAACTCTACAAATTATTTGATTAAGAATTTTGAAAATAGAAGGGTTTTATACAAAATAATATAATCTACTTTTTATTGTTTTAATTTATGGTTGAAACACACAACAGTAAATGTAACTGTCCCCCCCCCTTTTTTTTTCTTTTGCTCATTTGTTTTGGTTCTTTAATTCCACACAGGAGTGAAATTATAAAGTATTTTTCTCTCTCTGACTGACTTATTTCACTTAGCATTATACTCTCTAGCTCTATCCATGTTACAAATGGCAAGATTTTATTCTTTTTTATGGATGGCTGAATAATATTCCACTGTATACCTATACCACATCTTTATCTAGTCATCTATCAGTTGACCCTTGGGCTGCTTCCCTATTTTGGCTATTGTAAATAATGCTGTGATAAACAAAAGAGTGAATAAGTCCCTTTGAATGAGTGTTTTTGTATTTTGGAGGTAAATACCCAGTACTGTGATTACTGAATCGTCAAGTAGTTCTATTTTCAATTTTTTGAGGAAACTCCATACTGTTTTCTACAATGGCTGGCCCCGTTAGCATTGTCACCAACAATGCAAGAGGTTTCTTTCTCTCCACATCCTTGGTAACACTTGTTATTTCTTGCATTTTTGAGATTAGCCATTCTAACCAGTATGAGATGATATGATTTGCATTCCCCTGATGATAAGTGATGTTGAGCATCTTTTCATATGTCTGTTGGCCATCTGAATATCTTCTTTGGAAAAATGTCTGTTCATATATTTTGTCCACTTTTTAAATTGGGTTATATATTTTTGGGGTGTTGAGTTATATCAGTTCTTTATATATTTTGTATACTAACCCTTTTTCAGATATGTCATTTGCAAATACTTCTCCCCCTCAATAAGTTGCCTTGAGTTTTGTTGATTGTTTCTTTTACTGTGCAGAACTACTGTGTAGTTCCAGTAGTTTATTTTTGCCTTTATTTCCCTTGCCTCAGGAGACATATCTAGAAAAATGTTGCTATGGCCAATGTCAGAGAAATTACTGTCTGTGATCTTTTCATGGATTTTTATGGCTTTTCGTCTCACATTTGGGTCTTTCAACCATTTTGAATTTATTTTTGTGGTTGGTAAAGAAGGTGATACCGTTGCATTGTTTTGCAGTTATCCCAACACCCTTTGTTGAGGAGACTGTCTTTTCCCCCTTATATATTTATTCCTCCTTTGTCAAAGATTAATCAACCATATAATTATGGATTTATTTCTAGGATTTTTATTCTCTTCTCTTAATGTATGTGTCTATTTTTACATCAGTACCATTCTGTTTTAATTACTACTGCTTTGTAATATAACTTGAAGTCTGGAATTGGTAAAATCTTAAAGATATAAAAGACATTGTATAAGAATATTCAAAACCAAAATTATAGAACATATAAAATTTATATTCACACTTCTTTATAAAATAGACAAGTTGATTAAGCTTAGGACATTAAGATTATGACATTAAGATGATATATAAAATTTTGATGCTGCATTTTATACTTAGCACTTTAGTTGAAAATGTTCACATATGAATAGATATTCTTTAAAACGATTTTAATATCTGCATAGGATATTATTGCAGGAGAAAATAACAATATTTGTATTTACTGAGTTATTACTCTATACCAGGAACTTTACATATTTAATTCTCACAGCAGTATTTTGATAGGTACTATTATTGTCCATATTTTACAAACAAAAAATCAGAGCCTGAGATGGAAGAAGATAGAGCTGATACTTGAATATGACCTCAAAGCTCACATTCCTAACCATTGAATTATATTGTTAACCTATGTTAAGAAGCATCATTTTAAATATCATACAGTATTTGAGTGAACTCATATATCACGAATTATGCATTCTATACTCTGGACTGTTTGACATTTAACTAAACTATAAATTTCCTTCCATTTTAAATGACACCAGAATGTGCTTTCCATAAGGGCAAAACCTAATCTTTTTTTTTTTAATGTTACAATGACAGTTTATAGCACATAGTAGGCACTTAATACATATTTTTCATTGAATAAATGAACCGGCATAAAAACAAGTTCATAGGGTTTTTCCCTTATCAACTAGAACATCAGTAGGGGAGGGAAGTACTTACCAAGCAAAATTCTAACAAAAATTGTGAATGATAAGGAAGCAAAAACAAATGGATTGAGCTAATGTTTGGGAAGTGAACTGGAACTTTTTTTTAGTTATATTTTGCAGAAGAGACAATATGGGTTAAAAGCAGTGTAGAATTTAAAAGGATTGGAAAAAGTTATCAATTCGTGTAAAGTGAATTATTCCGTAACACACAATCCCCAAATACCAGCAGGTGACAACAGCAAAGATGTATTTTTCAAATATTCCACATATATATCATGACAAGATGTCTTTTCTCATCAGAGATGCTCAGAAACCCGGTAACCATATTGAGTAGTGCCAATACCTCTTCCACAATAGGAACCAAACACTTCATCACCTTAAACCAGAAAATTAAAGGCTTTGCCCAGAAGTCCTAGTTTCCCTGCTTGTTTCTCTCTCTCATCCTCTCCCTCCCTCTTCTCCCTCTCTCTCTCTCACATACACATACACAACTTTTAATTCACACTTGTTTTCTTTTTTTTAAGATAAAAAATTTTTCTTGACAGAAAAAGATCACAAGTAGGCAGAGCAGCAGGCAGAGAGGGGGAAGCAGGCTCCCCACAGAGAAGAAAGTCTGATAAGGGGCTTGATCTTGATCCTAGGACCCTGGGATCATGACCTGAGCCAAAGGCAGAGGCTTAACCCACTGAGCCACCCAGGTGTCCCTAACACTTATTTTCTTAATTCAGCTGCAAGGACATCAGAAAGTATGATATGCTACCATTATGGGGTGCCCTACACAGGGTCAAGTGGCTCTATTTGGCAAACCAAGCTAATAATTACAAATCATGTCAGCGTAAGATCCACAGAAGCAATTGCATTTGGAGAACAAAAAAGAATTGTAAAAAAATGAATATGGTTTCAATCCTGAGAGACAGAGTGGTCAGTGGTACTTTATTAAAAATGTGAGAAAAGTGCAGACTTAGGAAAGGAGAATGAATTTGTATTTACATACCTTGAGTTTAAGAAAGGAGCTGAACCTCCAGAAACAGACTTTGGAAGCATAAAGGTAAGAAAAGTGAGTGAAAGGAGAGGCAGTAATTAAGAAAGCATGAAAAAGAGGGGGAAAGAGAGAGAGAGAGAGAGAGAGAGACTGTTCTGGAACACAGTGAATTTGTTAAAAGGGTAATAATTGATAAAGGGGGCAATGTAGGAAGAGGAACAAAAAAGACTAAGGACAGGAGTCTGGAAAGATGTTTTGTTTATTTAGGCTAGCAGAAGGAAAAACAGGAGCCACGGAAGGCATCAGTGTTTGTAAGGAAAGGAAGTGTTGAAAATGAGCAGGTGCTCTGAAACATTCAATCCTGCCATCAAGACAAAAAGGTTTAGGATGGTAAGTACGACTTCCAACAAGACAGTAAGAAATGAGTGATGAGGAAACTGATTGGAAATAATTGGTGTCAGCTTTTCAAGAAGGTTGACAACAAAATAACAAGATTGACATGTAGCCACTTTTTTTTTTAACACAATGACAGGATCTTGGGCAGACACATTTGGTTGGGACCCTTGTTTATATATACATTCCAGAGGGCAGGAGTCATTTAATACAGCAAGAGGGGAATGGAAACAGGATATTATGAAAAGAATTGTATAACATAGAAGGAGGCCATTGGGAGTTGTAATGTACAAAACAAAAAGAAATTGGGTTGGTACTAAGAAAAATATATTTTTCAGTGACAGAATTTAATTTAAGAAAGAACACCAAATATAGGGAGAAATTCTGAAGTAGAACAAAGGTACTAAAGTAGCTTCATTCCAGATATCCCTTTCTAAACAAATAAGGGTAAAGTTACAGACTGATAATTGTGGGTGAGGAGACAGTGACAATATTTTTGGTGACATTTAAAACTAACAGTAGTCACTCAATCTGTGTTTGTTAATGAAATAATGAAAGAGAATAAAAATATTTTAATGAGTTGGGCAATACTATGTAATAACAGGAAAAGGTTTGGGAAAAAAATCTAAATTATATTATTCTTTATCATTGTTGCCATTCTCACAATCATTTAAACTGGCCCTACGTATCATCTTCAACCCTTCTCCTATATTCCTGACCCAGTTTTCTTTTTAAAATTCCACTCTGATAAGTCTGTTTTTGATGGCTATGCATGCTTAATCCTCAGTTCAAGACCTTAAACATCTCACCTAAACAAATATCAAATTATTGTTTTCTTTATCTTCTATTATCATTGTTCCTTTAGTACACTATTCTTACTAAAACTATCTTTTTTTTTAATTTTTATTTTCAGCATAACAGTATTCCTTGTTTTTGCACCACACCCAGTGCTCCATGCAATCCGTGCCCTCTCTAATACCCACCACCTGGTTCCCCCAACCTCCCACCCCAGTGCCGCTTCAAACCCCTCAGATTGTTTTTCAGAGTCCATAGTCTCTCATGGTTCACCTCCCCTTCCAATTTCCACCAACTCCCTTGTCCTCTCTAACTCCCCTTGTCCTCCATGTTATTTGTTATGCTCCAAAAATAAGTGAAATCATATGATAATTGACTCTCTCTGCTTGACTTATTTCACTCAGCATAATCTCTTCCAGTCTTGTCCATGTTGCTACAAAAGTTGGGTATGGAGGCATAATACTCCATAGTGTATATGGACCACATCTTCCTTATCCGTTCATCCATTGAAGGGCATCTTGGTTCTTTCCACAGTTTGGCGACCATGGCCATTGCTGCTATAAACATTGGGGTACAGATGGCCCTTCTTTTCATGACATCTGTATCTTTGGGATAAATACCCAGTAGTGCAATGGCAGGGTCATAAGGAAGCTCTATTTTTAATTTCTTGAGGAATCTCCACACTGTTTTCCAAAGTGGCTGCACCAACTTGCATTCCCACCAACAGTGTAAGAGGGTTCCCCTTTCTCCACATCCCCTCCAACACATGTGGTTTCCTGTCTTGCTAATTTTGGCCATTCTAACTGGTGTAAGGTGATATCTCAATGTGATTTTGATTTGAATCTCACTGATGGCTAGTGATGATGAACTAAAACTATCTTGTTAACCAGTACAACTTCTTAAATCAGTGTCAATTCTCCTTCAAAGAAAAAAAAACGTAGTTTTCCACCTCCCATGATAACAAAATGAAAGGTGATATCATGACACTCAAAACCCTCCATATTCTGGCTATAATTTTCTTATATTTCCAGTCTTATTAATATGTTCCCCAGGTTACACATGCACTGCACATTCCCAGGACTAGGAGAATTTCTTCATTTCCCACGACCTGAATACCCTTTCCCATCTCCATCTCCAAGACACTAACCTTCAGCATTAATTTCAAATAATATTTCTCTAGGATATTTTCCCAAATTTCCACTCACTGAAAATGCAACTCCCCACCCCCAGATTCTCTAATTCCACTTTGTTTCAATGATGTGTCTTCTTCTTTCATTCATTGTGAGTCTTAACCACAGGGTATCACTCATCTTGTACTGCCCACAAATTAGACTATATCATGGGTCCTTAATTTATTAAATTGTCACCTGAAAACCCAAAACCCCTCCAAATTACCTCAAGATGAAAGTCATTTACTGAACCTAAATGCATTCTTCAGCTTTGTAAAATGTAAATGATGAAGCAGATTTCGTAAAGGCATAAATTTGAAAAACCTATCAGGATCCATTCATCTTTCTGTATACTAAACTCAATATTACTATTTTACTTTTATATTATGGTCATAAGATGAAGGCATGTAGTTTTTTAGCGATTTTTCCTCCTCAGTACAATCATTGTGTAATTAGATGCACCACGCTACTTGCTTAAAGAAACCTAAGTATACGGAACTGGTACACTCCTTAAATTTGTTTAAATGCAAAACTTGGGTAAAATTATAACATATCCAATGATAAATATATACAATAACCTGAATATAGACTAAATTTTAAGGGGAATTTAGCTGACATGCTAAAACTACTAAAAATAAACAATGTTCTTTTATAATTTATAAACAAAAGTAAGTTAGTGCTAAAAAATTTGAAGGTCATACAGTTATAAATTTAGCTGAAGTAATCATTTTGTTTTTCATAACTTGACCAATATTTTATTCTATATAGTACTTTCTTTTCAGGTAACAAAATGTTTTTATAGTTTTGATTTTATTAAGCAATGCCTTCATTTAGATAACAATTCACCATCTTTCATGTTCAATCTCAAATGTCCCCTTCTGAGATTGACCTTGCCAAGTACCTTGCTTCCTATAGATATTATTTTTCCCTTGTCATATTTTTGTTATATTCTTATCCTATATAACATTTATTGACATTTTGGCAACATATTTAAATACTGACTTGGGGCTTATATGTTTAATGTAACTGCCCATTGAGAGGGAGGATCACATCTAGTGTATACTACTTGTCTCAGATTTAGTAAAAATGCTCAAATAATATTTGCAGAATATAACAGCAACATAGCCTCTAGCATAATGGAGCTCTAAAGAGAATTACAAAACAAAATTGGATAAACTGTCTAAAAGCAAAGAATTAGGAAAGAGGACAGAATACATGTAATAAAAAGAGCAGGGATGGGGAAATAGTCTTTGAGTTCTAGCTCTTTTTAGAACATATTTTTTAACCCTGGCCAAAATTCTCATCTCTCTAGTCTTCAATAAAATCTGCTCAAAAATACGCTGTAAATAAATAAATAAAACGATATTTACAGGATGAAAAATTCTGAGTGTACATCATCTTACACAGTTTTCTGCTGGTTATATTTAGTGATTCCTTAAGAAGTTTTTGTAGTGAAGCTCATTAGTTTCAAAAATCAGTGAACCACTTATTTTAGGTTAAGTTTTCTTACATATGAAATATTCTTTTAGTAGTACCTCTCTTTAGTAGTACTAAAATTTATAGAAATTTAAGGTTGTGAGAACACTGATAAATAATTCAGTTAATGTTTCTCAATTTGAAAATGAAAAAGTTAATGTTAAATTCTTGTCTTTTTTTCTTTCACTTACATTTTGACATTTACTTAGTACCTTGAAAGATTAATGAAGCTCCGCTATTAAGACATCAACAGGCAAATAGTTTTCATTTTCTCTCTTCAATAATATAAGTGACATGTAGAAATTAATATTGGTTGAAAAATGGCTTGTATTTTCTTGCTTTTCAAATATTAAATTGAATATTTTCCATAATGTTGTAATAGTGAACACACACAATATATTTCAGAAATGCTACAAGTTCAATAGTTAGAATTTAATTTTGAATGCAAATCCGTAAAAAGTTACACAATATATACACTAAATTTTCTTAAAAAGTTCATTTTTGAAAAATTCATCAGCTTGAGCTACTGTAAAATGACTGAAAAAAAAGAACATTGATACAATGAAGAATTTAAGGAGCTCAAGTTTCAAAGAAGTGATTAATGACCCACTTAAATAAATGGCAACATGGCAGTTAAAATAGAAAGATATGACATTTTCAATAACTGATGTGTACTTAAAGGCAACCCGCAAAAGATAAATTGCCAAAAATCAAGGGAGATATGCAAAATAAGGCATTAAAATCTTTGACTCGTAAAGTTAGATTTTAAAACTATGTTCAATAAAATTGGAAAAGGGAGCATTTAAGGAGTAGTATGAAGAAAAATAAGTCTATTACTTAATATAACATTGATTCTCTACTTTATTAAACTAAAAAATAAAGGTTGTTTCTTGTGTAGTTACCAAACATAAAATGATAGATCAATTGAATTACTGAAGATCGATTGCACTAATGACTCTGGTTCTTAACCCCTCCTTGTATCCAGGTACTTTGCTATGTGACTTTTTAACTCCTCTCACTGAAGGGACTGGGTTTATTTCCTTGACCCTTGGTTCTGAATTTGGCAACATAAATTTCTTTGACCAACACTGTGTTAATGGATGTGTTGCATGTAGAGCCTTAACAAAGCCCTTGTACATTTGGACTTAAGCTCTTGTGACTTAGCTATCACTATGACTACATACTCAGGTTTGCTTTGCTGGAAGTTAGAACAGGTAGACTAGAATGAAGTCACTGCACTTGTGTCAGCCATGGCCAACCTAGTTCCACTGATAGACAGTGAATACCTGATTGTATAACCAAGTCCAACTGTGGCCAGTAGAGAATGCCAAGTGACTTTCAGACTTTGAGCTAAGTCAATGCTTTTGTGTTAAACAACTGGTACTTGGTTTGTTGCACAGCATTTTGAAAATAGATAACTATTACATGTAGAAATGGACTTACTAAATTCTGGACTGTTTGAGTAGATCAAAAATATAAATTTAGAGTTTCCTTACTAGGGACATTGCAGCCATAATTCAGTAAATGGAATCTAGTTAATGAACACATTCATCAGCTGCTTATTCTGTGTAGAAACTGTGTCATTAAATATGGGTATGTTGACTAAAAATCCTGGATATTTTAGGACTGCTCATATATGTATTTGAACACTATAGCTATGGAACACTTAGAATATTAAAACTGAGAGAGTGGTCAAGTGGCAAAAATTCTGCGTGGAAAACAAAGACCTATTCAAAGGAAAACCTAACTAAGGCACTATCAAAATTCCCATTTAATTCTTCTGAAAGGAATGTCATGTTCAAGTTTAGTTAAAATGTATAGAAAAGGCATAACTGAAGAAGAAAGAGGAGGAGTAGAGGGGAAAAGGAAAAGGGGAGAAGGAAGAGGAGGAAGGAAAAGGAAAAAAAGGAGGAGAAAGTAGTTGCTATCACCAAGAGGACAGTTACGGAGATAATAGCAAAACCTCTCAGTGCTATGGGCAGAGCTTGTTTACTCTAAGGAAACTTTTGAAGAAAGAAACTTAAAAGGCCTGGGAACCATTCCCCAAAAGGGGAGATACTCAATATATATTTCATAGCAAAATAACAGCAAGATGCAGTGGGAGTCCCAAGGGCAGAGTGACCCAACCCACTCAAGGAAATGTTAGGAACAATTTGGAGAAAAATGATGTGTTTAGGGCCAAAAGCTTCAATAGATAGCCACACACACACACACACACACACACACACACACACACCCCAAAGCAAGTAAAACCAAAATAAATAAATACATATGGGAGAGACACAAAGACAGAGATAGAATGGAGAGAAACTTAGGTGTCATTCTCATATAAGTAATCCATTAAAAGTAATTGACTTAGAAGTCTTGTCCATTTGTGAAACATAATCCAGAAAACTATTTTTCACACACACACAAAAATTTTTTAAATGCATTCAGTATCTTCTTTAGATGAAACATGTACACTGCTGCCTTCTCGTTTAATCCTCTCAGAAACCGTTATCATATTCTTTCAAAAACATGAAAATTGGCTTTCAGGGATGTTAGAAAACTGACCTCAAAAGTACACAGTAGAGAAAAAGTTTGTACCCATTTAGACTCCTAGTAGGAAAAGAAGAGTGAAATGGCACATGAATCCTAGATTTAGGTAAATAATAGCTGTTGCAGTGAAACAGCAGCACTATAGTAGATAGGCTGGAAGCAAGATTTTTGATATCAGATGTTAATTCAAAAATGGTTTTGCTGGGGGAGGGGTTTTGGGAGAAGGGGGTGGGATTATGGACATTGGGGAGGGTATGTGCTTTGGTGAGTGCTGTGAAGTGTGTAAACCTGGTGATTCACAGATCTGTACCCCTGGGGATAAAAATATATGTTTATAAAAAATAAAAAGTTAAAAAAAAAATGGTTTTGCACTGCCCGTACTTAGCAAAATTAAGTTGCCTAATTTCCAATTTGGTTAAGTAAAGAAAGAAAAATAATAATAGCATCTATGTCATAGGGGCATTTAGCACAGACAATATTGCTGGGATCCAGAGCCAGCTCTGATTTGTGGTTGTGGTGGTGGTTGTGAAACAAAGAGCTAGAGTGCTCAATAACACAAAGGAAAGAACATTTGCTTTGCAACTCAGGAACTTGATCTGTAATCAGGCTCCAACATGAACTGTCTGGGACTCTTAGAATATAGTGTAACATCTCTACTTTTCATTACTTTTTCTTTGGGTGGCTCTAATATTTTCAAAATTGGAGGAAGGGTTTGTGCTTGGGAAATAAATGAATGCAATGTTCCTAGTCCGGAGCCTGATACATAGGATGTATCAGGAATGGTAGCTATTAGTGACATTTCAATTAATTATGTTTATTAATAATTAACATGTATTAGATGACAAGTAATATTTTAAAGGAATTATATTGATTTTGGCAAACAGAAAGAAGAGAGAAAGTTGTATTCTCTATTGCTTGCGCAGAGTTTTAAGTATATGTCCCCTAATACTCTGTGGAGAGATGGCCTGTTGAATTTTCAACTGGAAGAAACCCAAAACTTATTTGAAATCCATTTTACAGTTGAAAAGTGAAAGATTCATTATTTCATGAGGTCATTTAAGGAGAAATGGCAGAAGTTGGGCAAGAATTGGGGCATATAATATTTGTTTCAGTGGAAAGAAGTCAATTCCAGAAAACATCATCCTAGAAGCTGAAATATGAGACACAACCCAAGAACTTGATAAATATGAGTGGATAAACAAGAAGGGAAGATTTCCACGGTGAGCTAAGTGAACAAAGCAAAGTGCACAGCTAACTTTAGAAAGTGTGTTGCCCACTGTCTCTGAAAGGGAGTTTCCATGTAGAAGAATGGAAAAGATTGGTGAAACTATAGTTTCAAGGTCTGGAGAGGGTCATAAATGCCTGGATTATGTGCACATTTTTCCATAGAATTGTACAAGGCATTAGAAGCAATAATAAAATTGACTTTCTGAAATATCTAAGGACATTTAAGGGGGGGAAGAGCTAGTGAAAAGAGGAAGAAATTACGTCTTAAACGTAATTGGAAGTAGTAATTAGTACATAGAAATGCTAGATATAGGAAAATGAATATAGTATATAAGGAAGGGAAGAGAAAAGCAACAAAGTCCTACAAATAATCATTATGTTCAAGTGAATTATGTAAACAAAAGATATATGAAAATGGAATTTTAAATCAATTTTTAAGAATTTAAAGTCAGTAATTGCAGCATCAAGAAAAACTTTGTTATGTATACAAATACTTCTCAAAACAGGGCGTTTCACTAAAGACAATACAGACAGAGCATTAGAAAACTAATGATTATTTTTTGTTTTGGCAGATAGCTCTTTGTGGTTTTGACTAGCATTCCATAACATCTTTTGAGTGGCAAACAGTCTTTCACCTTAATTTTCTGATTTGATCGTTTTCTTCATGGTGAAGGATTATTAGTTATCACCAAAGTTAACACATAAAATTAACCATGTCAAGAGAAAGGCAAGAATTTCCATTTGACTCTTTTGGGAACTGAGAGAACAATCACCAAAGCAACCAGAATCCTTTGCCAAAATATCAATGAATTATATTTCAAGGTGAAATACAGCACATACATACATACATGCATTTTATTTTCTTTACAACATGGATTGTTTTAAGCCCAAGGTTTTTGTTTTTGTTTTTGTTGTTTTAAGATTTTATTTATTTGACAGACAGAGATCACAAGTAGGCAGAGAGGCAGGCAGAGAGAGAGGAGGAAGCAGGCTCCCTGCTGAGCAGAGAGCCAGATGCAGGGCTTGATCCCAGGACCCTGAGATCATGACCTGAGCCAAAGGCAGAGGCTTAAACCACTGAGCCACCCAGGCGCCCCAAGGCCAGGGTTTATGTACAGGAGATGTTGCTCAGAACTGCTCAAAAGTATATCTGTATTTCCTGTGACTATTGCAGGTTAAATGGTGAGGCTGTGTCTCCCAGGAAGATGTATGCTAATACAAGTGAAAACCACTGGCCCAATCTTACATTTATGATCATGTTCCTCATCCTCTCTGATAGTAGAGCTTGAAGGAAACATGATAGTGTTCTTCAAAACAAAGGTTTTTCATCTGAACTCTGAAAATTTTTGACAACTCCCCAAAGCATATATCCATTACTGATATTAAAAAAATAACTAAATAAGCATAGAGAGAGGAACTGTGTGATATTAGTACAAAGATTTAAACATTTTATTTTATTAGTAGACGATTAAAAAACAAAACAACAAAAGTTTTCCATAGTAAAGTGTATCTCTTCAGTAGGAGTTTTTTTTTTTTTTGTTTATAACTTAGATTTTTTTCAGACAACACGTTTGGTTCTGAACATATTAAGTTATAAACCAGGTGCACTATTGACTTCAAGACAGAATAGAACAACTATCCAAGCATTAAATACAATTGCTCCCTCTGAATATAAAGACCAATTTTTTTAGTCCTTACTCAGTCAAAACTATCTTTAGAATCAGTAGGAGTTCTTACTAAATTAGGAATGAATTGGATTTAATAAACCCACAGCTGTGTCCATTTTAGCATTGCTTTTTCTCTAGGACTCATCGTATTTTTTTTTAATTTTAACTAATGAAAAACTGTTTTGTATTACAAATATGATGAATAATTAAACAACCAGAGACTAATTTTGATAGCTCTATTTCTGTAAGTCTTCTTGAAAAGATAGTATCACTAGAGTAACACAGAACACTCATGTAAAAAAATCAAGGGTTTAAGGCAAAATGTAATGCTTTAAATTGTATTAACTTTGTGTTTCTATGGTACCATCTAATGGGCGTCTCTTAGATCCAAATAAAAGGAGCCTCTGATCTGAAAAAAATATTTCAAATAAATAAAGAATCCAGGGGGAAAAATAGGAAACTATATATAGAAAATTTGGCAAAAGCACCAGGCTGAGGTTTGGAATCTTCCCATTCTCCCCTCTTTTTCTTTTCAGAGGACATAGAAAGGAAAAAAGCAATAATAAAACATGATTGCTTCCTATGATTATGACATTCTAAAGGGAAGGCAATTTTCACATTAATATTATGAAAAATTCTCCTGAACACCCAGAAACAGCTGTTTTAAATTCATCCGTAGCAAATGTAAAAGTAAACACTCTTTTGAAATTATGATGATAAAAGGTTCATCTCAGCAATCAAACCATATTTCCCCTCTGAAAACATTTGTGTGTGGTTGAAATTAGAGCTTTTCCATCCCTGAATGCTAGAAAGAACCACTCTGGTTCCCACAGAGTAATGTGAACCAGAGAGCTCCATATTGCAATTGTTGATGTGTCAGGCATGACCAAGTAATGCCTATGATCTATTCACATGTGAACTTTTAGTTTCAAGCAAAAGGGACTGGAAAAACTCAACCACCAAAGTGATTCCCAAAATCAACTTCATGAAATAATTATATCAATTGAAGCATTAATAACTACTCTCTTGAAATGTTACTTTCAAATAATTTCTTAATTAAAATGTGTCCTGTAGAATTTCTAAAGTGAATCTAACAATCAACACAATTTCTTCCAAAATTTAAAAGAATGGGGCCCATCATATGGTTAATTCTTTTTTTTTTTTAAGATTTTTATTTATTTATTTGACAGACAGAGGTCATAAGTAGGCAGAGAGGAAGGCACAGAGAGAGAGAGAAAAGCAGGCTCCCCGCTGAGCAGAGAGCCCAATGCAGGGCTCGATCCCAGGGTCCTGGGATCATGACCTGAGCCAAAGGCAGAGGCTTAACCCACTGAGCCACCCAGGCGCCCCCATATGGTTAATTCTAATTCCAACTACAATATTGTATCAAAGCAACAGGAGTTTCCTTGCTGCAAAGATTTCACCAGGAAGCTATAGGCCAAAAGAGTTAGAATTAAAATAATCATATACTGCCAAATCAAGTATCATTGGAGAACTGAGACTTAGAGGTAGAAATTGAGAGATAGTAACTATATAATTCCAATAAAATTTCCAAGAAATGTTTGTAACTTGGAGAAAGGTATTAGCAAAATAAAAAGGAATGAGAAAAAATTGTACTGGAAAAGAGTAAAGAAAGAAAGACACAGATCAATAAAAATAGATAGTTTTACATCAGATTTTGGTTTTCCAATACCCAAAAAATACTGGAGAATTTTTGATTCTTCCTTTTTATTTGAGAAATACTATCAGGTTCCTACACTTAGATTTCTTCAGAATCTCAGAGTATGGGATATTTCTATACTTTATCATGATGTTAAATCTAATATGTTTGTCTTTCCCTACTATTTTCTTATCTATGTCTTAAATTTATATTCATATTATTTAATATAAAAATTATGCTTTGTTTTTTTTAAATCTATGGCTGCATAAGCTATATGAATAATAGAACTGTAGGTCAGTGAATATAAATATGTAATATGTTATAAAATAGTGTGCTATTATTACCATTACTTGATGTATAGCAACTGTGGAGAAATTAGACATACCGTACATTGTTTAAAACAACTGAATAAACATGCAATAAATAAGCATGAGTTTATAATAATAAGCATAAATAACCATAAACTATAGGAGCTACATCCAAATATCATTTCGTTTTAAATTCCTTTAAATCAGGATATATGTCTATGCTCCCTTATCAGATTCTAATTCAGTGACTATGATTTATGAAATCTTCAATGCATATTTTTTGCTATACATTGAGAAATTGCATGTAGTAAGAGGAAAAACAATTGTAATTCTAAAGTGATATCTTGATATCTGTCTGAATAGGGTATGTGCTCACTCACTTGTTCAGCAAACATTTTCATCCACATATTATTCACTCACTCCTACAAATGTGTGCCATCTTTACTATATGTAAGGGGCACACACTTCTGTGTACCTGAGAGTAAAAATATGCCATAATTTTCTTGGGAAGAAAAAGCAAAGAGATGTGAAGGTAGAATAGCAAGGCATGATACTGACTGCCAGAAATAAGAAAATATTTTCCTATCGCAGATTAAAACCAAAGAAACAAGTTGACAACCATTTGGTCCCTAAAGAATACAGTGTATTTGTAGTGTGTGTGTGTGTGTGTGTGTGTGTGTGTGTGTGTGTTATGTGCAAGACATGGAGTTAGGTCCCTATCATATAAAATATAAAAGAAAACAAACTCCTGCCCTAATGAAGATTATGTTGCTAGTGCTGAATATAAATTGTCTAGACATGCTGGGATTTTCAGTCTCATCATGAGGATCACTTAATACATTATTGAAAATGTACTCCCTTAACAATCTTATAAAGTAATAAAAGAAATTTTCTTTTTATTTAATCCCATGAAAGGAATATGGAATGTTGTTATTGTCAATTGTCATCTATAGATAGAGATTAGATAAATACACACATATACACACATATATCTTATTAGAAGAATTTTTTGCACAAAATTAATGCTAAAAGATTATATATGTTTCCAAAACCTGAAACCAGAGGAAGTATTACACCTTAGGAAGCTCAAGTGTTTTCTCACAAGAAGATTTTGATTTGAATTACCTCTCTGTCATTTGAAAGCTAGGCAACTTAGACAATTTTCTTAAGTATATGTCTTATTTTCTCGTGAATAAAATGCAAATCATAAATGTCTGTCATTCTAAATGGTGTATGAAAGTACTTATAAACTACAAAATAATGTGTAAAATCATTTTAATGGAAAGTATGAAATGAGGGTTAAGTTCTAGAAATTCTTTTTATAGATTTGGAAATTATATAATAAATCATTGTAATGATTAGGGACAAGAAAACTGACTCTGTTTGAGACTGAGTTTCTCATAAAAGTTTGTGTGCAAATGCGGGGGCTAAGAACATTTAAGGGAAAGACAAAGGAAGGTAGAACAAGCTGTATGATCATTAATAGGCAGAATAAAATTTAGGATAATCTAAGGATTATTAAATTTTTAAGTACAAGGGCAAAAACAAGAAAAATATTTAAAAGGTTATCTTCAAAACTGGTAGATGAGAAAGTACCCTATCAGCCTAAGATCTAGAGTATATAGAACAATGAGCACACATGCTTTGTTTTATTAGAGAGACTCTAGAAAAATCATAATCAAGAAGGGCTAGAAGCCTAGCCTCAGTGAGAGGATTATTTAGAGCATACAAGCTATTTTAAATGAGTTGAGTTGAATTATGTCCCTGGATAACAACTTGCAGATTTGATCTTACAATCATTGTTATCACCTGGTAAATCACAAGGACAATATGTGTTGTCAGAAGGTATATGTGGTAAAAATGTCAAATTTCAAAGTAACAGAGCAAATTCCCAAAATTTAAGAAAAAGGAGTTTGACACACTACAGTGGCACAAATATATGACAGAACTATTAATTCTAGTTTGAAAATATTTATGAGACACCTACCATTGTAAAGAATTGCATTTAATTCTGATATTTAAAAATTAACATAACACGAAATGTACACTCTTGGCATAATCAGGGGAAAATAGAGAGACATGTGATAAAGGCTGTGATAGATTTGTGTACACATGCTCTGAAGCATGAAGAAGTAACATTATCTAGGAAAGTGACAACAAAATTTATATAGGAGATAATTTTTTAATCTGAATGTTAAGGAAGCAAATTAGAATTTTACAGAGACACAAACCCTTCAGTGCATTGAAAAAAGAAGTAAGGTGCCAATAATTTAGTCAATAATTTACTAAGAACAAATAATGTAAAGCATGGCATGGTGAACAAAACAATGAACCAAGAGTCAGGCAGTGTGGTTTGTAATCAAATAGTAAATGACAGAAGCTTAGTCAAATTATTTGAGATGTGTATATACCTATATTATATATATATATATATATATATATATATATATTTGTAATTTATATATAATATATATAATTTAACTTAAATTTTAATGTTTATTAATAAACATATTTATTATTAAATCCTTCAGTTTATAATTAATATTTTATAAATCCATTTTAACTATATACTAACAATTCTATTTTATATATTAATATCTTTTTGTCAGGCCCTAGTGTCCTTATATATAAACTAAGGTTTATGCAACAGTTTTATTTCTTCTGATCTATTATAATCTACTCAAAGAGGAGAATTTCACCATGTATGTCTTGATTTAAACAACAAATTAGTTTAGTATGATTATTAGAAACTATTAAAGCTGTCATTCACTAAGTACTTACATAAGCTATCATATTTTATCACTGATGGCACATGTATGGGTAATTTGTAGACCTATGAACTGAGCAGGGACAATTGCAGATGCTGCAAACACAATGGTCTCTTGTTAAATATTAAAGTCTGGTAACCTTAATAAAGGTCTCTAATGACAATGCTTTGTTTTGGCCTGTAGGAATATTGAATATATTTAGCAAATTTGTATACAACAGTACGCAAGTTATGTTTACCAAATTAGTAGATCACAGAAATTAGAAAAAGTAGGTAAATTAGAATTTAGTAAGAATTATGCATGCTGAAATAATGAGCTAAGTGTGAAAACTAAATTTGTAAAGAAAATAAAGGTAAAATCTTCCCATCAGGAGCTATAATCAATAATGTTTCATATGAGCAGACTATAGATATTTCATCTGGTCACAAAATAATTTGTTTTTAAATTCCTTGAAGATAGACTATATGTCTTTTTTGCTGTGTAGAATCTAGTTCAGTAATTGGAATGTAGCAAGTCTTTATTATCTATCTTTTGAACTGCACTTCCTGAAATTAAGTAAGCCAACATGTATGATAACTTTAAAACATGACAGTTATAACCAGCTTCAACTAAATAGTAGTTGCCAGAATGGGAATAGATGAAATATTGATGAATTTCTAATGTTTAGATCCAATATTAGCTATCAAGGCAGGATTCAAGGAAATACATTTAAGGGATTCACTGAATATGACTTTAACACTGGACAGTTTAAACTTTACCGTAATTATCCATGCAAATATCTGTTTCATAGTTATACTTTGAATTCTGTGTGGAAAAATACTATGTGTTCACATGTGATATGATGGAACCCAAGAAATATCTGGTGTTTGCCAATGAAATGGTTATATAGTAAAACAAAAGAAAAGAAAACAAAACAAAAAACTTAATTTGTAGCATTTGCCAATTTTATCAGTGTAGATAGTCCCACCAGGGCGAACAAACGGTATCTTTAAAACGTCTAGATACCAACGGACTTTCCAGTGCCAAGGGAAACTGGCTACAGCAACCCACAGGCACAGCATAGATGTTCAGTGAATGCTCATTGAATGATAAATCTGACACTGTGAGTAGCAATTAAGAATATATTGGTAGCGGGGGCTCCTGAGTGGCTCAGTGGGTTAAGCCTCTGCCTTCGGCTCAGGTCATGATCTCAGGGTCCTGGAATCGAGCTCCACATCGGGCTCTCTGCTCAGCGGTGAGCCTGCTTCCCTCTCTTTCTGCCTCTCTGCCTACTTGCGATCTTTGTCAAGTAAATAAATAAAATCTTAAAAAAAAAGAATATATTGGTAGCTAGCCACAAAAGAAGTAACACATCAGTAATTTCTAAATTGTTATAATGTTCTCATGTAGACAAAAGATTAGACTTATTCTAAGTAACTCTTTGAAGTACACCTGGGACCGAAGTTTAAAGTTATAGAAAAAAAAGTCAGTTTTCAACAATTAGCTAGAGTTCTTTTGTAAGATAGCAAAAACAAACAAATAAGCAAACATGAACACCTGCTTCAAGAATTCATAGACACATTCTACATTGAGCAAGAAAATGAATGATCTAACTCAGTGGTTTTCAAATCAAAATATATCAGAATGTGGACAGCAGAATTTTTTGAGTTCCTCAATTGATTTTAACATCTAGGAATGAAAAAGCCACGAATTGACTGCTGAAATTATTCTGATTCTATGTACATGACTGTTGCGATGCTACAGTTACAGTTAGGCATAAATTTAAAAAAAGAAAAAACAGCCTACAACCATGAAGTTGTTTTCAATAGTTGAAGGTCATACTAAGACTTTTCTCATGACCTTGAAAATTAAAGAAATCAAGTTGCCACCACTCAGTAACTGAAGTTGGCTGACCCAACAGTGTTAGCGGAAGGCTAAAAAAACGATTCAAGAATTGCTTGCCACCAGGCAATGTAGATAGAATTATAAACAATGGAGCTGTATTCTGCAGTTTTTGCATCAATAAGGGCACTGCCTGATCTAAAGATAAAATTAAGGTATTGACCAAAATAGAAATAATGAAAAGGAGCAAAGAAGCATATATAGAGTTACGCCTATTTTTGCATGATATAGAGAGAATTTTTGCAAGATTTCAAATATTTCTAGGTCTGGAGCTAAAGTAAATTGCTCTGATAAACAACCCCCAAACCAGACATTTTGTCACATTAACCAATTTTCTTCAGTTCCTTTCTATCTTCACAGAAGCAAGTCTTGGTTTGCCATGTAGCTTGACTGCAAGGAGAGATATACCATAAGCCATGGAAGTATAACTCGGTCAGCATTATATATTTATGCCTAACATAGCTCTTGGCAAATAATAAAAAAAAAACTTACATATATACATATATTTTAATCAATGTGTATCATAGATATAGCAGCATTTTTTGATCCTTATAACACTCTTCATTCTCCATGGAAATTAAGAGATTGGAATTATTCTGTCAGTTTTAATCGTGATGGCACTTGGTGTTACTTAAAGCCATTTGGTATCCCCTGCATACTGGAAAAAGAAAATCTCTAGATTGGCCAGTGGAGGACCAAATACAGCCTGCTTTAACCCCAGGCAAACACATTTAGCTCCTCTATTTAAAATAACAATATTGTTGCATTTTTACCCAGACAAATAACTTTTACATTGCTTGTTTTCCTTATTTACTCATTGCCTTTTATCCAGTAACACAGAGGCTAATATATGCTCCATATTCAATATAGTAAATAATTCTCACAAGTAGATACACTAGTACCTGTGGATTTCTTATTGCCCGCTTATTTTTTTGTTCTATTTTTGTAAGAGCTACCATGCACTGAAGATAAATTCTAAGTACCAGGGCTACAGTAAATCTTGCCCTCTACACCCCTCCAGTAGCCCACATCATAGGCTCATTAGGAAAACTGTGTATGTGTGTTTACATTTTCTTATCACCTACTATCTCCTTAATTCTTTGCAAATTGATTTATGCCTCTACCACTCTACTGAGACAACTCATTAAAAGGTTATTTATCTATGGCCAAAGCCAGTAACTCTTTCCAAGTACTCTTTTTCCTTTGATCTTTAATGCCTTCAGTGTAGTACATCTTTCCATCTTACTTGAATACCCTTCTATTCCCTACCAGTGAACCCTCATGGCTCTCTTCCAAACTCTATCAATTTTTCCTCTCTTTCATTAGGTCACAACCCGTTTTCTACTTTTAGAAAAGAATGGTCTCCAAGTTCTATCATTGACATTTTATTTTTTTCCTTTTATACTCTTTACATTCCCCACTACTCAGGTATATTAAAAACAATGGCTTAAAATAAGTCTCTCAAATGCTGCATTGCTATGAGGATTAAATGAAGCATACAATATACATTCAATATATGGTAACTATCATCATATTTTCCTATGTAAACACACTTCTTTATTGTTCACTGGATGTCAGTGAAATAATGTCTTAGTGGTATCTCAAACCTAGACCCTAGACACCTGGTCCTTCTGGGGAACCTGAGTGATGCAGTCAGTTAAGCAACTGACTCTTGATTTCATCTCAGGACTTGATGGAGTCCCACACTGGGCTCCCATACTCAGTGCAAAATCTGCTTAATGTTCTCTTTGCTTCTCCTTCTGCCCCTCCAATCACCCCCCTTCCACCACTACCACATGCTGGCTCATGCACACTCTCTCAAATAAATAAATAAATATTTAAAACAATCTGGTCCTTTTTTCCCCAATAACCAGCCCCTTCTTCTGGTCATCCTATACTTGTTATTAATATAAAAATAAAATTTTGTGAAGGAGAAAGTGAGCCATGTGTCAAATAACCTCTCACCAAAGGTCAGGGATGAGTGTTACCATTTTCTTATAAGAAACCATGTCAGGAAAAATCATTTTAGCTTATGAGAGATTGCTGATTGTCGAGCATGGAATCCTGCTTTCTGGCTGCTTCACCACATACCTGGAGTCATTTAATATCCCACTAACGCCTCAACCACCGGAGACACAGAAGCCAGAATAACTTTAGTTAGAAAACTGTGAAGTTAGGTTTAGGGTGAATCACTAAATCCTCGGTGCTCATTCTTTTCTTTGATTTTTCCCCACATGTGAATAAAGTGAATTTTATTTTTATTTTATCTTTGCTTTAAATTTTACTTCTTATGAGTTCACTTTTTTGTTTGTTTTGTGTGTGCTGTTCATTCTGTACTGACCTGTGCCCCAGATCAAACAACAGGGTCTTCTTTAAAACTGAAACACTTAAAATTTTTTGAACTCAGTAAATAAAAATACATATCATTACCTGTATTGATTTTGGGTTATAATGGGATTCTTTAAAGCTCCAAACTTAAGTAATTTGGTTTGTGAGATCGAATCAGTTGAACTAGATTTTCTCAAAGTTAGGATCCAATGATCTTAAACATGTAAAAGCCTTAAATTATTCATTCTCGTGCTTATAGACTTAATAGCAGTCTAGACCAAAATAAACACAAAACTAGTATTTCTGAATTAACCATGTTAATTTGAGTGTGACAGATGATGTCGAGTTGCTAAACTAACCCTTCACTGGCAATGTGAATATGGTACTGACAGCTTCGGGGCAAGATGCTTTCAGTGTATTTTGTCAGGTTTATGATGGAAACATCCTTTTCTTTTTTAAAAAAAGATCTAAAACCTGCAAAATTGTCTTATCTCAGCATAATAGTTAAGACCATGAACTTTTAAAGCCCAAAAATACGGGTTAAAGTTCTTAGGCTTGGATTTAGGCAAGTTATATAATATTGTCGGCGTGAAAAGCGTTGTGTCTCTGATCTTGGCACAGATGAAATAGAGAGTTAGGGAATGGCGCTCAAAGTGAAAGCAGAAAAGTTTTATTAAGCCAATATTAAGCCAATAGTACACTCTGTAGGGGAAAGTGAGCAGGTTTTGTGAAGTGGAACTGGACTCTCCATTGTTTTGGAATCGAATAGTCTTTGGGTCTTCCTGGTCTGGGAGCAAATGTGAGGTACAGTGGGGTGGTCTCTAATGGAGGCTGCTTCCATTCATTTAGTGAACTCATCCCCCAGGTTGGGAGGAGCAGATTTGTACTGGAACAGTCATGGCAGCCTTTCTTTTCTGGGGGGCTATAACTACAATGCAAATGCCTTGCAAGTCTAGGGCTCACCCTTGGCACAGAGGTAGAAAGGAGAGCACATACTCTGCATCTATGGCTCTTGGTCTTTTAGCCACAGGTCAAGACTTTGGGAGGCCTTGGGAGCCACAGGTCAAGATGTTGTGCCCCAAGGCTGCTAATGTGTAACTTATTTACCACTGCCTTTGTCTCAAGCTTCCTGTACTAACTGCCTACTCTATCATTACCCATTCAAGGACTTAGGACTCCAATATTTCAGGTTAAAGGATGAAGAAGTTTCCTCTGGGCTTCCTTCCATGGCTCATATCTAGCTTCTACAGAACAATATACCTGTGCCCCAGTTTCTTTATTTTTATTACAGGATGGTGACACATCACAGTGTTGCTAGTATGGTTTAACGAGCTTATAGAAGTCCATAGAGCATTTAAAGTTAATATTGCTATTATACATGCTATTATACATAATATTGCTATTATACATCTCTTAGCACAAAATCCTTTTTATTAAGTCAATCTCTATGTTTTTCATTAGCCAGGACTAGTTAAAGAAACTACGTTGAGCTATATTGATCTTTAGACATGCATAAACTCAAGTATTAAAATTGTTTGATAGTACCCACAGAGGAGATGGGCTTATCACCCACGGGATCTGGTGTCTGTAATTTTGCCTTGTCTTCACTAGATGGAGCTACTATTAGTTGAAGTGGATAGACAGATGGAGAGTCAAAAGTTGAGAAATCCCAGCTAAAGCTAATTGAATTTCTCCAGGAACAACAACCCAAAGGCAGGTTTTCTTCTTACACAATGAAATAAACATATCTCTTGAAACTTTGTTAATCTGTAGGTGAGCTGGACTTGCTTGCTACTTTGTAAGTTGAAACATTCAAGGGGCACTTGAGTGGCTCAGTAGGTTAAGGGTCAGCCTTCAGCTCAGGTCATATGATCCCAGGGTTCTGGGATCCAGCCCCACATCGGGCTCCCTGCTCAGTGGGGAGCCTGTTTCTCCCTCTCCCTCTGCCGCTCCACTTGCTTGTGCATACTTGCTTTCTCTCTCTCTTTCTCTCTATGTCTGTCAAATAAATAAATACAATCTTAAAAAAAAAAAAATCAAAACTCAAGGAGATGCCAGTTAATGATGAAAGATCATATGTTAACTTCTTTCCATATTTCAATCTTGTACCAGTGGGAGGTAGTACTTTCTAATAGAAGCCACTGTTTTTCTATTTCACTTAAAACTACAGTATAAAAGTATTTCATAATATTGTACCTATCTCCTTACCCCACCTTCTTCCTTCCTCACACAGATGTACTGTGTTACCAAACATTTTTGCTTGACATGAATGACTATATTTAATCCTCATCCCAATCTAGGAGACAGTTTTACAGATGAAAAACCAAAGCACAGAGGCATTAATTATCTTACAAATTCCAGGAAACTGAAGCAAGGTCTGTGAGCCTCACTAGTTTATCTTTCATATATACACATAATCACACACCTGGGGACTAGAGTAATCACAAACAGAAGTGAAGAAACAACAATTTCTTTCAAGTTATATATAACTAACGGGATATGATAAATTAGCCACTTAGTATAAATGATCCTATGTTCAATTGTGGCAAATTTTGGTTTAATTGCAAAATGGATACTTGGTTGACCTTAGTTTTTTTTTAAGTTATATCATAATAGTATTGAAATAACTTTCCATTACTTAGCAAGACCAGTAATTTAAAAACACAACTTCAAATATTGCTTTGGAAAGATATACAATATTTTTATCACTTCCTTAAGATGAACAGAATCTAAATTCTAGTCTTATTAGATCCTATTTTTAAATAATTTCACTTAACATTATACCTCACAGAAATTGATAGCATTCTATATAAAAGATTTTTAAAAACACACTGACTTTAAAGTCTACTGTGATAGAAAATAACCCATCATTTTATTCTGACTACTGCAAATTATTTTTATCTGTAGCATTAAAAAAAAAGTCTAGGTATTTAAAATCTGTAGTAGCACAGTCAATGGAGAATTGAAAATGCTAGTCACTTGAAATGAGAATTAAATGTTCAACAATATTTTTAAAGATAATTTCAACAGGATGTAAGCTCTTAATTTTTGCTGGGAATAGAATGACTCTGATATTTGCACACAAACAGAAAACCAATTTTAGGTGCAGAGATGATAAAATACATTATTATTTTAGTTGTAACAACTTTGTTAGAAAATCATGAAGGAAAGACTTAAAGTAATAATGTACAAAAAAGTGAAAGATCTTCAATTAAGGAAGCGATTGCATGTAGAACATAAGAATTTCTTTGCCGAATTTCAACTGATACAAAATCAGATACAAAGTCAGAAGTAATCTTCTTGTCTTTAGATGGGTCATACAATATGAAACCACGGCTCAAATGAATACTCTGGCATGTTTTGTTCAAAGGACTTCCAAATTTATGAAAAAATGTCACTTTACAGCCTGAAGAATCTAACTCATGACATAGATATTTTAAGAAATTTACATCTGTCAACATTTCAGCTAGATATGGTTAAATTTGTTTCTTTTTTCTTTTTTTTAAATTAGTTGCTATCTTGACAGATGGATTGCTTCATATATGATATATCAAATGTCAGGATTTATTAGAATTGAAAAGCAAGAAACAATGCATCATTCCAAAGTATAATGGTTATAGTTGTTAAAAATAATTTGATATATATATAATATATATATATTATATATATAATTATTTTTATATATTTGATATATATATAATATATATTATATATATATATATCCCATGAATCTTCCCCAGTTTGTGAAGCTGTTGAAAGAAAGAGAAGACAATGAATTAAAAGACCAGTGTTTTTGCCAATGCCTGTTGGTTGACTTGTGAATGAATTTTACAAATATTTACCATCCTATTACTTCCAGTTTAAGATTTCCTTGAAACAAAAGGATTCTTGCCAAATATTCAATATCAAAGACTAAAGTCAAAAATATGATTTATGATTCCTCACTGATATCATAGTGAATATGTATGAGCTATATTTTAAGCTTCAATAAAAGGAAATGCTAACTTGCTAGACATTATGTTAATCATTATATGTTATCATATAATGCAATAATAATAATTTTACATATTTTAACATGAATCAGCATGTATAATATTTCTATCACTAGTAAAAGTAATAAGTAAATTTTCTAAAGGCACTATTAGAAAAATGTGAACAATATGGTTGATATATCAGAACTGCTTTCAGTACACATAATATACACTTCCGATTTTGATGTTAATAAAGCTGACATGACACAAAGTTAGTGAATTTACTTATTTGGACAGAATTAGTTGTGAAACTGATGGACTTTTGTGTCAAATCAAGTCTTTTTTTTTTAAGATTTTATTTGCTTATTTGAGAAAGAAATAGCGACAAACATTTGAGCATGAGTAGGGAGGAGAGGGAGAATCAGGCTCCCTGCTTGGCAACAGTCCAACACAGGATCCAGTCCAACACAGGACTGGATCCCAGGAACAGGACTCAATCCCAGGACCCTGGGAGCATGACCTGAGCTGAAGGCAGATGCTTAACCAACTGAGTCACCCAGGTGCCCCTAGCAAGTATAAGTTTCTATCATATTTTGCAAGATACAGAAAGATATAGAAAACTAGTACATAAATATATTTGAATACATTCAAATATTGTATTTTTTTTACCATATCTTACACAGTTTTTGTTATACTGGAACATTGTATCAATGCATTAATATACTGGAACATTGAATGTGGTACCTAAATTAAATTAGTATAATATTTCAGTTTCCAGGTTTTAAATAAATCTTGCCACAATTAATTTTCACTGGATAAAAATGATCGAATTTTAAAAATGGAAAAAAAAAATACAGTGGAAAACCTACTACATGAAATGTTCTCTCCAGTTAGCCGTGGTGGTTGTGCCACAAAAGTGTGCAGAATTTTGCTACCTACATGTCATATTTTTTTACAGCTATTTTATCCTGCTTGCCAATAACATTACAATGTAACAGCAGTTTTCACTATGTAGTCCTATACAATCTAATAAATTTTTAAAGTGGAAAACTTGGCATTGGGAATTATTGCATCTCTAAAACAAAAAAATGTCAGATTCATTCATGCTGTGGCAAACTACTATAATTCCATTTCTATAAACTCTGTCAGCCTTGCAAATAATCACTCACCTGTTACATGCCCAAGCCCTGAAGACTGGTTTTAGTATCCTAACATCCCCTGTGCTTTTGAAGCAGCAGGAACAGAACAAAGTTCCTGGAATATGCCATTTTCATGACTTTCTGTTTCTTCCTTAGTTAACTAAGAAGTAAGTTAAAACAGAACAAGTTAAATGCAAAACCCCCAACTGAATATCTAAACATTTTTCAACTATGTCATAGGCATATTGTAAACCATTTTTCAGGTAGTGGTCTTATTAGCTTTATTAAAGAATTTTTTTTAATAAAAATGAGTTAGGTTTAAAAAAAACGCTGACTTAACAATATGCTATCTGAATTAATTTCCTCTTTATTACTTTTTAAATTAAGAGAAAAGCCAAGAGTCATAAACTGGCATAAAGTATCAAATAGGCAAAATTGAAGCTTACTGTATACCTACTGTCAAGGAGACAATAGGGTATATTTTTAGTGATAAGCTCTAGAAATGTAGCCTTAACGTGTTAATATAAAAATATATTATGGAATGATAAGCAGCTCTGATGATTATAACAATATAATTGACTTCTAAAGATGAAAAGAAAATAAAAAGAATTATTTGTGAAGCAACTTTAAGGGGATAGCATAATAAAGTAATAGCCAACGGTGCCTCTCAAAGCAAAGCATGTCATGGATTTATATTCCTCAAAAATATCTCATGCTCAATAAAGAGAAGATCCAAAAGTGAATTATTTTTTAAAAAGCATTTAAATGTTTCAAATTGAGGAAGATAGTTTATAAAGTAAAAATTGCAACAACCAAAGAAAGGAAAAATTTGGCGAGTTAAACAGTAACATAGAAAGTAACAGTAACATACAAAGTTTTCAAAATGGAAGGGATTTTAAATATTTGCAGCAACTTCTAAAATTCAAATATGATAGAATGGAAACATAGGAGAAAATAAAAACAATGAAGAAGTCATAGTTGGAAGAAATTGTCTTTCTTATGATCTGAAAGATAGTATCAACAGAGACGGAAAGAATTTGCACAGACCATGTTTCTGACAAACTTCAAAGATGTCTTAAACACTATCATTGTTTCATACGTCAAAGAAAAATAGAAGGTCATAAAGATAGGAGTTTATGAATGAGTTGACACACCTTGAAGAAGTGTAAATGTCTAAGAGAAATAGTTACAACACAACTGATAGGCTTTCTCATTTTTTTCTTTTATAAAAGTAGGAAACCTGAAACAAATATGCCTATACATTTTTAGAAATATACATAATGCTTCAAGAGAAATTTCAAATTCTAAAACAGGTAAAAAAGACAAGCAAAAGAACATTAAAACTTTAACAAAGGACAAGTTAAATGGCCCAAAAGTAAATCAAGTGGCAAATTAGAAAACACATGGGAGAGCTAAAAACCAATATATTATAACAAAAGATTACAGGAGGCAGAAAAAAAAAAAAGGCAGTATCAATGCATTAATTAGTAATAGAAGAAATACATACAAAATAATATTACGAATGTCAGAAAATGATAGGTCAGTCCTTTTCCTGTTGTGTTTCAGTATTACTTAAAGCAACAAACATCTATTACATTTCTGTCTCTAGAGCACTGTGCAAAATTCCTTGGAGATGTAAAATTGCTAAGTACAGGAACATTGACCTCTCATATTTCTCTGTTACATGAGGGAGATAGGATATGTATAAATCACTGAATACATATGCCTGGGTGGTTCAGAGGGTTAAGCCTCTGCCTTTGGCTCTGGTCATGATCTCTCGGGGTCCTGGGATTGAGCCCTGCATTGGGCTCTCTGCTCAGCAGGGACCCTGCTTCCCCCCCCCCCTCTCTCTGCCTGCCTCTTTGCCTGCTTGTGATCTCTTTCTCTGTGTCAAATAAAATCTTTTTAAAAAATCACTGAATACAAGGCAGATTATGGTAAGAACTATAATTCTGAAATTTAAGGTTGATATGAGGAAAGAAGAATTCAATTTCAACTAAATAGCACCCAGAGAAATATATCTGAAGAGGAGAGAGTTTTCATTTCAACAAGTTGAAAAAGTAGGGATATATTTTAAACTGGGGAGCAGGCTTGTTTTGTTTAAGACCAAAAAAAAAAAAAAAAAAAAAAACTTTAAAATTTAAAGATTCACTGCAGAAACAGTAAGAAAACAAAATAAACACACACACACACACACACAACTAACAGCAACAAAACAGAAAACTCCTGAGTACCAAACTCTGGTCACTTATGGTGGATGGAGAATATTAAATTCTGTCTGTTAAAAAAAATTCTGTTATACACTTAAGTATAAATTGATTGAATTATATTTTCTTCAGAATCATGGATCCCTCCATAAGCTGCTCAGATTTCTGAACCACTAACAAGTCTAAGATCATAGAGGACTGAGTTTCCTCTGGGCATTATGGCCAGTCTCAACAGTTTATTATCAGATTTAGACTTGTTTCAGGAACAAAATCAAGAAATCAAACAGGAGTCAAGAAATACCTCAATGGTCAAAGAAGAATGGCAATAATTTTAATTAGAACTTCATTGGTATATTTGGACTTTCTAAAAGGGGATATACTTTCTTTTTTTTTTTTTTTTTAAGATTTTATTTATTTATTTGACAGACAGAGATCACAAGTAGGCAAAGAGGCAGGCAGAGAGAGAGGAGGAAGCAGGCTCCTGCCGAGCAGAGAGCCTGATGAGGGGCTTGATCCCAGGATCCTGAGATCATGACCTGAGCTGAAGGCAGAGGCCTTAACCCACTGAGCCACCCAGGTGCCCCGGGGATATACTTTCTTGAAGAATTTGACCAGGAGCACCCATTTTGAAAATTATAAAGAAATACATTAGCACCATAGCTATTGCATATGCTAGATATTTGGAGCTATCTTGATAAATATTGGATTGGTTAAGGAGGTAAAATAGAATTTCCCTTACTAAAAGACTTATCAAAATCTATTCTACATATACAGTCATATAGATACAAAACCACAGCTTGTCATTCATTTATTTTATTTTATTTTTTCAAAGATTTTATTTATTTATTTGACAGACTGAGATCACAAGTAGGCAGAGAAGCAGGCATAGAGAGGAGGATGCAGGCTCCCCGCTGAGCAGAGAGCCTGATATGGGGCTCGATCCCAGGACCCTGGGATCACGACCCAAGCCGATGGGCAGAGGCTTTAACCCACTGAGCCACCCAGATGCCCCAATCAGTCATTTATTTTCAGATAAATACAATAGTAGTCATTGTTGTTGCAATATCATTATTTGTGGCAATGTATACTTCATAGAGTGCTTTTTCATACCAGTCCATTTGGTATTGAGATGACATGAAGTCTACAGAGAATGGGAGAGAGAAGGAAATTGAGCCTAAAGGAAATAAGGCACTTAAGGTCACCTGACCAGTAAGGATGTAGCTGGTATTAGAATCTACCTTCTACTTCATCAGATTAGAGATGAGAATAATAGTAAATGTTTCCAAATTCATGTATTGAGCACTACTTGAAAATATGTCGTGAAAGGACCGCACAATGAGCGATTATTTCTGATAGCGAAGATAATTTATCAGGGCTGGGTAATTCCTTGGATTCTTAGTGTAATGATAACAAAGGTAGTGATATTTTGAAGTAAGGGACTTTAATGCAGATCATTCGAGTGAAAGATACTGGATTACATATTCAAAAGTGAAAGTAATAGAGGTGATTCATGCTTTTACATACTGAATAGCTATATAATTTTTTTCATAAATCATCTTATTTCCTAGATAATTAGTAGGCACCATTAACAGAAACATTGGAATGTATAACAACTGAAAGATTTGGGCAATATAGATTGATTTTTCTGTGTACAGGTTGGACCTAAACCAAATTAATGAATTCAATTAACTATAATCCAATTCAAGTCTCTAAATGTTTATTGAGTGCTTACTCTATTTATAAGGTACTGAGTTAGGTATGGAGATTTTGTGGTGGGTAATTTAAGATTTTTTGAAGTATTCTTTTTTACACAATAAGAGCCATGATTTAAGGAATTTATTGATTGTACATTTCTAAGAAATAAGTTCACAGAAAGTTTTCCATGAGGCCTAGGTTGTTGAAAATAAAGAAGAATATAAGTAAATGTGAAATGAGACCTTATTTCACATTACAGTTAAGGCTCCCTTTCTATGTTAATTTGTCAAAAGAAAAACAAACAAAAACAGTTTCAGGCATTAAAATACCATACCTAACTATGATAACATAGCACCCAAGTTTTCTTCACAATTTCCTTTTTTTCTTTTTTCATTGTAACAGTAAACTATAACTTAATAAAGGACTCAACAAAGCATGTCCAAACACTAACATAAACCCTGTGCCTCTGGCAACATAACTAGTCTGACCTTTCTAAATTGTTACCCCTGACTTCTCCTGTTTCTGCTGCCTTCCCTTCATCTTGAAGCATGTAAAATAAACTGTTCTATGTTCAGAAATACTCCCTCCAGAAAAGAAATAACCTTATCCATGTGAAAGAATTCAGAATTCACCTCAATCTCTGATTTTTTCTTTTTTTTTAAATCCTCAAAGTTGATAAAATCCTGTTTGGTGTGATGAAAAGAGCAATGGTTTTGAGTTGTACACACAGGGTTTCTCCACATTAGCTAATTTTCTCTTCCTAAGTTGCTTCCTCAAATTTAATAAGAAGTTAAGTCTATCAATCTCTCCAAGTAGAAATGCTTAAATGAGTTCACATAGTTCACAGTAGTGGACAAGGAACATCAGTTTCTTTTCCTGCTATGAAGATGAGAAAAGAAATGAAGAATCAGAACAAATAGAAGTGCCTAGTGATTTCCTTGTAGAGGGAAGTATTTTCACATATAAAATGAAATATTATAAAAATTGAAATGGAAATACAGGAGACAAAATTCATAAATGTGAACATTTGTGCTTAAAGCTGCTATTAATAAAAAAAATGCGTATGCTTCTTATTTTACCCTGTGTTTACTCACTTATAACAAAATTTCACTGACGACATGTAATTTAGGATTTAGAAAGTACTTGAAGCATGGGTAATGGTTGTCTCTTTTAATGAAATACCCTTCTCAGAACTAGCTGAATTAGCAAAGATACTTGTTCCAAACTCTAACCTCAACTAATTGTACCCCATTTTATAGTTTCCATGAAGGCTGCCTATACATCTAATAGATGGCTTTTCTCAGATTTTTCTTGTGTATGGACAATAAACAGGCCAACCCGAAAGCCTCCCCATTTTATTCTAAACAAACAGCTCGTGTTAGGACTCAGTTGTTATATGTAAATTATCACTAATACTTTGAAAGAAGAAAGAGAGTTGGAACTTAAGAAGGAAAAACAAAATGAGTAGAAAGGCAGTGCAGGTCCTTTGTATAATACAGCTTTGTGAAATGTAAAAGGACTGCTTTCTTTGTTCTATCAAAGAAAGAAAGGAGCTTAGATGTTTTGAGATGTTGATGGAACCAGATCAGCATATCCAGCAAATTAACTCCCATGCCTTAGTATGGGATCTCAATAAATCGAGCTAATGCTATGTGTTGTGGAAAGTGTTAGAAATTCAATGTGGTTCACATTATTCCTTCCTTTAGTTGTACCAAGTTAAGTAAAACAATTCATGTTACCCAAAGCTCCTTTATCTCAACCTTCTAGATTTACTTTTTTCACAGGAGTAATCTAAGCACAGAAGATAGCAGTTTGCATAGATATCGAAAATGTTTGGTTTTGATCTTTCATTAGAAGTCAAGATCTTGAAGCTTAGAATCAGGAAAACTCCTTAATATGTGTTGTATTAATAAACATTAAATCCTGTTTCTTAGTATTCAATCAGAAGTGAGCTTTATGGAATATGAGAAAGGATACAGAGATGACAATCATAAAGCAGGATGCTTGTGCAAACATTAAAATAACATGACTCATCGAATTTCGAATGCGAGAATGAGAAAAATGTAGAACACAAGATCAAATTTAGAGAATTTTCTAACCTTGTAAACCTACTTAACTCCTGTATAGCAAAATTGACTTTGTCCCAATGCCAGTATTTCTTCCTATAGCTATTCATACATCCTTCTGTTGCTTTCTTTTCTTTTTAGTTAAGATTTTATTTATTTATTCGACAGAGATCACAAGTAGGCAGAGAGGCAGGCAGAGAGAGAGAATGAGAGAGAGAGAGAGGAGGAAGCAGGCTCCCTGCCAAGCAGAGAGCCTGATGTCAGGCTCCATTCCAGGACCCTGGGATCATGACCTGAGCCTAAGGCAGAGGCTTAACCCACTGAGCCACCCAGGTGCCCATCTATTGCTCTTTTTAATAATGAATTAAAGACAAAGCAAAACAAAACATCATCTACTTATATAGGTCTTTGATAAAGACAAAAATTAAGAAATAGAAAACTGACAGAATCTGTTCTATTTATATTAAGTTGTTTGTTTTTCCTTTGTATGTGTTGACCTTGGCTCAAGGCTTTTTTCCTGAATCACTAAATGAAGGGGTAGAGAATTGAATTTAAATTGGAAAGCATTAGCAAGCAGGTGACTTCTGAGGCAGGAGCTAATATGAGGGAAAAATAGGTAAGAAGCACGATTTGCTGATCACAAAATATCTCTACAAACACACTGTTGTAGAAATACATGTAAGCTCTTCATTAATACTGAATAAACTAGTTAATATCAGTTGGCTGAAGAGATAGGAGTCAATAAACATTTTTAATTGAAATTTACAAGAGAAAATTGTGTTAGACCACAAAAAGATATATTGCATTGGAAAGTTTCAATGTCTATAGAATGTTAATACCTACCTGTGCTAGGATAAAGATTTAAAGTATAGGATATAGAAATAAAGGTGGTATAAGCTACCTTGATATTTTATGATAAGAGAATCCCATTGAAGAACTAAACAATTTCACAATAAGCAGATTGCTTTGCTATTATATTCTACTTCAAAATAAAGACTGCCTTGTTTTAGGGTAGTGACTAGATCTTCATCTTTATCTCCTAAACTTATTGACACATATTGGCTCTCAATAAATGATTGATGGGTGAAGGAAAGTGTTAATGAGTCCCAGAACTGATAAATAAGCTACCAATTATTTTTGTGGAATTACCATCTACTGACCACAGTCTTTCACAACTGCTAACTTAGACTATGTCAAAACCATACTATTTAATTCAAAATAATACTGTACTAACAAAAAGCTTACTAAACCAAATCAAACTTAAGCCCAAAGAAAATTATGGAAACAATTAAGGTTATGTTTACATGAAATAGCACAAGACATAGCTTAAGGTCTAACACCTTCCAATTTCTTTTGAGGCCTTTGAGAATTCTGTTTTGGAAGGAGTTATATAATCAGAATATAGTTTTTCTAACATATGGAGATTCAATAACGTATGCAACAAGAGATAAAAATAAGTAGTAATCTTCAAATTATTGAAAAATGGGTAATTTCTAAGGACTTACACTTCGTAGTATTTAAAAATTAAGTTCAAAATGTCATTTCTGATTTTCATCTATTTAATATATTAATGAATACTGTCAAGTTAGCAGAGATATTAAAGATTTCCTGGCATTTTGCTAGAAAATTGATTTTAAGAGTTTCTCTTTGACCTCCTTTAAAAAGATTTAGCAGATGAAAGAGCAATCAAGTACTAGTTGGATTTATAGATAAAATTTTTCTTTAAAAGCCATGAAAAGACCATTGGACATGAACTCAATACAGGTGATCTTAGGCCTGTCAACATTTCTATTGCAGACTTCGTTTAAGAGGGTTTATCATCTCCATCACCTTAGAAACTATGAAGCTGAAAGTTGGCATACAAATTAGCAGCATGGATGCAAATTTGTTTACCCAAAACATTTGAATCAGTTCAGCTGTTTTGATTTAGACATAAGCCAAAAAACCTTAACTCAGAGTTTCTCCATATATGTGAACACTGAGTAAATATTTTGCCTTGACTACACAGCTCAGTCAGTTAGAACATGGAGCCAATAAATCCAAGGTAACATGTTTCATATTCAGGAGATTTCCTTGTATTTTTTCTGCTGTTCTCCTAACTTTGATCCATTATCTTACAAATGCAGTTTTTAGTAACACAGAGCTTCACAGTAGAACATCCAGATAGATTACCATAAATTCATTACCTTATTTGGGGGAAATTCAAATTATACCCCCAATAACAGTTTTATGAGACTGACGCGCTACCAACTGCGCTAAGGAGGCACCTCGCCAATAACAGTTTTAAAAGTCATTCCTGTATATGAAAAAAATAGTTTATACATTGAAAACAAAATCATTTCTAAAAATTACAAATTGCCTGAAGTTAAAATATGTTAACATTATGTTATTATGATTTAGTAGACTAACAACAAATTAGAATCATATTCTCTTTTCTATAGTAACACACTCAAAATTCAGCTTAAAATTATATTTTTAAATTATTGACTCAGTTGGTAAACCTCAGGTACCCATTATGTGGTGTTGAAAGAAAAAATGAAATTAACATTATTTTCAGATTTCTTTCAAGTCAAACAATCCTCATAGAGTGAAGAAACAAACAAAAAATAAGTTATGTCCTTGTAGAAAACTAAAATAGATATTTGAGAAATTACAATAATATTAAATAATAAAACAGAGCTGATAGATTTATTAGGTAGCTATCAATGAGAAACAAGCAGTTAATGGAAATGTGAACAAGCTTAAGAAAAGGCATTGACTTATCAATTTACTTCCCATTCCCATCACCAAAATCAAGAAAACAAAATGTTAATTTGTAATTTAAAATTTCAATAAAGTCAATTATAACAGACTCAATTTTGAAGTGGAGAATTTGGTTAATAGTCAATTGACAACATTAAATAAAATTCTGGAAGGCATAACTGTAAGAAATAGATTAGAAGACGGATTTTAGGTGTACCTTTATCCCTAGCTTTTTTAAAGATTTTATTTATTTATTTGACAGATAGAGATCATAAGTAGGCAGAGAGGCAGGCAGAGAGAGAGGAGAGAGGAGGAAGCAGGCTGATGCAGGGCTCCATCCCGGGACTCTGGGATCATGACCTGAGCTGAAGGCAGAGGCTTTAATCCACTGAGCCACCCAGGCGCCCCTATCCCTAGCTTTTGTCAACTTTGGAGAAATCTACATCTAGCTGTTGTAAGATACAAAATTATTTAAAATAAGGATGTCCCATTAAAAAAGTATCCAACATAATAAGTATATGCTTATTATAATAATATATATAATAATTATTATTATTGTAATTATAATTATAATTATATAATAAGTATATGAATAATCCATATGAAGGCATTTTTAGGATACCTGAACTTTAAAACTAAAAATGTAGGTTAAAATGACATCTCTAAAATTATACTCACAGATGAAATTTTAATAATGCAAGTAAGAAAAATGTTAGTTTATACTGGGAGAGTAAAAAATTCAGAAAGGACAAAGTGCTTTGTTACATATGAAAATAAATTTTATCACCTTCACAAGAAAAAGTAACACTATTTTTTTGATACTTAAGGATAGTCTAGTATATATGTAAGTGCACTCTTTTCTTGCGTATATTTAAATACCTGGATTTGATTTTTAGGTCACTCGTTAAATTGAATGTTGTTTCTAATTTACTGATATTACATTTCTGTATCTGTGTCTCCTTACATGATTACTTCAGGAAGAACTATTTTGGGTCTGGCCATAATTTGGGGTTGGGCATAGTGGTCTCTCCTCTCAAAGAGGTTTATTCCCATAAACCAATCAGGACTAAATAAAGAAGCTCATAAAGGTTCCCAATAAAGAGAAACATGGACTAGACAGGGAATTTGAAGACTGTTTTGCACACTTTAAATCTTGGCAAGAAACTTCATTTCTCTGTCTTATCTCTTCTGTACATCACTATACATGTACTTTTAGTTAGGATGCAGTTATGGAATGAAGTAGATGGTGTGGATGAAGCTTGTATATGATGTTTTTAAAACACACTCCTTTGTTCTGACAAATAAATCTAATTTGCATTCCCTATTTAGATATGAGACTAGTTATAAGAACTTTCCTATCATTCAAAATCTATAGAACTAAATGGACAATTAAGATGAAATATGGAAAAAAATTTATTTGCCAAGGTTTATTATAAAACTGGTAAACCATTTTATATCCAAATATTATTGTATTTGTGAAGTTCATAATTTCATCTGCATTTATAAATTTTACATTTTACTCAAGAGAATTGGGTTAGGATCTAAGGTTATAAATTTTGGTTCCATTTTTTTAATACTTAATGCCCTGAAAAGTTTTAAATCTTATAGTGACATACATATGCATTATTGTACATTTACTTCACTTATTATTGCTTATAAAACTAAAAATATCTTTCACATCTATCATACAGGATCATAGGAATAATGTCAGGCAACTTGAGCAAAAAAAGTTGAAGATTATAAAACAGAATTTATGTATTCCTATAACCATGACATACCATATATATATATATAGATAGATGATAGATAGATAGATAGATAGATAGATACACACACACACACAATGAATAATACTTTTAGTCTTTCTTTTAAAATAAATTCTCAAGGTCTCAGTTTCTTCTCTTAAAACTGAAGAATCTTGATTAGGAACTTAGGCCCTTACAGTTTTAACTTTTAATAAGTCTGTGAGCTTCTGAATCTATTATCATTTCAGATTTTACTAACTTGCTAACCTTATGATCATGGAAAGTCATTGTACTTCTCTGGCCTCAGGAAATGTGGACCATTTGTGAGTGGAGATAACTGTATGTAGGAGATAACACCCATCTCACAGGTTGCTTGCTAGAAATCAAAGCAGAAAAATGAGGGAGAGAACCACTGTAAAAGATGTAACTCTACACTTTTTAGAAAGGGCTTAGCAGAGACGTCTACATTAAAAAAAAAAAAAAAAAAAACACATAACAAAGAATTCTACCCCAATACTCTTTCCCCAAATTTTATAGGACATAATAATGTCCTATATCATGTTTCTATAGGAAACACTTCTGAACATTCTAGAGTCAACCTGATGGACTTATTAATGGAAAACTACAAGGTAGAAGGTAGCCTAGATTTTCCAATGTTTCTAGAGATTTAATAAATCCATTTCTGTAGAGTCTGTTTCCATTTATAAAATCCCTTTCAAAGTGGTATCCAACTATATTTTTAAACGTCATAGTTTTAAAAATTTTCCTCATCATTTAAAACTATGTAAGCATAAATGTTCCTTTTAGAATATGCTAATGTACAACAAAGCAAGGAAGAAGAACTTTATGATTTTGAACATTACAAACTCTGTTCTTGAGAATCACTCATCACTTTTTATACATATCAATCACTTACTGGACATTTAAACCCATCAAATGTAGTAATATTCATTGTTTTAGAAATTTTATTTCTATGTCTTAAAGAGAATTTTAAAATATTTCAGATACCACTAAAATTGCAGATAGTCTCTAACATTATCAATTGTTCTTACATCAGTAATATTTATAGAATGTGCTATACTTTCTATGGTAGAGTTTTGGTTTTTTTTTGTTTTTTTTTTTTTTAAAGATTTTATTTATTTATTTGTCAGAGAGAGAGCGAGAGCGAGCACAGGCAGACAGAGTGGAAGGCAGAGTCAGAGGGAGAGGGAGAAGCAGGCTCCCTGCGGGGCAAGGAGCCCGATGCGGGACTCGATCCCAGGACGCTGGGATCATGACCTGAGCCAAAGGCAGCTGCTTAACCAACTGAGCCACCCAGGTGTCCCTCTATGGTAGAGTTTTGAATGACACCATTGCCTTATATAGATCATGTGAGAGAAATGTGCAGTTGTAAATGCAAATGAAAGGGGCTATTAATTCTATGTTAATATGGCTAAACAGAAGAAAAACACAAAGAAAATAAATTCAGGACAGATTTTCTAGATTAAAAAGCTTTGAAATAAGAAATTGTGTCCAGATTGTAAGAAGAAATAAATAAGAATTTGATTTTAAATACTATTCCTTAAAGTTCTTTGAGACATAAAAAAATTCAATACACTGATTTTATTTTTATCGACTTGTAAGACCTGTATAGACCTTATTGAAGACAAGACTATTTGATGTTACATATTAAATCAGCCTCAGAAAATATTTTCATTCCATAATTGTTTCTGTCTTCTACAAAACAAGTGGTTAACAATTTTTTAAAAATTACCCTGAAGCATGTAATTGCTAATGTTCTTACATAGTACTAATTGATATATGGTACTTAAAATATTAACTTTTATGATAATAGCTAGTGAGAAGATGCTACATTTTTTATTTACTGCTATGGACAAGTTAGGACTACAAGTTAGGGAGGAAGTATGTGGGCATTTACACTGGCTTTGCACATGGAAATGTATTTGAATAATACTGATAATAGCTACCAGGCACTGTATATGGTAAGTGCATAATCTCCCTCTCCCTATAGGTCTACTGATATTCTACTATCTCTCTCTCTTTCTCTCTCTCTCTTTTTTTTAAATAGAGACTAAAACTGGAGTTTAGGAAAGTTGGGCTGCTGGTACAAATATAACTGCTAGCAAAATCATTTGACTTCAGGTCTCAGTAGCTCCAGAACTCTTGCTCTTTGCTATAGTGGTTCTCAAACTTTAGACCACATCAAGAAAACCTGGATGACATGTTAAAAACACTAATGTCTATGCCCAACTGCCAAGGCATCTATCTCAAGTAAGCCCAGGTTTGGCACCTGGGAGTTCATATTCTTAACAAATTCCCAGAGAATGTTGATGCTCTTTGTTCAGGAACAGTTTGAAAATCACTGCAGAGCAAGAATAGCCAATAGAATAATATTGTGATATCTAAGACAACATGATTACCACTGATATTCTTACTATCCAGTTACAAGGTGTGTGATGTGTATGAAGATTGTAAATGCAGACTTTTTAGAGGAGATTTCAGATGGGGTTGTGGCCAAGAGGCCATGACTATATAGAAAATATGAATCCTTAGGAACTTTTACCCAGCACCAAAGCAGTAGCGTAACAAAGGGCCTGATGGCATGAAATGCATTTGATGGCTACAGGATTGGAGGCTTGAGATACGGAAGGATCAATACCATATATTGATGGCCATCAATCCTGAAACTTTGACTACTGGAAGGTATTTGACAAACTGATTTTTCTGTGACATTTGTAAACATGTATTCCTGATGAGAATGAGAGCCTTATAAGGGGCCTAAGTCTAAGAAAATCTTGTAGACATGGAGATTGATCTCTTTGGAAAATACCATGAATCACCCACCTGCTCACTTTAAGAGAGAAAAGATGAATTTGTTAACAATAACATCTGTTCTAACATTCTTAACAGACCTCATCCAAAAGCCAAATCAGAATTGCCACTGTATCCCTCATCTACACACCACTTTGCCCTATGAATAAAGGGAATGGACAAAAGAGGTAAAAAGGGAAGCTGTGTTTTAATGCAACTATCTATCTACTTATAGATAGATAGATAGATAGATAGATAAAATAGCCTTAAGTTTTATTTATAGCTCACACTTTTTTTTTTGTATCTCACACATTTTTTTCTAATCTCTTTAATTTGCAAACATTTTACTACTAATCTTTCAACCATTGGACTTTGAAGTACAGAAAGGCATATTTTCCCAAGTAGTCATGTTGCTTAAAGTAATTGCTTCCTTAGTAGATACATTGTTTGGCGCTTCATAGTAGTTTCCCAAACTGGACAAAACACTGCAGCTCTTTCCGGAGACCCTGATGTTAAAGAGAAAAAAGATGATCTTTTGGTACACAAGGAGGAGGATATTTGGAGACAAGTGAAGCTGAGTTTAGTCCCTTTCAGTTATTTGTATTTGAGATGTTAGACAAGTGTTTTAGCGTTAGAGGGTTCCCACATCCGTACAAAGACATTATTAACTGTTCTACCTCTCCTGCCTATTTTTCAGAGCTCACTTGTGATAGTTTTACTATATATAGAATCATGTATAGATGCCATTTGCTATTGCTTTATTTCAGAATTTCCTTAGATACCAAATTGTGTTAAAAAAAAAAAGACATAAATACCCCAAATCTATTCAGTCATTCCTCAAAGTAAGGCTAATTAATATCATGAAGAGTAATAACAACTACTGCAACTAAGTCTATGCTCCCACAGTAATTTTATGCCTTTTCTCCTTGAAGGATCTCAAAGGAACTGGCATCAGGTTTTCAAGGGGTTGAACCCTTCTCCTTAATTATTTCTGCTCACACATTCTTTCTATGCAGGCTTGATGCAGCCTTCCCAGCCTCCCCCCCGCCCCCCCCCCAATCCCCCAACCCCAGAAGATTCGAGAAAACGCGGTGCTGCAAAATGACATTTCAGAACAATTTCAACAAGGTAACTGTCCAGGGGAAGTTCAGCCTAGAATTCTGGGAGCTGTTCGAGCCTTTTCGGGCGGTAAATTGGGTTGGCTTAGCAACTCCGTGGTGCAAAGTCTCCCCGAAGGCGACGTGCTCAGGGAGAAGGGAACTCGCCTAATGCCCGAGTAGATCTTTCTTTCTACGGTCGTCCTGCTTCATTACTATTCTGCAATGTGCTGCAATCCCTGTGCGCGCCCGGCTTTCGACCCTGAGCAGGCCACTCCAGCGGCGCTGGGAGGACCACACGGTGACTGGGATGACCCCACGCTGTTTCATTTCTTCTGCCCTTTTCCCTCGGCTCCAACTAAGCCCTCGTGGCGCTTGAACCCTGGGACTGCCTCCTGCTTCTCATTTTCCCCAGCGAGGGAGCTAGGGAGGGAATGGAGGGGTCGTATAGGGACAGCAGTCCCAGTTCCTTGTTCCCCAGTGAGGTTTTCGAGCTTCCTGAATGCCCACCACCGGAGAGGTGGTTTGAGTGAGGGCAGCGCTGCGGTCAGCTTGGGGGACCGGTTTTCCCGGCGCCCCCACAGGATAGCGCGGCAGCAGTGTCCACGGCACCACCGACCATCTAGAGTCCGGGGGGGCATAAACGTGCTGGTTCCCTGCCACGCGTTTCAGCCCCGGACACCCCCAGGGACACACACGTGCACTCCCGAGGCTTCCCGAAGGCCCCTCGGTGTCAGGCCATGTGGATCTCCTCCTCCCAGCAATACACACACGTGGCAAGGCCAAGTCAGGGCTCCGTTTTCAGCCTCGGGTGTTTCTTTGACATTTCATGGAGTCTGGCCTTCTAGAGGAAATTAAAAAGTATTCGCAAGGGGAAAAGACGGAGGAGACCTGTCCTACTTGCAGCGGGACCCCTGCCTCGAACACAAAATGTCATCGCCCGGCAGGTGTCTCAAACGTGCCAGCTTCAAGGGAAGGGTTTTGACCGTGGCGAGGAAGGGGAAGCGGGTTTTGTTTTTGTGGTTTGTTGTTATTATTGTTTTGTGAAGACTTTAACTTACTGCATTCCCTTTGGAAAACCTCCCTCGAGAGAGGACAGGTATTTTCTGTCAGGTCAGACCGTCGCCTGAGGGCGAGGAGTGAGGGTGTCGGTCCCTGAAGACGCGACACGCGGGGGTCTGAGACCTCCCGGGGCGCGGCCACTCTGGTAACCGCAGAAGATGCTCCAGAGTTCGCTGCCAGCTCTCCTCCCGCAGGGTCACCCGCGACCCTTTTTAGCCGAGGGAGAGGGTGTGAAACCCACTCTTCCAGAAGAGCTCTGTGGCAGGAGTCACAGCTCCTTGGAATCCCAGAGCACGCAGAAACGTGGATCCTTCTCGAAGTCCGGGGTCCCGCGGGAGCCCCGGGAAGCACTCCCGGATGCAGGATGTGGAAGGCTGCACACAGGCTCTCCCACCTGTCGACCGAGGAGGGCAATGCGTTCTCGTCCCTGCACCTTTTGCATGGTACCTCCTGCGCGGGCTGTGCGATCTCCCGAGATGGAGCGTGGGAAAGTACCCCCGAGTGTCTGTTTACGTGGGCGGGACTTTTAAGCACGACTTGGAGATTCACAGTTTCTGTGTGAGTGAAACCTCCACAGACACGCTGCAGCTGCAGGCTGCGTTTCAGAAACCTCTGCCTGCTTGCCCGCCTGCGCAGGGGAGCGCGTGTTGGGGAGAGAGAGAGTGTGTGTGTGTCTGTGTGTCTGTGTGTGCGTGTGTTTGTGTGCGTGTGAGGTAGCTTAAAACAGGCTTGCTTGCGGCAGGTCCAAGCAGGTCCCCACCCCGATTTGAAGTCCTCTGTCCGCCACCTTTTGAGATGCTGACAGCGGAGATCAAATGGCCAGATAAGGTTGGCTGTCATTTCAGCAGTTCGGGCCTACTACTGAAGGCCACTTTGTCTTCTACTCTGTGGCGTTTCCTCCCACGGAGCCTCTTTGTCGTAGTTGCCGTAGGCAGCGGGGAGATGGTGAAGGCATGGAAAGTCTGGGCAGAAGGTGGAATTCTTGTGGCCTGAGCTGTTTACGGGGTAAACGGCGCCCCGCAGACTTCGCCAACGCTCCTGCGAACCCAGATTAGGACGTGCAAGGCTCTTAAAAGGGCTCCGCACTCTGAGCTTTGCTTTGGGCTAGAGAGTCCAGAAGAAACAGTGTGGAAAACAAAAGCGGGTATAGACATTAGGAGAAACACCAGGTAAGCCTTTTCAGCGATCAGGGCTTTAGGAAAGCCTTGAGACGGAGAAAGTAAAATAAGAAGAGGGAAAAGGAGAATAAGCAACTGTTAAGGCTGGCACCACCCACCGGTAGGGAACAGGTCTAAAGCACGTAGCCCAGGTAAGTTTGCGTCTCAGAATTTGAGGACAGCGTTCCAGGTTGTAAAATATAGGAGAAACCTTCGGAGTGGCCGTAAGTGACAAAGAACAACCTTATTACCATTAAAATGTTTTTTTAAGATCCGTAAAAAATTGATTTTGAACGGGACCAAAGCAGAGTGTGACACACTCTTTCTTCTCAGTGTCCCTCAGACTGGAATATACTCAGTGGAGACCAGTGGTCTCAGTCCAAAGTCCAGGAGCTGTGCGTGGAGGAGAGGAGTCCCGTTCCTGGTGCCGTTTAAACCAAATTAACGCGCCCTTCTTTTCCGCGGCGGGTCTTATTCAGAAAATACGGTAGGTGCGGGCAGCGGGGCTGTAATTGCAGGCAACGCGGTTCTGTGTTTGTCAGGCTGGCGTGCTCTCCCGGATTTGGAGACTCCCTCCCCCCATCTGCCCCTCGAATGTGTTTTGGCTCAACAGGTATCACATGAAAACTCGCACTTAACCCCGGTCAGCCTCTAGCAGGAGCCCCCCCCCCCCAACATTTTTCCTGCCAGGAGCCGTCGCTGGCTCCCGGCGCCTCCCCCACGCCAAGCGCCCGTCTAGCAGTCAGCCCCAGGGCCATCCATTAACCACCGACTCCCAGTGGCAGGCGGACTAAGCAGAAATGTGAGGCTCCTCGCAAGGCGAGCCGGCGGCGAAAACGAACCCATTGTAAGCAACCCGAGACGCTTTTTGTGCACCAGGCAGTGTAGTTACGCTGCTTAGGACAGGCGTTTTGCCTTAGAACTGAGCTGGGTCAGGGAGAATCAAGCTTTAAGGAGCAGGTTGGAATTACAAGACAGTTGCTGCCACAGACACCAGAGGCGACTTCTTGGCATTTAGGGATGTAAATTAAAATTCGAGACATGTCATCCATCGTTGCTCCTCATAGAATGAGAGGTAACCCCTCCAGCTCCCTCCACCCAAAACATGAATTATCATTTCCACTGAATGCAAATGGACTGCCTTCTGTGGGGGGACAGCCAGCTGCAAGCTGGACAATAAACTGTTTCATAGAGACGCGGCCCGATTGCGGTTCAGAGAGGCACTCCTTTACAAAGGAAGAAGCGTCCAGTTTGTGTTGACAGCCTTGGCGCGCCTGGGCCAAACACCCCCCACCACCCACCCTCTACCCCCACCCCCGACACACAGACACCCGGGATTTGAAACTAGCTTCACTGAAAGCGACATCCATCGCATCCATTCGAGCTGCCATGAGTATGGGGAGGTGATTTTTCAAAAATGATGGCATGAGTCATAAACACCTCCTGAGTATTCTTTGCAGCAATTAATGGGCGGCAGGGTGCAGGAGAAGTTGTGGAACAGACCTGGACATCTATTTTTCTCCCCGAGGACAGCTTTTCTTCCAATGATTCTGACTGTCCCTAGCTTTCTTGCTTAGGAATACATTTTCCATCCCACCCACCCCCTCCCCTTGTCTGTGCATGTGACACTCACTCTACCTGTCTGAACGCTAAGACTTGCTGGGGATTTTCTTTTTGGTCGTCAGCTAATGACTTTCCTCCTACCTTCATTCATCCCCAAAGGTGGATCCTTACACTTCCTGGCGTCTCAGACCCTTGTAAAGCCTCATTTTAAACCAAACCTCTACCAGGGAAGCTCCCCTACAGTTTATCAGTGCACAAGAGCCCACGTAGTAATAATTCACATATGCATTCAGACGTTCCTGTTAGTGAGGGGATGCTTGGAAGACCCCTGAGTCCTAAAGCATTTAACATTAGCACATTCCTTGCATGTCAGTAACTTTCCTCCCTGAAAGGGTTAAAAAGCATTTACACGAGTGTCTTTAATATAAATATTCTAGCCAAAGCATCAGACCCCACTGGTTTGACTAGAAATCAAGGTAATCCTCACCACCACCAAGTAAAGTCTTGCAGAGGAATTCTGCCTGGATAGCCACTAGTTAGAGGCTATACGAACCAACTCACGTATTCGTTTGAGCATACTGCAAGAATATTTATTGAGCACAAGCTCAATCACCGCATTGAACGCCAAATCTGGCAAGCAAAATGCATTTCCTATCTGGGGGTGGGGGGCGAAAGAGCGGTGAATCAACTCCTTCTTCAGGATTATCATTATTTTATCGGTGCAAATTGCAAAGTAAGCTACCAGCCTTTTCCCGGCGACAAGTCAGCTCACCTCCATGCAAGCAGAGGGGACCCCCGAAAACAGACCTACCTTTCACACAAGACACCGTCAATAAAAAGACGAGATTCCAAAACGTAAATCCACTTTTAATCCCCATTTTCTTCATCAGGATGAAGTCTAGGCGGCCACATTTAGCGCATCGTCTCGTGCCAGGCTCCCGGGATTTGGATTCCTTTGCTCGGCTTTCCCCTTTGCGGATCCCTTTCATATTATTCGCGAGCTTCTAATTCCTGCTCCCCAGCCCGGCGCAGTGGAGTTGTTGCTGTTGTTGGTGCGCGGTCACAGCTCGGAGTGAATGGTGTTTCTGGGATACCACAGCAACCTTGACGAGGACTCAACCATCTCTCCAACGGGGGCACAAAGTCTCTGCTACTCTGGATTCTGTCTTTTCCTGTGCCTTCCCCCCCCCCTCCACCCAAATCTACCTCAATTCTAGCTCGTTATAGCAACCACCAGAAACCACTCGTGAGCTACTTGAAGCCCAGCTCCGCTCCCTGACAAAGTCCCCACAATATTTGAAATTTAGGGGCTTGGTTTATGTCCCCCCCCCCACACACACACCCCCATAGATCAATTCTGCCTGTAAAAGCAGCCAGAGAAATATTATGAGAGTGAGCTCTGCGATGCCGTTTGTGAATACAGAAACATGTTGGAGGAATATTTTAATCGGAGGATCTGTGTTGCTTTTGGGGAAACCATGCTGGTAATGAATCGGGCTCCATCGATGCCCACGTCCTTATAACGGGACATGTGTTACTACTGTAGTTGCAGTAGATTTCAGGCAGGCGTCTCGCGTTTATGATCCGGTGACTTAATCGAAAAAGATCACAGAGAAGAATTTATTGGCACCCATGCACTTACATATGCAAATGCCTACGCGGAAACCGGTAATCAAGTTTCCAGGATTCGGTGAACCGATTTTTATCCGTGACCAGGGCGGGGGTGAGGTGAAGAGGGAGCCAGTCTCCCCCCCCCCCCCCCGCCCCAAAATAGTTCGCCCTTTCATCCTCCCCAGCCGCTTTTCGGCTACTGTGTTCAACTATTTTATCTGTGGTAGTTATCTAGAACAGACTCATTTGTCTTAATTCTGAATCAGTCCCAGATATGTAAATGGAAGGTTTCTTTCAAAATGTAAAATGTGTGTATCTCTACATCTGGACCCGGCGGCTCCACACGCACCCCTCAAGGGTTAACACCTACAAGGGAAGAGTTCTTGCGCCATCTACTGGCCATCGCTCCGCCACTCGCTTCTTTTTCCCATCTATAAAGGATCCTATTTCCTTCATCCCGCGGCGTAGGGGAGCTGTGTCCCGAGACAAACGCGTTTTGCTCCTGTGTGTCGATTTCTTAATCTTTTTTTTTTTTTTTTTTTTGGCTGGTCCTCGCCCAGATTTAACAAAACGCAGGTTCCTTAGACGCGGCACCGGACTGATAATCTGACTTTTCTGAAACCTGCTCCGGTCGCAGGAGCGGGGTTTGGCGGGGTCGGGGGGAGCGGGTGGTGCTGCAGCACTGGTTCTGGAATAGATAATTGCAACGGTCCCGGGCTCCATTTGCTTGCTGAAGGCTATCGGGGGATTAGCATCTATCTGCAGGGCTGGGTCAAGAGGACTGGCCAATTTGAGTTTGCATCTCTCCACATTGCCCACAAATGATGGCTCCTATCCCATGCACCCCAAGATCACCCTGGTCAGCTTTTGTCCCTGGGTTCAACTCAAAACTGCTGCTCAGGGGGAGCAAGGTTGTTCCATCTGGAGGGAATTCTGCTCCGGAAAGTGGGCACACTGTGAGTGTCTATAGGGGTGCGTGTTGAGTGGGCTCATTCTGCCGGCATAGGAAGGATTCTAAGCTCTCCTGGTACGTGGCATTTTGTGTGTGTCTGTGAGTCTCCCAGGAGTGTGTGTGTGTGTGTGTGTGTGCAGTTGTGAAGGGTAAGAGTGTGTGTTTATGGAAGATGCGGGAAGGTGTGATTTTTTTATAAGTGGGTGTTTTCCCAAATGTGTTTGTGCAGTACATATCATGTGTATGCATGTGTTCAGACGTGTGTATACTAGAGAGGGATTTCTCTTCTGGGTAAGGAGCCTTACTTAGCAAGAGGCAGAAGCTGAAGACGCCCAATTGACCTCATTAAATTCTGGGAGGTCCATTAAGGGCAGTGTGGCAGCATATTGTTCCTTCCCACGAGTGCTTTGTTTTATTGTCCAAATATGCAGATTTCAAAGGGGAGTGGGTGGCAGGGTTGGGACTAGACCATGATTGGGAAGATCAACGCTGAAAAATGTCATTAGCTTGCCGAGGCACCTTGGTAGTGGCCCTGGCATAGATTTTAGTCAAGATCTCAGGGTCTGTGACTGCCTCTGTTGCCTTTGCAGTTAGATGCAAACAGGTCCTTTGACTTAATTAAGACACTTGACAAAACCCTCCTTACCAAGTGTGCAGAGGTTAATCACCTCAACTGAATATGCTTTTTATTAAAAGAAAAAAAAATCTTAGGTGTATGCAATAAATTTGAACACATGGCTATATATTCAGACAGGAAGACTTTAAACCAGAAAACTTTTATTTCTCAGAAGTCAGAAGTATTTTAACGTGAATTATTGTGCAAAAATAAACTTTCACAATGGGACCATCATGATTGCTACTCAGATATCAATTCCCGATGTTTACTTTCAAACATGCTGCTCCAATAATTCAAGTATTATGTTTCCCTAAATGAATCCTGTCTATCATTTCAATGTGAAGTTGTTAAAAGATTTATCTGGTAACTCATAATACATTGAACAATACTGTAGCTTTTAGCTTTTATAGCTCACCACAAATCATGAACAATTTTCTACCCGCATTTTCTGGATTCCCAGACATGGAAAATCATATTTTATATGACAAGGATAGTTAAGGCATGGGAAAATTATGTGGTTTATTCAGAGTCATCATCAAGAACACTGTTACTTAATCCAATACATTTAGTGCTGGATCACGCTTTTGTCTTTCATGCTAAGCAGCCTCCTCTCCAAGGAACATTTCCAAAGGTATTCCAGAAACACAACATTAGCAGCCAATCCCTCAATTTCTCCAGAAGGAAAAATACAGTGTCTGAATTTGGGAGGAAGAAATCATCTATCTCACCTAATCTGTAGAAATGCAGCACAGTTATACATAGATTCACTTAAAACTGTTAGAAAAAGAAGACCAAAAATAGCTAATATAATAGCAAACATTAAATGCTTACTGTATGCCCAACATTGTGTAATGCTTACGTAGCATATCTTTAATCAATCACATTGCAACTTGATGAGACAAGTACTACAAATGTCCTCACTTTATGGGCGAAGAAACTGATACACAAAGTTAACTATCTTGCCTTGCCAGATATAATATAACTAAGATGAAATATGAGCCTATCATGACCAATTTCTGAATCAGTATGCTTGGCCACTTACACTGTCTTATGCTAGCACCCAAAGGTGCTTATTTTAAAGTATTATAATACCAAAAAAATTTGTATTTGAATTTACCTGTCTAATTATAGAAAAGCAAAGATTTATAAATTAATTTAAAGGTGATCACTCTTTTAAGGAGGTCAGTTTTTAAAATATATATGTACACATAAAAAATCTTTTTTTTTTTCATTTTATACTTGTCAGCTAATTACTACCACTACCCCAATCCCCTTTCATATTATTTTTTTACTTCTTGCAGCCTATTGATCTTCTCACACACACATTAAGGAAGGAAGTGACTTGGCAAGGATCGTCAAGCCGATCAAAATGATTAAGTACCCTTGACAGCTTTTAAGAAGTGTTTCGATCAGAAAGAGATGTGTTCTTCAAACTGGAAGTGCCAGATTCACATTCTTTTTCAGTTCCCCCCAATACTTCTGGAATAAAATTAAGTTCGATCTTAAAACGAGGTTTAGCTGTTACTTAAAAGGGAGAAAATAAACACCTTTTCAAAAAATCACATCTTATGGGGACAGCTGGGTGGCTCAGTCGGTTAGGCGTCTGCCTTCGGCTCAGGTCATGATCCCAGGGTCCTGGGATTTGAGTCCCACATAGGGCTCCATGCTCAGCGGGAGCCTGCTTCTTCCTCTACCTGCTGCTCTCTCTGCTTGTGCTCCTGCTCTCTCTGACAAGTAAATAAATAATTTTTTTTTTAAATCACGTCATATTAAGCCAGGTGCTCAATGTGTATTTGTTCTATTTTAGTTTCATAGCAGCAATATCACATAAAAGTAACCAAAACATAGTACATACATGGAGGAAAAGCAACAAAGAATTGGAAAGAAGTTACTTTCAATTTTGAGAAGAAATATATATATCTTTGAACAAAGTCAGGAATTTAGAAAATGTTTTTTTAAAATTCATGTCACAGATACACAGGCTTACGTGAGGATCATTGTTTATATTCCTGTCTGTGAGAGTGGAATGTCCTCTGATTTTAGAGATACATTTCTTTTTTAAATTAAAAGGCTCAAGTTCAAATTGTGGTTCTGTGGGGAGAAAAAAACTAGTTAGGGTAAAATAAAAATGCTAATGATTTATAAATATTCAAGCAGCCCTGTTTGTTTGCATTTTTTATATAGAATGAATGCATTACCAGGACAGTAGGAGAAAAGGAGCTCATTTTCTCATTTCTTCTACAAATGTCCATTCTTAGATTCATCCTATCTGACCTCCCCAACCCCTGTGAAATAAAACATTTGAATTGAAATGCCGAATCTAGGATAATGAGGGGATTCTAATTCAAATTTATACCTTTCCTTGATTTGCAATAGTCCCTAATTGGTTGAGGAGAAAAGAAAAGAGATCTAATGTTCATGATAACTTATCTTGTCTTTAAACAATCATATTTAAGGATATAAATTATCAGGTAGATTAAAGTATCTATCGTGCTGTTAATCAGGAGGTATTCCTGAGAGGCGGAGATGAGCCTTATGGAAGGGGAACTAAGTGTGCCTTCCTAGGCATTCATTCCTCTTATGTCCTGACTCCTCTTTTGGTTTCATTAAGTGAGGCTTAACAGGTATTTCAGTCTCTTAAGCTCTAGCCATATTAAGAAGGTAAGAGACTGAACTTTTTATGTCACATAATTTTTAAAAATGAGACAATGGAAAACCCTTAAAACTGAAGGTAGTATCTGTTGGTGTATCCATATAAACCATATTTTGACTCCATAAAAAAAATCACATTTGAAACGAGTCACATATGTAATAAATTTAGAACATTAATGTTCAAATTTTCTTAACTGGTGTTTACCAACTAAAAGCAATGTAATAGATGGTTACATTGATGGTTAATATTGATGGTTAAATGTAAGCTCTATGAGCTCATTTTACTGAAAGAAATAAAGCATGATAAATAGCTAGGGGATATGTGATCCTAAAAGAAAAAAGAATTTAGAATCTTTAAAGGTCTTTCTGTTTGTCTTGGGGTATATTTCACTCTTTTGCTAACCCTGGGCCTTTCATCACTTAACTTATTTCTGCGTAAAGAAATAGAAATTAAAAGTTAAGCAGAAAGAGGCTTTGCTGAACAATGAGCATAACCCAGGTCTCTTCTTTTCACAAGTAATAAAGTTGTTTTGCTGACATGATTTGAATAAATCTCAATTCCCAGTGTAGCAGATCTCCTTTATCATCATTTCTTTAACTCTAATAGTTACATGGTATCAGCCTCAATGCATTTGAGAGTATATAAATATTTAGAGAACATAAATCAAAAGTGTATAATTCAAAAAATACAAAATCTATAAAATTGCTATCATAATGCAATGTGTATATGATTTCATACCCTGAAGTTCTCTGCCAATAAGCTCATTATTATCTCTTAGAAATTTAGTATTCTACTTTATTATCATCCACATATTCTCTGTTAATCTTCAAAATTCATCATAATTTCTTGAGGTAAATACATATTTTCAAATATTCAAAGTACAGTAAAACCACATTTTAATACATTTTATTTTGTAGGTTTTTAGTCTGTTATAGAGTAGGTAGCATGTATGAGACCTTCTTCATATTTTGCTTCATTTGTCTACTTAAGCATCTGTATTATGGAATTTTGCTGAGAAATCTAAACTAGCAGTAAAGAGTTTTACAACTGGAAGTTAATTCGGGAAAGGTGCAATATTTGTTTTTATTTTTATTTTATCTATTTCCATATTTACGTATTTACTTAGAGAGAAAGGGAGTGAGGAAGGAGGGGGAGAGGAGGAGGGATTGAGAATCTCAAGCAGGCTCCATGCCCAGGTTGGAGGGGGTTCTCAAAATGTCTCGGGATTGATTCCATGATCCTGAGACCACCATCCATGCCATAAATCCAGAGTCAGTAGCTTAACTGACTGAGCCTCCCAGACATTCTGCATTATTTGTTTTTAAGTTATATTTAATCAGAATCCTAGAAACCCTAGCTAAGCAAAAATACAGCCCACAGGTAGAAGGCAAGTACATATCACCTGTGCCTGGAATTCCCTTTCACAAGATAGTAAAGTGATTTTGCTGGTGATAAAGCGGAATTCATTAATTTTTTGTAAATATAATTATGAGGTTATTTTCTTCTAAATATTGATATTTTAAATTAGAGGAACCATTCATAATAATACTGCTGAGTGTTTCACAAATTTGAAGTCTGTAATATATATATATATATATATATATATATATACATGTGCTTGTATCTGTACCATAAGAGTATGAATATTTCTGGTGCCTGGCTGGCTGTTGGTAGAGCATTTAACTATTAATCTTAGGGTCCTGAGTTGAAGCCCCAATTTGGATATGGAGCCTACTTAAAAAAAAAAAAAAAAGAGTATGAAAATTCATGACTACATATTCTGATCCAAAGCTTAAACTTCCCAAGTGATCACTAACAATACTGTTATTTCATTGGTTTTTCAAATTTATCTAAAATTAACAAATGTTGAAATATTTCCCAGAATAAGAGTGCAGGAAGCCAAACAATATAAGCATCCATTCTTCAAAGGAAGATAACTGTGACCTTGACTTAAAAAGATCATTTTGGCCACCAAAGAAAAGAAAATCAATGCAGCTAATTTTGGTTTGGCTACACATAATCCAATTTGGATTGTAAGTACAAATATCTGTCCCATCTGGACAGGGATCAATTTCATCTTCCCTTTTTGTGTAGCAAGTATCATTTTCATCTGTGTGTTCAGTCATTTACTTAAGAAATCATTTTGAGTTCCTATTGCAAGGACACAGAAAACAAGGATTACATATTATGATACAAGGAGCTTACAATGTAACAGAAGGGCTAGAATATATTCTCAAGTAACACCAGTGAATATCAATGTAGTATAGCCATGTTAAGAGAGGTGTGTGAAATGCCAATATAGTGGGAGATTATTTATGGTTGGGAGAATTGGAGAAAACCTCAAGTAAGGCAGATACATTTGAACCATTCAAGAATCGTCTGGGGATATTTGACAGGAAAAATCTTGGTGGATTTATTGTTTTCCAGAAATATTACAAGCTAGAAAAACTATAAGTATCTTTAAGATTTACTTAGTTAGGTTACCTGATGCTTTTAGAAAAGACAAGACAGATGAGGCCAGAAAGGTGAATGAAATTAGCAGGGACAAGCGGGAATGGGAAGACAATAAGAACTCTTGCCAATATTTCCTACATTTTTTTTTTCCTTTAGCAGATCGTAATGATTGGTCAGTTCAAATAAACCTCCAGTGGCACATTTTTAAACAACTTAATCAATAGGTTGTTTGATTGAATAAGCAAATCAATTTGTTTTGTTATTTTGTATGCAATGGTTTATAAAATGAATCAATTTAACCTTTTAAGTTGATTGGGATCATCAGGCATTTATTATAAATATACTACATAAGGTTCAATAATTATTAAATTATGTAATGGATATAAATAAACATATAATAAAGAAAATATATAATATATAAAATTAATATCAATTAATATATAATGTAATATTAATTCACATATAATATAAAACTGTAGTTGGATCTAGAATATTTTTGTCTGTGGTTACTTACAGTAACACTATGAGGAAATGCTATATTTGCAAATGCACAGAGAATTCATATCTTTATCCAATCTATGAATACCAATTTGAATTTTGGGAGATTTCACATGTCTGGAGTAGGCTTGCATAAACCCTGAATCTTTGGCATGTCCTAAAACTTCTATTTGGATACAATAGCAGCAGCATCTCTTAGGAAATTAAGCTATTTAACAATTGTAATGTGATCGTCAGTTTGTCCATTTTAATTTTTTAGGGTGTTTTTCAGACAGGAAAAGAGCATTGATCCTTATTTTTCCCAATTAGCTTTGCCCTTTCCTAAATTAAAACACAGACAATCAAAACACTGTCAAAGTAAACAACAATAATGACAAAAGAAAAAAAAAACGAACAATAGCAATAACACTAAATAAGTCTATTTCTGGTAAGAAATCTTACGCTTTCAGTAATTAGCAGAAGGTGGGAAGAAAGAATATGATGAGTGAACATAAATTCTTCCTTTCCAAAGGAAAAACAATTAAGTAAATGCTTTACTAAGTCTGGAACAACATGCAGTAAGGCCATTAAGATAAACAAACTGGGCTTAAAGATGCCTTTAGGTAAGAATGCTATAACTTTTTAATAATAGAAGGAGCTTTAATTTTTCCATCTATAAAATGGGAATAACTATTTACCTCAGAGTTTTTGTTAACTCCCTCAAGAGGTGTGATAATATAACTTAACTTATCACTTATTATCTTAAGTTAACTTAACTTATCACTTATCACTTATCACTCTAAACCTTTTCATTTAATGTGTGGAATAGTAAACTCCCCCGCCCCCAGATATTTCCAGGTCCTAAGCCCCAGAACCTGTGAATGTAACCCTTGTTAATATTTTTTTAAATTTCTTTTCAGTGTTCCAGAATTCATTTGTGGATTTGTGCAATAGATGCCCTCTATAATACCCACCACCAGGCTCACCCAACCTCCCACCATCCTCCCGTTCCCAAACCCTCAGTTTCTATTTTTAAAAACAGTAAAGACTTTGCAGGAGTGTCTAAGGATCTTGAGATGAGATTATCCTAGATTTAAGGTGGACCCTTAATGCATGGCAAGTGTCCTTAAAAAAGAAAGAGAGAGACTTGAAGCCCAAGGACACAGAGAAGTCAATATGAAAAAGGAAACTCACATGATGTATGTACAAGGAATGCTAGAGTGCTGACAATCACCAGAGATTAGGAGAGAGGCATGGAATGAAGTCTCCCTAGAGCTAGAGCCTCCAGAAGGAATCCATCCTGCTGACATCTTGATTTCAAACTGTGGAAGCATAAATTTCTATTGTTTTAAGGCAAGTTTCCAGTAATTTGTTATGGCAGGGCTAGGAAACTAATACATGTAGTAAACGAAGCTCCCGATAACATCTGTCTTCTGAACATGATTCCTGAATTTCAGTTCGATCTCTGGGAACTGTTATCTTTCCTCTTCCTTCCGTCTCCCCATGGGCTCTTCTTCCCATCTCCATCCTAAATGGGAGCATTTCACACTGGAAAATGTTGAGACCTCTCAAAGATTTCATTAATGCTCCTTTATTTCAAAATATGTATGTATTCTTATGGCTATCACCTGCTTTAGAATGAGTTTTATATAAATCTGTGCCTGCTCTAGAGCTCTCAAGCCCCAGCTTGAGCGCTAGCCATGTCCATTTTCTTCTCTTAACATCTCAGACTCAACGTTGTGCTTATCCTCTTCCGTACACTCCTTCCTCCCCAAATTTGCTTCTTCAGATTGAACTTCTCTGTAATCATTGCCTTTTTCATCCCAACGACTCAGAGTCACTCATTTTTACACCTCTTTCTTTCTTAGTTTGTGGTGGACTCAACTACTAGTATCCGAAAAATGTGGCCTGTACATTAGACTCTGCTGTGACCCTATCCATTTATCTACAGCCATCATCTGAGCTGGGTAGTAGTTAGCTCATGCACGCTTTGTTACGGGGACCTCCCAGTTACCCTGTCTTCAGGTTTGTAGCTTCTGCTCTATTCTGTCAGGAACTGAGTATAATCATTTCATCATGGCTTTTACCCTCTCAAACCTGCTTCATGACTCTCCATTATTATCTGCAGGGTAAACTGATGGTCTTTCATCTCACAGACAAACTCATTCATGGATATTTTCTCAATCTACTGAGTCCATTCTATTAATTTTTTTATTTGATCAATGCACCCAGAAAATCTTTTTGTATCTACAATGTTGCTCTCTTGGCCTTTAATACTTGCTTATCTGTTATTAGCCTATCCAAATTCCATCAATATCCAGTTCAGGTCTAATTATCTCCAGGCATTTGTCCATTTCAATGGACTTTCAGCATTTCTCTCTCTCTCTGTTTTTTTTTTTTAAGTCTATAGATTATCTTGTGACATTTATTACTGCTTTCTTTTCCTTTTGCTTTGTTATTTACAGTAAATGTCTTTACAAATACATTAAAACATGCTAGGATTTAAAATGTACCTTTAAAATGTCTACAATAAACCCTTTCTCCACTATACACTTAATATATATTTGCCAAATACCTGGTATACAATATTTAGACAACTCTCTGGGTTTAACTTACTGTTTAATTGATGGAAACATTGGTGCGTGCATGTGTGTATGTGTGTATGCGTATATATGCCAGAGAGAGAAAGAGAGGAAATGCACATAGTACAAAGAAAGAAGCTTTGTCCACTAACATTAATTATAATAAAAGGTTTGAAACTAATGCCAGAAAGACTACTCCCCTATTTCTTCGTTGGCTCTGAGACACTCCAATTTCCCATGCAAAAGCAGTTCTGTCTAACTGTTTGGCAGATTGTTTGAGCTGGAATTAAATGTGCACAGCTGGTACCATCTGCTGCAAATTCTTTAATTCTTGTTATCTCTTAAACAGCTTTTGGTTTTGTTTTATTCATAATTCATTTATGGAGAATGAGGAAGACCTTTTGGGGTCTTAATATTGTTTAATGGATGCATTGTTGGTTCTGAGCTTAGAAAACCATGGTAGACCCTGCTTCATCAATATTATTAAATATCTACCTAGCTTTACTGATGAGCAGACTGGTTTTCAAGGTAAAACCAAGATCAGTTTTAAGTAGTCACATGAAATGTGTTATAGTGATAATAATATTTCAATTATTTCTCCTTATTTTATTGTTTTTCTTGTCTTTTTTTACTTTTTTGACCGAAGTCTAGATATTCGAATCATAGTTTCCTAGCCCCAGAAAAAGCAGAGACCTAGAAGTTATGCCTGATTTCTCCATTTCTCTCACCTTTCCCTTTTTTCTGTTTTCTTAACATCTCCCATTCAGTGTCTTCCTGCGACTCTCCTCACGGACTTAATGCATGCCCTCAGCCCTCCATACCCTCAGTTCCATCCAGTTCACTCTGCACTGAGGACTTAGAGTAATCTTTCTGAAATACAATTCTGATCATTAAACTCTCCTACTTAAAGTTCCCCAATGTCTATATATTTCCTTCAAAATATATTTGAAAAATCTGTGCATTTCTACCAGTTACAGCTGCTCCCCTTTCCTGACATTTGCTCTCTCACTTCTGTTCTCACCTTTGCCTGAAAAACTCCAGAATAGGCTTCAAACCAAACTTCAGATGATTTTTTTTTTCTGTTTTGCAGAATTCCTTTCTTTTTTTCCTTGGTTTGAGCAAAATGACCTTCTTCTATGTCCTCATAGGAATTTGAACACAATACTGTTGGAACATTTATCATAATATATTGCCATCTTTACCTGCTTAGTCTTTGTACTAATGTTTGTAGCCCTAATGGACAGAGTGTCTTTCCTTTTTTCTCCCAAACTTCAAATACCAGTCCAGTGCCCTGCAATATTAGATCATTGACGAATTATTTAATTGATGAGTAAAGGACTGAACAACAAGACCTGTAGTGAAATTGGCAGGAAATAAATTCTTAGTAGGTGAGTAGAAGTCTCCTTGTAAATAGAAGCAAGAAAGTTATTTTTATCTGATAGTACACTCATGAACACATATTGAAATACTTTCTAGAAAATTTCATCTTGAAATTATTCTCAAGTAATTTGTTCCTAATCGATTAAAGATCTTAAACACCTTGAATCAATGGGAATAAGAGCAGCGAGGGCCACTAGTTGGGCTGCTTAGGTCTAAATTTAGTTGAGTATCGACAGATTACATGCTGATTGGTTCTCTTGCAACTCTGCAGAGAGGCAAGTAGTTGGCTTTTCCTTTAGGCTGACATTTGTTTGATCTGGCATGGATGAGATACATTATGCTTAAGGCATCCTGCTTAAGTGCAGAATAAAAATATGGGGAGGCTTGGTCAGGGTAATAAATTGAACAAGTGTCTTTTCAGGGTATTTAAGAAGATAGAACATGCATGCAGGGAGGAAAAAAATGCAGAAATAGGGCAAGTTTTCTGGTATTGTGGAAGTCATGTTGAAAACCTCCCTATTTATGGTGTTTTGAGGTGCTTGCGGGTCATTCCGCAAAATACTAGAGAGAGATGTTATGACAGTATCACAGATCATTTTTCTGGCAGATATGATTTTGTGTTAGTCAATTTCTGTTGATGTTGAAAGGTTTCCTACCTGGAAGTAGCAATTGGATTTTTCTGTGCTATGAATAGGTGATTTCTTAAAATGTTGGTGTCCATCAAAATGACCTAATGACCTACTGAATCAAAAGGGATGGGAACAAAGCCCCTGCATTTTTAATGTACTGCTTTACAACAGCGGTTAGAAGAGGATTTCACATGCTTGTGTTTTCCCAGGAAAGAGAAGAGGAACTCTGTCCTCAGGTCTACCCAAACGAGCTTTTGGGTGCCACGAGCCACTTAATGAATGGGAAAACAAGTAGTTAAAAAAAAAATACAGGAAAAACGTACAAGCTATTTTTATTAATTGAACTGTGTCATACACACACACACACACACACACACACAGTTTGTCCTCAACTCAAATTATATAATTGAATCCTTGACATGCTGTCAAAATACCTGGAAATCACACTGATCAGCTAATATACGGAGAGACCCTAAGAGAGCTAAGGCAGGAAGGGGCAGGAGGGAAGGGTATGCTGCTAACTTGTTGGTAAGTAAATTAAGCTGCTGCTCAAATAAACAGTGTTTCATCAATTATTTGCCTATACTTATATAGTTAGTATATAGAAGTGTCCTGAAATTGACAGACCATTAGACATAGCACTGTGGAATGTCTGATACACCTGCAAAGTTTCTTTTTCCTTTTTCCTTTGCGGAGGAAACAGGTTTTTAATTTTAGTATGCAACAAAAGCTATTGGCATTTAGATCAGTTTTAAATATTTTACTGTATGAATTTATTAGAAAATTAATAAATATAGGCTACTAGAGGTACATTGACTTCTAAACATTGAATTTAAATGTTGTGTAGCAGGATAATGCTATCAATCCCTAATATTTTTATAGATCATCTATGCAGTTTTGACATAGCAATTTTTCCATATGGTACACATGCTGTGCCAATAATATAATGATTTGCTCCGGTATTTGTAACTCTGGGGGAAAACATTCCTTGGATCACAAAATTTTCCAAATATAGGAGGTCGTAATTATTTTAAGTAATATCCAAAATAATTATTTTGAATAGAAATCACTCTAATAGGCAGCACATACTCCGGTACTTAAAAAAGTATTTTGATGACTCAAACAGTATGTATTAACATCAGTTTCTATATGGTGTGATGTAGATAACTGATGTGACTCTTATGCTATTGTTGACAAGAAGATTGAATTCAAATTGCTGCTGAGCTCTCAGAATAGCTTCTGAGTTGCTTACCTTTCACTATGGTCTTACCTCTGGTTCTGACATGATGTTATTGGACATTGTTCAGAAATTCCTCTGCTCTGGACGGCATATGACTGCTATCTCACCAACAAGCATATGAGACTTTGAGAGACTTATTTGAAACATTTTTGCTTTTATGTTTCTTTTTACTTTTGTTTCAGGTTTATACAACACCATCTCAACTTCCTTTTCTCTCAGGTTATCACACTTTGGTTTCCTTTCTAGCTCTTACCTCATTCTCCTTCTCTCCAGTCTTTATAGAGCTGTCTGTCAAGGTTTCTGAAGACCCTAGCCATACATGGGAAGAATGATTAGGTAAAAAATGATTTATCATAGTCATGGAAACCAAATAACTTCCTACTGTGTGGATCTTCCAGATTGCCCTGTCTCTTAACTTTTTTTGTGAATGTCAGCTGTTTTTCTTCTTCTTCTTTTTTTTTAATTTTGTGAGTGACCCCAGGGTCTCTAAATCTCTAAAATGAATTCCCCTTTTGCATCTGATAGCTGGAATTGATTTCTATTGCTTATCTCTCCAAAATAGTAACAGTCCCGTAATGCCTACCAGATCAAATGGCAAAAAAACAAGTTGCCTGATGTTTAAACGGGGAGGTTTGATTAAGACTCTATCCACTTGCAGTTTAACCTTTCCTTAAGTTAAATAATCCTGAGAGGTCTTGAATAGATGAAAAGAAAACAAAATAAAACAAAACCCTGGGTCCCCATAAAGCAGGATTTTTTTTTCTCCTGTAGATATCCAGTGTTTTGTTCAGTATCTGCTCCATTATCTAAAGCAGTTTCATAATCACCGATTATTACTGAAGCAAACTATCACAAGCACAACCCACAGCTTCTATTGCTTTTTGCCACAATAAAACGTCACCCTCTATTGGAATGAATATGGTACGCATCTCTCAGTTCAGGTCCCAGAAGCTTGTACTGGGCTAGATCTGGTAATGGGGGACGTGGCCAGGTGATCTGTTAGCACAGTGGCACAGTGCGGGAAGACATGATTGGAAAAATCACTCAGTTCTGGTTACTGTACAAACCACATTCCCTGATATGCCCCTGGCTGGACAATTCTCTTCTTCTTCCTTTCTTTAGTATATTCTATGTCATTTTAAATAATTTCTTGCAAGTTTAATGAAATATGTTTTTTGAAATAAAGCAGATGATGAATACACATGTGTTTGCATATGTATATCTATACTAAGTGACTACAAATTGATTTAATACTTGGGGTCATTTATATGATTTTTATCATTTTTGCAATTCACACTTTTCTGGCAGATGGTCACATTGCATTTCTGTCCATACAAGCTGTCTGTTTCTCTGCAGATCTATCTGGAACAATCTATTTTTCCTCTTCTTATTTGTTTATTCTTATTATGCAAGAGCTTGGAAACCATACAACTAAATTATATAATATTGATTCAATGTAATAAGAACGAGGATCTCAGAAAGAAAATGAGAGTCACTGTTATGAATATTGTGTGTGTTTCACTGTGTGTGATATGTAATATTGTTTCATAACTCAGAACACTTTTAGGCTCATGTGCTGGCTCCTAAGTCTGTCCTTTATTAAGCCACATTTTTAAATAACTGAATCAGAATGGTGAGTTAATCTACTTCCTTATGTTTGTTATTTATACCAAACCTATGAGGTGATCAAGATTGGAATTACCTATAGGAAGTTTAAGTGTCTTGCTGATGGTCACAAGACAGGTTTAGTGGGCACCTAAACAATTTTAATTATTGCCACAACTAGATTTTCTTTCTTTCTTCCTTTCTTTCTTTCTTTCTTCCTTCCTTTCTTCCTTTCTTTCTTTCTTTCTTTTCTTTTTTTTTTTTTTTTTAACTCCCACAGTATCTGGGTGTTTCTTGCTGTTAAGACTTGCACCTGCAACCTTCTGGAGAGGCTTGTCTTTGGGTATCTGTATGGAAAACCTGAAGTGCTTGGGAATCTTTGTCCTACTCCACTGGAGCTGGCCCATTGCCAGTGCTTTGCTGGCGTGGGGGATACAATCTCAGCCCTTTTATCTCAAGATGGACAGACTTTAATGTGTAATTTATATTTCAGTTTTTCCTTCAAGAGATTAGTGAGACTGAGAGTTTACCTAAAATCCACACTCTTTCGCTTCTTTTTTTTTCCTTGTAGTACTATGCTGACCCATCTTGAGGTCTGCGGCAAAAGGAAAACTGTGTACCCATATGTATACTTATGAAAATACTCTCCTATTTCTTAAACCAAGTAGAAGTTAATGTAAGCTTTACAGTTAAGAAATAACAATAGACAAAGTCCTGTGTTATTCTATCTCTTTGCATAAAATTCCCAGCTGTCAACACGGTTATTGGACAGGATGGCTGGAACCCCCGGGCTGATGGAAATGGCCATTCTTACTACACAATAGAACAGGGCCATAAAACAGAGAACAACACAGCAGGCTACCTTCATTGAAAAATTGACATTTTGTTCATCATGCCTTTTTTTTTTGTACTAATTTTGATGTATGTATAATCTGGCGTTAGAATATAATTGATTTTTTTTACAAGATTTTATTTTTACGTAATCTCCACACCCAGTGTGGAGCTCGAACTCAAAATTCTGAGACCAAGAGTTGTACATTCCCTTGACTGATCCAGCCAGGTGTTTTGTTGTTGTTGTTGTTGTTTGTTTTTTAAGTTTTTGTTTAAATTCTAGTTAGTTGACATATAATGTAATATTGATTTCAGGAGCCACTAAATGGGTGGTTCATCACTTATACATAATATCTAGTGCTCATCACAACACATGTCCTCCTTGATACCTATCAACCATTTAGCCCATACCCTGCCTTTATTTCCCCTCTGTCAACCCTCACTTTGTTTTCCTGTAGTTAAGAGTCTCTTATGGTTTGCCTCTCTCTCTCTATCTTCTTTCTCTCTCCTTATGTTCATCTATTTTGTTTCCTAAATTGCACATATCAGTGAAATCATATGGTATTTGTATTTCTCTGACTGACTTATTTTGCTTAGCATAATACACTCTAGGTCCAACCATGTCATTGAAAATGGCAAGATTTCTTTCTTTTTGATGGCGGAATAGTATTCCATTATATATAGATACCACTTCATCTTTCTCCATCGGTCGATGGATGCTTGTGCTCTTTCCATAATTTAGTTATTGCTGATGATGCTGTTATAAACATTGTGGTGCATGTACCCCTTCGAATCAGTATTTTGTATATTTTGTATTCTTTTGTATATTTTGTATGCTTTGTATATTTTTGTATACCTAGGACTGCAAGTGCTGGATCATAAGGTAGTTGTATTTTTAACTTTTTGAGGAACCTCCATATTGTTTTCCAGAGTGGCTTCACCAGTTTGCATTCCCACCAACAGTGTATGAGGGTTCCCCCTTCTCCACCTCCTCACCAACATCTGTTGTTTCCTGTCTTGTTAGTTTCAGCCATCCTAATAGGTTGAGAAGTGACATCTCATTGTTAGTTTGATTTGTATTTCCCTGATGACGAATCATGTTGAGCATCTTTTCATGTGTCTGTTAACAATTTGTAGGTCTTTTCTGGTCTATTCATTCCTTCTTCCCATTTCTTAACTGGATTATTTGTTTTTTGGGGTGTTGAGTTTTTGCTAAATTCTTTACAGATTTTAGATACTAACCCTTTATCAGGTATGTCATATGCAAATATCCTCTCCCCGTTCATTAGGTTGCCTTTTAGGGTTGTTTGATTATTTCCTTTGCTTTGAGAAGCTATAGTATCTTTTCTTATCAGTTTAATATCATTGATCTTGATTAATGCATTTCATGGCATACCCTTACATTTTGCACCTAAGGCTAAACCTTGCTTATTTCACCCTCACCCAGCTCTTGCTTTCCTGTCCTGCTTCCCCAACTCCCTTTTCTGGTTTCTACTGGGAACTCATCATTACTCATCATTTGGTTCCTCTGTCTGTGTTTTCTGTTAATGCGCATTGTTAGAAAACCGAGGCAAATCTTCAGTTCAAGGGTAGTTCTGGAAGAACCTCATCTAAAATAGTGAATATGAAGGACTTAAATTATATCACAGATTGTGGACTCTTGGCCACTATTCTTTCTATAACATTTGACTTTGCTTGTTCAATAATTCTTTTGCTGCTGATCAAGGTCATCTCAAATGTATACACTGCTTATATCTTATAAGAAATAAATTCATCTCTTTATACAATTTATAATAATTGCATTTACTTTACACAGAAGTCAGCATTTATATTTTTGTCCCCATGAACACTATTAGTTATATACAATTGAATGCATGATTGATTTACATTCTACTGTTTATGTTTCCAAATCAATCTTCTCACTGTAAACAAACATTTGCTGCTCTATAATCCTACCACCTTAGACAGTATTAGAAACAAACAAGCAGACATTTGTTGCTAGTCAGATTAGGACACTTTATTTCAGAGTATAAATCAAGGTGTATTAAAAAGACAAATTCATTTTCACTAACTAAATAAAAATGAAACCTACCATAACAATAAAAAGATACTGTAGTTCAGATTTTGTGCCATTAAATCAGAACAAACAAAAATGCTTACTCTAGAAGAATTTGATATCCTTAGGAACTGTATCCATTTATGTAATGAATTAGGTAGAATAAAGTAAAATGTGTGCAAGGTGTTTAAATTTTGTGGACATATGACACCAAATGATTAGTGTAAGTGAATTTTAGATATTTCACGTGGCTAAAATACCTTATTAAGTTACATACTTTAAACTCAAAAGACTCACAAGCCTTTTGCATATAATTCATTCCGTACACAAATAGAAGGACTGCAGCTTTCAGATACCTTGAAGGAAACCAAAAGACACAGGTGGGAGATGGCCAAGTAGGGGGGTGCTTCACCACGCCCACTAGGGGGAGTTTCAGTATTTGAATGTGGTATCATGGGGTTTGCCATGTGCTTAATCAGTCCAGCCAGGAAAACTAGTGGAAATGGAATCTTTGAAGGATGGATCTCATACCTTTTTTTTTTTTTTTAAACCATTAACTAAGGCTTTCAAAGCAGATTTCTTACCTTAAAATCTTAAATTTCTTTCTTATCAAAGGGGTTCTGTTGGCTTTTTATTTATTAATCTAATACGGAGCTAATGCTGATGAATCAATTAATCTACTTATTTATTCACGTAATAAAATTTTATTGTATGATTTCTCTGTGCTAGACACGGTACTATTATCCAAGAGACCAACAAGTAGACAAAGTTAAGCAAAATTTTTGCCTTTAGGAAATTTACAATTCTGTGGAGGGAAAAAAAGTTTACAATAGAGCCTTATCATTATTCTGATAGGAGACTACAAGGTTCAGTACAGCATATTCAAGAGCATGTTATTCATTTTTCAAGGTCAGGAAAATGTCATTATCTAAAATCTGAAACTTAAAATATGAATAAGAATTTAGCTATGTCAAGTTGGGTGGTTGAATGGTGGAGGCAGGGATAACATAGGGATGAAAATGAAAATTCTCCATGATTAGAGCATGGGAACATAAGGAAGGGAAAATGAAGATCACTGTGAATTTTAGTTTTTTGGATACAATGTTGCCATTCATAACATTTATTCAAACAGTCATTGAATTTATAAAATTGTATCTTTAAAAGTGTTTTATCTTCCATTACTGTTAGATTGTTGCAATAAACTCCTAATTAGTCTCCTTAAATTTAGAATACACAATGGAATTTTGGATATTGGCAAATATGAATTTGAGAAAAATGTCCACAAAGTTAGATGAGAAAGGAAAGTGAAGGGTAGGGAGGACAATGTAGAGAAATAATGAGATGGAAAGCCTTAGTTATGTAAAGAAAAGGTGTAACTTACTGGGATAAAATAATTGGAGAATTAAGATGGTTGGACCAAATGAAACAGTTCAGTGGGTGATGGTAATGTTTAAGGTGTGGTCATGAATGCATGTAGTGGAAGTGGAAGAAAAATAAAAACTTTTCCCAGAGATGAAGAAGTTATAAATGGAGAAGTCAAGGTGTTGACAAGATTGTTCACACAGAAAATGAGTCATCCAGAAATAGGAAGAACCTGGAGTAGAAAGGATGCCTTTTGTTTTTATTTTTTTAATTTTTTATTAATTATTTTTATTAACATATATAAAAACATTATTTTTGTTAGCAATTTTTATTAACATATTTTTATTAACATATAACATGTCTACTTAACATATAATAATGTATTATTAACATTTGCCCCATTTCAAATCATCAGGCTTACACATTTCACAGCATTCACCATTTCACATACCCTTCCCAATGTCCATAACCCAGCCACCCTCTCCAAACCCCTCTCCCAGCATCAACCCTCAGTTTGTTTGTGAGATTAAGAGCCTCTTATGGTTTGTCTCCCTCCTGATCCCATCTTGTTTCATTTTTTCTTTCCCTATCCCCCATATCCCCAATTTGCTTCTCAAATTCCTCATATCAGGGAGATCATATGATAATTGTCTTTTCTTTTCTTTTTTTTTTTTTTAAGATGTTATTTATTTACTTGACAGAGAGAAATCACAAGTAGATGGAAAGGCAGGCAGAGAGAGAGAGAGGGAAGCAGACTCCCCACTGAGCAGAGAGCCCGATGCGGGCCTCGATCCCAGGACCCTGAGATCATGACCTGAGCCGAAGGCAGCGGCTTAACCCACTGAGCCACCCAGGCGCCCGATAATTGTCTTTTCTGATTGACTTATTTCGCTCAGCATAATACCCTCTAGTTCTATCCATGTCATTGCAAATGACAAGATTTCATTTCTTTTGATGGCTGCATAGTATTCCAGTGTGTGTGTGTGTGAGTGTGTGTGTGTGTGTGTGTATCACTTCTTTATCCATTCATCTGTTGATGGACATCTAGGTTCTTTCCATAGTTTGGCTATTGTGGACACTGCTGCTATAAACATTCAGGTGCACGTGCCCCTTCAGATCACTACATTTGTATCTTTAGGGTAAATACCTAGTAGTGCGATTGTTGGGTTGTAGGGTAGCTTTATTTTGAACTTTTTGAGGAACCTCCATGCTGTTTTCCAGAGTGGCTGCACCAGCTTGCATTCCCACTAACAGTGTAGGAGGGTTCCCCTTTCTTCACATTGTTGCCAACATATATCATTTCCCGACTTGTTAATTTTAGCCATTCTGATTGGTGTGAGGTGGTATCTCATTGCGGTTTTCATTTGTGTTTCTCTGATGCTGAGTGATGTTGAGTACATTTTCATGTGCCTTTTGGGCATCTGGATGTCTTGTTTGCAGAAATGTCTATTTATGTCTTCTGTCCATTTCTTCTTCTTCTTCTTCTTCTTCTTCTTCTTCTTCTTCTTCTTCTTCTTCTTCTTCTTCTTTCTTGTTAAGATTTTATTTATTTATTTTAGAGAAAGACAGTAAGAAAAAGCATGAGCAAGGAGAAGGTCAGAGGGAGAAGCAGACTCCCCATGGATCTGGGAGCCCAATGCAGGACTCGATCCTGGGACTCTGGGATCCTGAGCCGAAAGCATTCGTCCAACCAACTAAGCCACCCAGGCATCCCTTCCACCCATTATTTGATTGAACTATTTGTTCTTTGGGTGTTGAGTTTGATAAGTCATTAAATTTTGCATAGTAGCCCTTTATCTGATATGTCATTTGTAAATTAAAAAAAAAAGATGCCTTTTATTTTTATAAAGGGGAAGGAAGATGGTAGTTGGGAGTGATTCAACAAATACGGATTCAGAAGATAGTAAATGCAGATAATGCATACCATCCAAAGAGTAGTAGGATTTTTACTAGAGATTGACTAATGAGTGTTCTTGAAGATATGTTGAAGTTAGAAAAAATCATCATGGCTGTAGTTTGATACTGACATACCATCTACGAGGAATCTATAGTGAATGAAATTCTTTCACTCTAGAAAGCTTTCATAAACCAATCATGAGGTACTCTCATATTTTTATTACATGATTTTATTAAGTCATTGAAACATAGTTTGATTTTACTACATCCAAATATAAATGTTTCACTTTTTTATTAATTTATTTAGCAAATAGTATTTGATGTATACCATTTGATGAGACTGTTGGGAATGCCTCAGTTATTCATATGTAACAGAAGTATTAAAATCCTTAGGTCATAAGTTTTTAACTAGGATTATGTTGAATAATGCAATTAAAGAACACAGCACAATGTATATTTGAACAGTGATCAGGAAAATGATTTATTTTATCAAGGTTGTTAAGAGAAATGGAATGTATTAAGTCACTACATTGATATGAAAATTATACACATGACAAAAACATTATGGGTACATAGACTGAATGTTTGTGTCCTCCCCAAATTCATCTGTTAAGTCCTAATGCCCACTGTAATGGATCTGAAGGTAGGCCTTTAGCAGTTGATTAGGGCATACATATAGAATCCCCATGAATGGAGTTAGTGCCTTTATAAAAAAGACCTTGAGGGATCCCTCTGCCCTTCTGCCAGGTGAGATTACTGCTAAAAGATAGCAGTCTATGAACCAAGAAGGAGACTCTGACTAAACGTGGAATCTGTTAGCACCTTGATCTTGGGCTTCCCAGCCTTCAAGAACTGAGGAATACATTTCTGTCATTCATAGGCACCCAGTCTATGGTACTTTTGTTATAGCAGCCCAAAGGGACTAAGATAATAGATAAACAGATAAGAAAAGGAAGATAAGACTGTAGAATTTTATATTTTTCTGACCACAAGCACAAGGCATACTAAAAAGGTGGTGTGAATAAATATGCTAGGCAACAGACACATGAAGAGATGTTCAATATCACTCATCATCAGGGAATACAAATTAAATGAGATAACACCTCACCTCTATCAGAGTGGCAAGATTAAAAACTCAAGAAAAACACGTGTTGGCAAGGATGTAAGAAATGGATGGGAGAAAAAGGAACACCTGTGTAGTTTTGATAAAAATGTAAATTAGTGTACCACTGTGTAAGAGAGTAAAGAGGGTCCTCAAAAAATTGAAAACATAACTACCTTATGATCCAGTAATGGCACTATTGGGTATTGACCCAAAGAATATGAAAATACTAATTTGAAGGAGGTATGCACCCCTATCTGTGTTGCAACATGATTTACAAAAGCCAATTATGGAAGCAGTGCAACTGTCCACCAATAGGCGAATGGATAAATATGTGAGATATATATAGATATACAGATATGGTTATATATATAGATACATATATCTACCTATTTATCTATATATCTGAATATATATACACAGCACACATACAATGGAATATTATTAAGTCATAAAAGAAAATGAAATCTTTCCATTTGCACCAACATGGGTGGATCTAGACAGTATAATGCTAAGCAAAATAAACCGGTTAGAGAAAAGCAAATACCATATGATTTTACTTATATGTGGAATTTTTAAAAAGATTTTACTTATTTATCAGAGAGAGAGAGAGCAAGAGAGCAAGCAAGCAAAGTAGGGGGAATGTCAGGCAGAGGGAGAAGTCTCCCCCTCCCCGAGCAAGGAACACAATGTCAGAATCTATCTCAGGACACTAGGATCATGACCTGAGCCAAAGGCAGATGCTTGAACAACTAAACCACCCAGGTATCCCACTTACATGTGAAATTTAAGAAGCAAAACAGGAAGGAAGAAGACACAAACCACAAAACAGACTTACAACCATGGAGGACAAACTGTTACCATAGGGGAAGCAGGTGGGGGATGGGTGAGATAGGTCATGGGGTGAAGATGAGCACCGAGTAATATATGGAATTGCTGAATCACTATATTATAGACCTGAAACTAATGTAACACTGAAAATAAATATGGTAGAATTAAAATAAAATAAAAAATAAATACATTATAAGAAATATAGACATAAATATCAGAAGAGACAATTAAAAGGGTTTTAAATTATTTTCTCTTCGAAGGCGTCATTTGGAGTGAAGAGAGGGTACCTATGGTTGTTAGAATGGCTCTCATCAAAAGACAAAAGATGATGCTGTTGAGGATGTGGAGAAAAGAACACCCTGTGTACTGTAGTGGGAATCCAAGTTGGTGGAGCCACTTGGAAACAGTATAGAGACCTCCCCCAAATTAAAAATAGAACCACTGTATGATCCATCAATCCCACTTGCAGATATATGCCCAAAGGAAATGATAATAAGATATTGAAGAGAAAACTGCTTTCCCGTGTCCATTGTACATTATTCAACTACAGCCAAAAAATGGAAACAACCTGTGTCCATCAATGGATGAATAGTATATATATACACATCTATACTATATATATATGTATGTGTATGTATACATGCATAGTATATGTATGTATGTATATATAAACATATGTAGTGTATGTGAATATATATATACATGATTTAGATATATCTCTCTATATATATAGATATTATCTGTAAATCTCTCTTATATCTATAGATACATATACACCCCTCCCCCCACTAAATATTCAGCCATGAGAAAGAATGAAATCCTGACACTTACAATAACATGAATGGACCATGAGGGCATTACACAAAGTTAAAGAAAGCCAGACACAGAAAAACAAATACTACATGTTATCACTTATATCTTGAATCCTTGCCCCTTCCAAAAAGACAAACTCAGTGGAACAGAGGTTATAAAAGTGGCTGAAGATTGGGAAAACAGGGAGAGTTGGTAAGAGGTTGCAAACTTTCAGCTATAGGATGAATAAGTTCTGAGGATCTAATGTAAAATATGGTGATTAAGTTGTTAACACTACATTGTAGAGATAAAACTTACTAAGAAAGTAGAACTTAAATGTCCTCACCAAAGAAAGGAAGAAAAGAAGGAAGGAAGGAAGGAAGGAAGGAAGGAAGGAAGGAAGGAAAGAAAGAAAAAAGAAAGAAAGAAAAAAAGAAAAAAAAGGGACAAATATGTGAGATGATGATGGATGGATTAATTAACTAGATGGAAGTGGAGGAAAGAAATCCTTTCACAATGTACCTGTATATCAAATCAACACGATATACACTTTAAATATCTTGGGGCGCCTGGGTGGCTCAGTGGGTTGAGCCTCTGCCTTTGGCTCAGGTCATGATCCCAGGGTCCTGAGATCCAGCCCAGCATCAGGCTCTCTGCTCGGCAGGGAGCTTCCTCCTCTCTCTCTGCCTGCCTTTCTGCCTACTTGTGATCTCTGTCTGTCAAATAAATAAATAATTTTTAAAAATCTTACTCTATGCCAATTATACCTTAATAAAGCTGAAAGAAAATTCTTTATTGTTTTGAAATCTATGTCTGTTACAGATTATATATATAAATAAATGTGTGCTTGTATCTATCTATCTCTCTATCTCTCTATATTTTTTTCTTTTTGAGAAAGAAAGCATGTGTGCAAGTAGTGGGGGGAAGGAGCAAAGGGAAAGGGAAAGAATCTTTTATTTTTTTTTTAAGATTTTATTTTTTTATTTTAGAGAGAAAGCTGGAGCAGGGAATGGGGGAGGGGCAAAGGGAGAAGCACTCTTCCCCCTCTGCAGGGAGCAAGAGGAGGGGCTCAATCCTGGGACCCTGGGGTCATGATGTGAGCCAAAAGCAGATGCTTAACAAACTGGGCCAGCTGGGTGCCCTTAGGGAGAGAGACAATCTTAAGCAGACTCCATGCTCCATACCCAGCCTGGAGCCTAACATGGGGCTCAACCTCAAGACCTGAGTCAAAATTAAGAGTTACATGCTTAACTGACTGAGCCACCCAGGCTTTCCACTGATAAAGTATTTTAAAAATATTTTAAATAGTTATGATAAAAGTCAAGTAAGGAAATAAGTTAATTCCCAGTGTAACTGAAACTACTGCACATATTTCTAGAAAAAAAAAATCAAAACTTATTTTTTATAAGGGAGGTAAAATAAGGATAAATTTTGAAAAACAATAATTCTCTGTTTTAGTATAACAGCTGTGCTCTAAGCATATAAATTATTAATCTAGCAATTTCAGTCATGTTTCCTAAATAAAATTCCCTTATGTGATGAAAGAAGTGAACCCAAACTAATGATCAATATAGATAAACCGTATTCACTTACTAAGAATTATTTTTAAAGTTTGTACTTATTTTAAGAAAAAAATAATAGTCGTGAGACAGAACAGAACCTAATCTGTGAAACACACACATTATATGACTTACGTGTCATGTGAGTTATAAATAAGATGCTATGTAAGGATAGATACATTTCTATTGTGTTAATCACCCAGAATTTGGAAGCTTGTTTCAAAATTAGTGTTATACATAGAAATATATTTGCTATAAAAATCAAATGAGTAACTCTTAATATCAAAGTTATTTAAATAGATAGTATGAGCAGACATAGTACGAAAAAATACTATAAACATCTGTTAGCCCTTGAAGATGTGCAAATTTAAAAGGAGTTTTCCCTTCTGCTTGCAGGAGGTTGGCAAAATGTTTGCTAATAATGCATGTTGGAGGAGCGCTTGGGTAGCTCAGTGGGTTAAGCCTCTGCTGTAGGCTCAGGTCCTGATCTCAGGTCCTGATTTCAGGGTCCTGGGATGGAGCCTTGCATTGGGCTCTCTGCTCAGCAGGGAGCCTGTTTTCCCTCTCTCTCTGCCTGCCTTTCTGACTACTTGTGATCTCTCTCTCTCTGTCAAATAAATAAATAAAATCTTAAAAAACAATAATGCATGTTGGTGAAAGTGTAGGGGAAAACTGAGAATCTTGTATATTAGTGAGATAGCAATTTCTTCACATTTTTTTGGTAGGCAATTTTGTATAATATAGTAAATATTATAAATATTCATACAATTTACCTAGCAATTCTCTAATATCCGTCCTTGAGAGATTACTCCCACAAATATATTGCATCCAGAATAAATATATTCAGTGCAACTTGGAAATCATGAAAATAGAAAACACCCAAATATTGATCATTATTGAATTAAATAAAATATGGCAACTTTTTACAATGGCATACTATGTCATAATAAAGAAAAAATGATGGAGATAACTATGAATGGATATGAAGTAATTTCCAACACACATTCTTAGGTAAAATAAAACAATACAGAGTAGAATTCTTTTGTGTGGATTACATCTATTTCTAAATAGAGAAAAAAGTGCATCAATTTTAAGTGTTTGCCTCAATAGTACATTTTCACTTTTTGGAGAGCACATTGCCTATTATGAAAAATTTATATTGATGGATCATGTTACACATGTAAACCTCTTAGATCATAATCTTAATCTCTGTTGGAACAACTTTTATCAAAATATATTTCCCTCTTCAACATATTAGTTCCCTTAAGAGTATTGTACATAATTATGGTAAAGATGCTATGAATAGGCAAGGAAAAATCATCATCAAGATGAAGCTCCTCTATGAAAATTTATTATTTAAATTAGTAGATCTCCTATATTTAGTTATTAGTATTCATTATTGCTTTTTGCCACATGTTATGCATAAAAATGAATCCTATCTTCTGCCTTTGTTGTTCTCTCTGTAGCATTTAATGGGAGTGATAGAAAAGTGAGTGGACATAACTTTTCAGCAAATAGCATATTTAATTATTATTAAAGTAAATCATTGATCTTCCCTGGTGACAGAGACCAACTATTGTCACTGGGATGTGGATAGAAAGTCCTGAAATAGGATGGATGTGTTTCCCTTCATGTTTAAAGATTTCTAATTATGGCACATGCATCCTTTACATAATAAATCAACATTAATGATAGCAATCAATAGTGGCAGTGTGCATTCATTTATTATCTCAGTGGATATTTTCTTCCAGAGTGTGGTACAAATAACACAAAAGTGTAATTTACTATCATCCGACAGCATAATCAAAGAAATCTAACAATGTCTCTGGGGAAAAAAGTGATTTGAATCAAGTTTCATTTTTACTGTTACAACATTATTTCTCAAAAGCTAATTCTTTGTCTAAATCCATTCAACTTGACCACCTTCTGACTTTTATCCAAGGAAATATTTCATTTCTATTCAATTACATGTATTTCTGAGCAAGTTCAAAGAAAAATATTAGGATATACTACATGAAAGCAGATAAACATATAATTAATTAACCCTAGAAAAATCATGGTCATTCACACATCTTTACCTCGCTTTGGGAAATAGACCTGTGTGTGTGTCTGCGTGCATGTGTGTGTGTGTGTGTGTGTGTGTGTATCTCACATACCATCAGCAAACCTTTGGATATTGAGCTGTATTGTCCCATCCATTGACCTTGACTCAGAAAGAGTGACATTAATACCCAAATAGATTCAAGGAAGGTGAAAAACTGTTCCTTTTGTTTGAGAGAATAAAATACAGTATACTGAGAACAAACTCCTCAGTTATCTTTTTTTCACATAACTTTGATTAAATAAGCAAATCTGCTTATTTCATTAAACATATAATTACCTTGTGCTAGTTAATCCGGTTTCATCCTTTCCTTTCCATATGCACATATCCCTTAAAGTCTCCTAGAGACCTGCAGCTTAGTTATAACGTTTGTGGATTACTCCAATGTTTACATGTCTCTTCCTAACTTCTTTCCTCCTAGCTTACTTCTTTCCTATCTTTCTAACTATTCCAGTGTTGCCGACAACCATAAATTCTGCGTATGCCTGAAATTATTCTTCTGCAAACTACATTTTTCTATATTCTCCATTTTGTTCACGGCATTACCATCTTTCCAATAATTTAGACTTGATAGGGTCTTATTAGTACCTTTCTTTTTTCCCATTCAATCCCATTAACACAGAGTGAAGGGCTTTCCTGTTTCCACGACAGTGAGACACCCAGATTTTAAGCCACATTCTGTTGTCTTATACTTTTTGATCTGGTGGGAAAGGCAGATAACCAAAAAGTTACTGTCCTTTAAGATAATGTTGTTCAAATATCCAGAAGCAGCGTGATAGCATATTCCAAAAACTTGTAATTGATGTTGGGAGATATGAGGAGAGACAAGAAGAGACTGAGCAGAAGTCAAGGAAGTCTTCCCATCTATTACCACAGTACGCCAAGTACTGACAGTTGCATCTCTGGAAGATTCCTTGCTTCTCTCATGCATTACCATTTAAAGAAACAATTCTAATTGAGGCTTGCATTACACGTAGAATACAGTCATCATCTCTTATCTACAGCTGCACTTTTAATGGTTTCATTTACCCACCGTCAACCACTAAAGCAGATGGTCATCGTCAGAAATTCAATAGTAGCCTCATTGTTCCCCTCACTTCATGTCATCTCATACACATTTTATCATCTCACATTATCATAAGAAAGGTGAGTGCTATACAATAAGATATTTTGAGAGACAGAGTGACAGAGCATATTCACGTAACTTCTAGTACAGTATATTGCTATAATTGTTCCATTTTATTATTAGTTGTTAATCTCTTATGTTGCCTAATTTATAAATTTATAAAGTGTTAGTTATTAATTTATAAATTAAACTTTATTATAAGAATGAATGAATATATATATACATATGTGTGTGTGTGTGTGTGTGTACACACACACATACATATATATAGTTTGGAGCTATCCGTGGTTTCAACCATTCACTGGGGGTGTTGGAACATATCCCCCAAGGATAAGGAGGGGCTACTGTACATTGTTGTAAAAGCACAAAGACTCTTTTCCTCTTATTTCTATTTTATTCCTGTATACTCTTTCACAGGAGTGTCAGTTGTTAGTCATCTTGGTATTTTCTATATACTTGCTCTTAATACTCCCCTATTAGAAAAGCTGAAATGTTTCCTACTGCTCACAGTCTATTCAATCCATAGACTAGACTTATTGTACAAGTCCAATTCACACTTTCTAAGGTTGTTCCATCAAGTATGGCAGTCACCAGACACAGCCGGATATTGGAATTTCAAGTTAAAGTAATTACTAATAAGTATAATTATAAATTTAGTTCTTTGGTCACACAAGCCACATTTCAGGTTTCAAAAGGCACATGTGGCCAGTTGCTACTGCACTGGATCACACATACAGTGAATATTTCATCCTTTCAGAAAGTTCTATTATACAGTGCTGATCTAATTTCTCACAGAACCGAAGTAATTTTTTTTTCCTCTAGGTACCTTTTAAGTGCCTCACCTGTGTGACTTCGTGCCCTCTGATTTTTCTTCCTAAAATGGCTTTTCTTCTATTTCTCTTTGTTTAGACAACATTTATCTTTCAAGATCCAGTTGAAGATCATTTGATTTCTCCTCTATAAAATTTTTCCTGATCCCTATGCCCAGAAGTGAGTTTTCATTACCTGATTTTCACAATTTTTCAGTCTGGCTTTGACATTTACACTTTATATCTTGCATTATAGATATTGGTGTATGTCTTATTTATCTACTTGAGTGTGTGCTCTCTAGCCACCATATTTTATATATGTTCCCATTTTCTATATCTACCACATTCTTGCTATATAATCAAGTATTTATTATTTATTATTTATTATAGTTGAGTTTGTCTTAGATTTTACTTGTGACATTCATATCTATAATTTCTTTTAATCTTGAGAAAAGGATTTGGAAAGAGAACACTTGGAGGCTTATGATAAAATATCTGGAGGACTGTAATGTTATTCCTTTTATGTACTTGAACAAAGACAAAATGCTTAAAAATATAATTAATCCATTATCTCTCAATTAAAGAACATGTAATTAGTCTAGAGAGGTTTAGGAAAATCCCTACTGGCAAAAACTAGCAGCATTAAAAAAAGTCAAGAAATAGGTTCAGTCAACTTTTCATTCTACTTTGATATTTATTTTCAAAATATTGATAATCCAGGTGTCTTGTAATCTGATTTCCAATTAAACCACTTTTCTCCTCACAGATGCTTTTTATCAGGTGGCCTCATGTTTTTAGCACTATCAACTTGTTTTCAAACACATCAGTGTTCCTTCTAGATCATTTCAGTCAAACAAATTCCTAAAAGTAAAGATTTCAATGGTCTGATTATGTCTTAAATCGTATCAATCTCAGTCTACAAACTCCAGTGTGCAATAAATGTAATTTAATTTAATTTTCCTATAACTATAGCATGTCAAGCATGAGTCTTTATTCTACCACATTTACACTCATAATTACTGTTTGCACTTTCCTAAGTCTTTGTGGAAGTTCTGGAGGACTTAGGAAATGCAAAACCATGGCTGGAGAGATAAGTAGTAGTGGTTGGTTCATGAGAGAGGTGTTCCTTCTTAACTGTTTGATACAGGATATTTATCCATATTAGTTGCCTCTATGCTATTCTTGACCCCTAACCAAAAGTTCCTCCTTCTTTGATTCACCCTCTGCATCATATATGTACCTCTTAGGGGAATAGAAAACATTGTAATCTGTACTTCCCCTGTGTGGCCATTGGAAACCTACATCATGGTTCAAAGTCTTTTACTATTGTGTGTCATTTTTGGTGATATAGTAAACATTTTATTTCTCCTGATGCTAGCTGAATGCTGGGAATTCTGAGACCATTTCAGGATTTTTTCTAGGGGGAAAAAGTTGTTAGCCAGTTTTATTCTATTGCTTCTGCCTTGTGTTAGTTACAGACAACACCAGTTATTTTGCCCCACGCTAGGATTTTCCTGAAAATAGGAGCATAGTAAGTCTCTGCTCCTTATGGCTGAAAACCTGGTAGAGCTCTGCTGTCTTCTCTTATATAAAGCTGGGACTTTAGTTGGATTTTATGTGGAAGACATGATTAAGGACCATCTATATTTCACCTGACCTTTTTTCCTTCTTTGTGGAGACTACCAGCCTGCCTATTCTACTGTTGCACAAATTACTTCTCTAAGGAATATTTTTTTTAAACTTGAAAGTGAATAACTGATTTCCATGCTTCGCTATATGTCGGCTCACAAATTGGCTCCATCCAGAGAAAGCAAGTGAAGACTGAAGAAAGAGGCAGGCCATTCCAGACTGGTAGATGACCATGGCCAATCTACCCAAGATGGTGGCAATGTTGGGCATTACCTTGTTTAATGCATGGGGCTTTTTTACTGGCCATACTGGTCTGTTGAAACACAATGGGCAGAGCATACAATACTCACTTGTGCAGCTCTTGGATAGTTTCTCCTACTTCCCATTGCTCCACAGGCAACTTATATTGGTTGTCAGCTACCACTCTGAAGGCAGTAGACTTACTGGTTCCCAGTTGTTTTTCCTCAACACTAGTAATCAAACTAGTGGAAAGTGGAATTCACCAATAAAGCATTGCACAGAGTTTGACCTTGTAGAATATCAATGCCCAATATGTTCACTGGTATTGCAGAGATAAAAATATTGTGTTCTGTTGGGGAAGAATGCCCCCTTTGCAGCATCGGACTTCCCTGACCATAACTGTTTGCCCTTTGTATCCTTTGATGGTGCCGAGGGGGTCAGAAAATTTCTGAGGGTTACAATATATTGAGTATATTTGTCCCCAGTATAAACCAGAGTCATAATCTTTTATTTCTGGGACACCAGTGAATAGTGAACTCAACATGAGGACACCAGTCCTTTCCAATGGCTCTCATCAGGAGACAATGTTGGCCTGCATTCTATACCTAGGGCATAGAAAACACCAACCCTGAATAGGACTGTATCTCAGAGGCTTCTGCTAGGCCAGACAGGGCATGGGGAACGATAGGGCAAGGGGGATAGATCTGAGGTTTTAAAGCTTTCCATAGGCTGACCAACAGAGCATTGGGCTGCCGGTATACCTTTTTAGGTGGTGTCCCAGCAGCGATAACATCAAACCATATTTGCTTCCAGGTTACTTTTACCAGACCCTTTACAGCTGATAGGGATTGCCTTTTGGCTTTTTGAGTTTCCTCTTTGACTTGTGTCTTTCCCACAGCATGCACCCATTCCAAGGATTCATCAGTTTCTCCCAGTCCACAGCGGATTGCCCAACAACCTAAGTGTCTTATTCCCATGACGGGGGTCACCATGAATATCAGAGTCCTACACCAAGTGCTGGGGTCAGACTGAGTGTCCTGCATTTACTCCTGCAGGGAATACCGCCCAATCAGGGCCTTCAAAGATAGGGGCACAAGTGACCTGTCTCACTCCCAACTCCCTAACCCTGCTGTAGACTTCCAGGGTCCCATATGCTCAGGGACATCCTCCTCATTAGACTAAGCCTCCCTGTAGGATGGAATAATCAATCTATAAGGGAGTGAGTGTCCTGAATCTCCCAAGAGCCATACAGGCACGGCCAGAGGACGGGGGAATGTGATAATGCTCATTTTCTCTGCTTCCTGTACATGAGAGAAATGCCACTGTCCCCAATCCCAGTGTATCCCAGAGGTGCACTAATCCTGTCTGGATGTTTTTCCTGGCCTTTTGCTGGAAGTTGGCAGTTATATCTTCTAAACTGGCGGCTGGCTTGGAGTTATCACTGTGCCTTTGCTTTCTCTTGTATTAGAAATCAGAAGGCAGGGGGCGTTTCATCTCATTGTCAGTCACTTTCTCAGGGATTTCTCACGGATTCCACCTCGTAACGTCTTATTCATGCTTTGCCACAAACGTTCGGACCATGCTCTGTGACAGCCTGCACCCTCTTAGCTTTACAAAACGCATGCTAAATTCTCCAACTTATTCTCCTGCTCTCCCTCCTTGTCTGCCACCCCCTAAACTAGTAGAATAGTGAGCACCCGCAGGTCCTTCTCTAACATGAGCTCTTCTTCCCAGTTTCTAAGTGGAGCTTCCACTCCTAGTCTGTCATCGGGATCCAACAGAACTGCCCACGGCGCAGCCGTGGTTTCCTCTTGAGGACTGACTGCGCCCTGCGCGATTCCCACCAGCTCTGCGGACAAGCCGGCGTTTCCTGTGGCTCCAAACTCCCGCGAGGTCCAGGGGCGTCCAACATACGGGTCCCCGCTCCTCCCGGGCAGGTCAAGGGCCCGCCCGGGATTGCTCCCATGATTTCTCTCTCTCCCAAGATCCTCGCTGGTTTGCCAGCTGTGAGTCTGCAAACTGGGTCCTGCAGGTGGAGGGCTGGTAGAGACGCAGACAGAGGCAGACCACTCCAGACTCCTACGTGGCCGTGTGGATAAGCGAGGGTGATTACCTACCAGGCCTCTCCGGGGCCATGCAAGAAGAGCAGATCTCCCGACCGCCGGCAGGCAAGAAGCATGAAAGTTTGTATAGAGGCCTTAACGGGCTTCAGTCACATGTGCCATCCGGAGGGCCCGGGCACGTTAGTGTCTGGAGGCTGGGTGCTTGAAGAAGGCTCCAAACTGCGGGAATGGTGGGCAGAACCTGCATTCAAGGACTAGGGAAGGAGCGAGGAGTCTCCAAACGCCCTGGTCCAGCTCACAGGTCAACCGGTGGTCGCTTCCTCTCCACGACCTCCTCCAACATTGTATAATCTTTCCCTCAAGGTAAGAATTGTTGCAGATTGAGCCGCTTATAAAAAGGAGAGGACGATAGTAAGGTAGTGAGGAAGAGGGAAGGATGGGGCTAATGTGAATACCAAAGACCAAAATGCAGCATTGGCAATCCACTTACACCGTTGAGTAAACTAACCTTTTATTCAGAACCAATTTTATTTTTATTTTATGTTCATTTTAAAAAATATTCTATGTATTTATTTGAGAGAGAGAGAGTGAGAGAGTGTAAGGAGGGGAGGGGCAGAGGGAGAAGTAGGCATCCCACTGAGGCCAGAGCCCAGGACCCCAGGATCATGACCTGAGCCAAAGGCGGATGCTTAACCACTGAGCCACCCAGGGGCCCGCCAGAACCGATTTTAATTCAGGCTTTCTGTTGAGAACTTTCCAGCTTATATTATAATTTCAAAATAATGCACGAAAACAGAAATCTGATATTTCATTTGAGGCTCAGAGGCTAAACCTTTTGCTCAGGATCCCTCAGCTAGTGAGTGGAAAAGGTGAAATTTGAACCCGAGGCTTTTCTCTCCAACTCATGTCACATACCTTACCTTGACCCATCCGGACTGCATTGACTACACTAAGCATTCACTACATATTGTTAAATCCTTTAATTTATCTTTATGTATAAATGCCAGTGATTTTCAAAGACTTCTTTAGTATTCCCAAGGTAGAATGAGTATAGAATAAAGCAAAGCTTTGTGTATTTATTCCAATATAAAATCATGCTGCATTATTCCTAGTTAGTTTGCTGTTGCAAAGAACCTATCCATTTTTCAGTTAAGGATTTATTACTGTAATAAGATAAAGAGGAAAGTATATTTTTTTCTGCTCTAATTTTTCTGATCACAATATGAATGTTACTTCAGGCAGTGTACTTTGCGGTGGGATCCAGATTTTTCATGAGTTCACCAAGGCCATTTCTTTTTATTTCTTCAAAATGATGAAGTGAATTCCAACAAGATACTTTATTTTATGACATAAAAAGAATTTTCAATTAACTCTTAAAATTAAGTCCCACCATAGATAAGCACTCCCTTAAGTAAACTCTTGAGTGCAATGGGGAAAATTTAAAGCAGGTAAAAATATATATTATATCTAATATAAATCATATAAGAAATATTTTATCTCTGGTACATATAGTGAAATCAACTCATGGGAAATAACGTTAAAAGCAGCTTTAGAAATAATGTAAAATCATTTTAAGCTAAATGTAATTCTCTAAAAAATGACAAGTTGACAGTTTAAAGAGCCTCAAGCTTCATCCTGCCAATGTTCATTTCTCTTCTGCTTTTTCATTTGAAGATGCTTCTAAAAGATAGGCATCATCAAAAGTATTCCTGGCAATGCTAAGCACATCAAGAAGATAGTTTTCCTCATTTCCAAATTTGATGGAGTACAGAGTCAACTTTTTTGATTTATCTTTAAAGATGTGCAAATATTCATCTAAATACTGATGTCATTAGAAGGCCTTTTCTAATTCTGTGAATATGTCTCTTCTCAAAATGTCTTTTTTAACACTGACAGTATTGAATAAATTGATTTCTTTTGAAAGAGGAAAATTTTTCAACATAATGAGAGTAACCATAACACCAAAAGATGCATATCTCTTAGATAAATAAAAAATAAAATATGAAAAACATAAATATGAAAAGATATGTTCATTTTGTCTATTAATTTATAAAACAAAACAATCATTTCTATTAAAATTACTAGTTAATCCTGCAAAAAATTGAAACCTTTCTTCTAAACTAATTAATATACTGAATATGCTTATATTTGCATATTATAGTTGCAGTATTTATTTCCACCCTGTTGGGTAACTTAGAGGCAACTTGTTTCTATTATAATATGAATAGGTAGATGCTTTGTCCTTGGTTAGACTACAAAGGGAAATTTTGAAAATGGCAGAAATTTTAAAAAATCTATATCAGTGGTCTCATCTCACATGTTATCTCCCCTTCGTGTCTTGAAATTAATATTGCACAAGAGTTCAGGCATATCTGCTTCATTAAGTGAGATTCTCCTCTTAATATAAAGTGTGTAAGTATAGAAAGAGAAGGGTGATTTACAACCAATGTTTTCCTTCATTTTTACTATGTTTCATATGGTGTGTTGAATGTTGAGTAATTAAAAGATGGTCGCTAAACATCTGGTTTTAAAAATCTCATGGTGTAGGAGGGGGAACCGACGTGGTGATATAGACATGATCAAGGGTAATGCTGTAATTGTAGTATGAATACAGTGCTATTAAAAACACAGGTCATATTAGTAATTATACTGCCTTGGAAGTGTCAGGTGAAATGACATGGGAATTACTTAAAGAATAGTGAGATTTTTGTTGTTACAAAAGTGAAGGAAGGGTATCACAGGCAGGAGTTAGTATGTGGAAATGAGGAATAGTGAAATGTCACTTTGGATGTTGTCTTCTATAAAGAAGATATTTGTGTTAAAGACCAGTTGGATATTTTATAAGTACAGTTCATTTCTTTCCCTCCCCCCAACTCTTTCTTCCTTTCGTTCTTTCTAAAAGATTTATTTATTTATTTTAGAGAGAGAGCACAAATGAGTGAGAGGAGGGGCAGAGGGAGAGAGGAAGAGAGAGAATCTTAAGGAGACTGTCAGCTGAGCGCTTTATCTGACCTAGGGCTTTATCTCATGACCCTGAGATCATGACCTGAGCTGAAATCAAGGGTTAGGTGCTTAACTGACTGAGCCACCCAGGCTCCCCTTCTTTCCTTTTATTTTAATAATTTCAAAAAAGATATGATTTTTTTTAAGTTTTAATGAACAATAGCTCACATATCATACAGTCTACCTGTTTAAAATGCAGAATCTGGTGGTTCTTAGTATTTCAAAAATATATGCGTTCATCCCCACCACAGTCAATTTTAGAACATTTCTTCACTTTGAGAAGAAATCTCGTATTCTCTAATTATCTCCATCCTATTTCCCTCCCTAGTCTCCAAATCCCACGCAACCATTAATCTACTTTCTACCTATATTGATGTTCCTATTCTAGACTTTCATATGAGTGGAATCACATGGTATGAGCTCTTTTGTGACTAGCTTTATACTTAGCATAATGCTTTGAAGCTTCATCCATGTCATACCATATATTTGTACTTCTCATCTTCTGTGACTTAATAATATAATAATTTTTCTTTATATATATTTTCTATATATAGGCTACATTTATATAAAGTATAATACATATACTTTCACTATATATATATATACACACACACATACATACACACACACTACATTTTGTAAGTCAGTGCATCCATTGCTGGACATTTGGGTGGTTTTCAAATTTTGGTTATTATGATTAATGATGTACAAGCTTTTATGTGGATGTATGTTTTCACATCTCTTGCATATGTATCTAGGAGTGGGAACTGTAGGGTCATAGTGTTTAATCTTCTATGTTCTATGTTTAATCTTAAGAACTTCCATACTATTTTCTGAAGTGGCTGAATCATTTTACATTCTCAGTAAATGAGGTTTCGAATTTCTCCACATTCTCAGCAATAGTAATTGTATCTGATTTTTAACTTTATTCTAGTGAGCATGAGGTGGTATTGCATTGTGGTTTTGATTTGCATTTAATACTTTTTGTTTGAAAGTCTATTTTTTCTAGAATTAGTGTAGCCACTCCAGCTTTCCAGTGGTTACTGTTTGAATGATGTATATTTTTCCATTATTTTACTTTCGATCTATTTGTGTCTTAAATCTGTGTCTCCTGTAGATAACATATTCGTGGGCCATTTTTTTTTTTTTTTATTCAGTCTAACAGTCTTTTGACTGGATTGTATAATCCATTCACATTTAATGTTAGTATTAATATAGTTGAATTGATGTTTGCCATTTTATATTTTGTTTTCCACCTCTCATCTTTTTTATCCATCTGTTTCTTTATCATTGCTTTTTTTGCATTAAATACATATTTTTAATGTAGCATTTTAATTTCATAGATTTTTTGATGGTTAATTTCATGTGCCAACTTGACTGGGCCACAGAATGCCTAGATACTTGTTAAGCATTATGCTGAAAGTTTCCATGGTTTCTAGATGTGATTAACATATCAATTGGCAGACTAAGCAGTTAGTAGACCTCTTTGTCCAGCTTCATCCAATTGACTGAAGGTCTCAAAGAAAGAAACCAAGTCCTTAAAAGAAAATATGCTCCCTTTCTTTTTCTTTTTCCAACTTTTTTTTTTTTTAATTTTTTATAAACATATATTTTTATCCCCAGGGGTACAGGTCTGTGAATCGCCAGGCTTCACACCACTCACCAAAGCACATACCCTCCAATATGCTCCCTTTCTGCTTGACTGTCTTCCAGCTGAGATTTCAGTCTTTTGCCTTCTGACTCTCCCTCTGAATGGAACTTTCATAATCTGCAATCCTGACTCACACCTTCAGACTTAGACCGGAAGTGTATCATCAGCTCTCCTGGGTCTCCAGCTTATTACAATGTATCTTCTCAGTTTGTATAGTCATTTGAGCCAATTCTTTATTGATAGTCTATCTATCTATCTATAGAAACTATATATATAGTTTACACACAGACACATATAAATATATAGCAGTAGTGTATATATAGCAAGTGTGTGTGTGTGTGTGTAACTGCACATGTAAATGTGTATACTATATATATTCTCCAGAGAAACAGAACCCACAGGATATAGGTATATAGCTAGATTCTAACTATCTATCTCCCTATTAGCTATCTATCATCTACCTGTTATTACATGCAGTGTTATAAACATATTTATAAAAGTTATTTAGACAATTCTTTGTGTTGATGCTTTTATTAATGCTTTATATATAATGCCTTTAAAAACATATTTTTTATTTTGCAGCTTTTCTCATTTGGAGTTTTGTATTTATTTTATTTTTGGAGTTTTATAGTTTTAGTAAGGATCCATTTATCTTTTGCATATCCCCCCCAAAAAATCCTATTACATGCAAATGTCAAATTTATTTTTTAAATGATATTAACTATTTTATGAAAATATAAGTGGATAATGAGAGATTATATTAGGTGCAAGAAAGTTAAGTACAACTAAATGACTTCATATGTAGAATGTGAGGAGATTAAAGAGATATTATTTCTAATGATAATTGGAGAATTATAGGTTAAAGGATGTTAAACCTGTTGGTTGTTACTTATAAAATTAGAAGAAAGAGCTAAAGAGAAAAAAAATAGCATGTTAGCAAAGAAAGGAAACTTTTATAAGGAAAAAGCATAAAAATATGATAGAGTTTAGACAAAAATGTTATAAAAATAAATATAAATGGCTTAAATTTACATTAAAAATATATATTCATATTGGATAATGCACACACACACCTAAACATACACATACCACAGTTCATTTCTTGTTCTATTAAACAGATTATCCTGAAAAGTTACTTGGAACTATTCATGATTTAAAAAAAAAAAAAGAGATGAAGTAATAGCAAGAAAGAGGACTAATGCAATAAATTAAGATTTTAATACGAATATAAAACATTCCAGGCAAAAATTATTTTCAACCAAGAGAATTCTGTTTTGTTTCCTTGAGAGGGACCATAAGGTAGATATAATGATAAACATTGATAGCCAGCCTCAGTCCTACAAATATAAGCTGAAATGGCTGAAAACATAAAATTAGAAAAACGTTGTCATTTGAAAGCTAGGAAGTGATACCTTTGGCCATGACCTTGAAGGAATATGTATGAAATACAAAACAGAAAAGATAGGATTGGTAGAAAACCAATAAGGCTGACACAGAATTCCCCTTCTTAATAGGAGCAGAGTGATATCAGACTAAGTAAATGAGATAGTGTCAAACTGCGTGCATAACTTTGATTTGTTCAGTCATGGCTGTGGGGGGGGAGGCGCCAGGTTCAGATCAGCAAGATCCTCCTAAAAAGTTTTTTTTGTTTGTTTGTTTGTTTGTTTGTTTTTAATCAGTGGGGAACAACATTCTGTACCATGGCAAAATCTACATGTTTGTATATTCTGCGTGTATAATAACTCATTCAACAGAAGATGTATATTTTCCTTTGTAAATCTGAAAGAATCTGCTACTCGAGAATGGCTTTCCTACTCTGTTTTGTGGGCATGTAAGAGACCCAGTGATCTTCATTTTGTGACTGAATTTCTTCTTGAATTATTATTCTTAGTAGGTTTTATAAATGTTTTGAATTTTTCTGAATGGTTCATCCATAATAATTTAATGTTGAATTTTCTTTGTAATTAGGTATTCATCCTATTTCCTTCATGAATTATTGTATTTGCTCAAATATCCAAGTAATATAGGCCTCCCCTGTTCTGTTCACAATTTTAACACATGTATTTCTTATGTATCACCATTTACTTGAAATATATTCTTAAAATTCTGGAATCTAGAAGTCTGAGATCAAGGTTTTGCTGGGTTGATTTGTTTTGACGTCTGTCCTCTTGGCTTTTAGGTGGCTGTCTTCTCTCTGTGTCTTCACATGGTAATCTCTCTATCCAAATTTCCTCTTCTGTTACATGGACAGCACACATACTGCATTTTAATTTGGTTATTTTGGTGATATTGGTATTGTTGGGCTTTACCCTTTCTGACACACTTTTTTTTTTTTTTAGTAGTAATACTAATAATACTATTTTTCATGTACTCTTACAATTTTTTTGCCATATCCAGCTCTTCTCATTACTATGACAATAAATAGATTGAAAAAGTACTTTTTCCAGTGTATTAAAAGATAAACTATAATCTCAAAAAAATTCACACTATAGATCTATTTTTGTACAACTGTGATTATTTAAAAATGCCAATAAAATAAACATTTTCTACTTTTCATTTAGATTAATGTATACTTTGAAAATGTATATAAGTGAAATCTTGTATTTCATATTAAATGCAAATCAACATGTGAACACATTTTTCTTTATGTAATCATTCACAGTAATTACATTTTATGGGAAAATTTGTCCTAGCTAAAACAGTTTTATTACAAAATAAATTTTATCTGACATCTAAAAGGATTATTTTGAGCATTACAATCAAGCAACTGTACTGAAATTTAAAAAAAAAAAATAGCCAGGTAAAATTCTGTTTAAAATTTTAATGCAGTTTTGTTTGGGGGATTGTTTTACACATTTGGCAGAAGATTCATGGAAAAGCAACATGTTGAATCTGTTTGAATGAATTTTATAAAAGCAAGAAATCTACACAAAAAATAGATTCACAAAACTTTATTGTATAATCAACCAATTTTAGAAAGTGAATGAGTATTTTAGTCAATACTTGTGTTTTCCTATAAATTGCTCATAAGCTAGTAACTTTATAAGTTGAAGAATAAAAAGCAAAAAGTTTTATAGTTTGGAGCATATAAAAGTAAGATCTGGGCTGGACTTTCAGAACTGTTTAGTATTCTGTTGTGTTTATGATATAAAGAGGACAGCTTCTATGTATTTTGAGGTGCCTGAGGGCATTTTGGAATGTCTAGTCCACCGCAGCTGGAAATGGAAGTTCTCTTTGTATTTTGCATTTACCAAAATAATAACAATAATAATAATAATAATGCCTAGTGTAGAATTAGCTATTGGCTTAGACTTGGAACTACAACAGTAAAATGACAATCTGATTAGGTTTATTGGGTGAGTGGATGGAGTTATAGTAGTACAAACAATTAATTAAAATTTTCCTTGAGAGGTGACTGGGTGGCTTAGTCCTTAAGTGTCTGCCTTTGGCTCAGGTCATGAGCTCAGGGTCCTGGGGTCTAGCCTCATGTAGGGCTCTGTGTTCAGGGAGAGCCTCCTTCTCCCTCTCCCCATGCTTGTGTTCCCTCTCTCCCTGTCCCTCTCTTAAGAAAAAAAAAAAAAAAAGAAAAAAAAATTTCCTTGAAATGAAAGTTGATAGATAGATCACTGTGGAAAATCTGAATGGAGAAATAAATCACAGAGCCAAGGATGGAATTCTAAGGGAAACCAAAAGAGGCCAGGAGATATGACATAGTTTTCATGCCTTTTAACCAAGTAATTGTTATGGCATGCCAAGTTTGTTATAAAGGAATTTAAACTATCAAGTAAATTTAATAGCAAAGAAGGAAAAAGGAATGTGGCAGTTTGAAAAAGGTATTAATTTTATTCATATATCTACATTTAGATGGACAGTTCTGAGTGAACTAACCAATTGAATAAATTATAAACTAATAACACTGTGGTGAATCTACCGGTTCCTTTGTTGCATTCAATCAAGTGTTCCAAACAAGTCACCTGTCCAGATAGTATTTTCTCAAACACAAATGCTCTGCATCTATCTATCTCTCAATCAATTTTCTATCTAACTGTGTCATTTTAAATATTAATTATCTGCATTATTAACAGTCTGATTTCAAAGCAGATGCCATGAAAGGGGTAAAACCCTAATAAGAAAATTTGGTAAAAGCATTGTCTAAATTTAAAGAATATCCGATGGGTATTAAGTTTCTTGCCTAACTCTTCTTTCCAAAGAGTAGTCTAGTTTTTGGATCACTCTGTAGCTGATGATGGATACATTGCATATAGGAGACAGTTTGGGCTTTCCTTAGAAACTGCATAACTTTAACTTTGTAAGTGACAGGTTTTGGAATGAGATTGAAATAATTGGCTCTAAATTCTTTCTTAGTCTTTTATAGCTAGTATATACTTGACAGCTGTATTTTGTTAGTTTATTAGGCATAAGCCAGTTAATATATTACAAAAATGTAGAAAAGAAGTTATTTATATTGATGAGCTAGAAATCACTAATTAAATCATTAAAGTAAGAAATCTTGGTGCTAAAGTAAGTCATAGTGAAGTAGGTTGTTTATAACAGATTTACTTATTTTTCATTCTGTACCTCATAAAAACAAATTTCAAAAATGAGTAGGAGGAAAGGTAAGCTTTTCAGTTCCTTGAACTTGAGGGCAATGATGTAAAGCAACTTTAACTTCTCCCTACCTGGCACATAGTGAGCACACAATAAATGCTTGCTAAAATGCATTGTTTTTCACAGTGCCCTCTACTTTCTATCTGTTCTGTTTTTCTCATTGCATTTTTCTTAATGGAAGCTTTGCTCAAAAGAACACTGATAAACTTTTTCGGGAATTTTTGTTTAAATCATATTGTAATGTTCTATGATATCCGAATTCTTGAGTACAACAGGAGGCCTTGGGTTTGATTCTTTTATTATAAAGGAAAGTAAATTGCTTAGAGGTTGACTTCTGGGAGGGTATTCCCTAAACATACATTTTTGTGAAGTCTTGGAAACCTAGATTTCTAGGGTATAAATGTAGAAGTGTTTTAAGTTATTTGGGTAATGGAAGTTACTAGAGAGGGGTCTAATAACTCCCATCAAACATCTTATTTGATAGAATTAAATAGGGCTGAGAGGAGACTTTATCCCTTTATGTCTTTAACATCTGTTGGGACAGTTATTTCCAATCTTTGCAGAATTATTACGTTCAATGAACTGCTGAGCTGTGATTCATTCCTATTGAACTTAAAACATTATGCTCCTTTGGGATGTGGCCAGGATTTTTAACAGAATTTTTCCCCCAGAACACATGTACACGCACATACACACGCACATGCTCACACACCTCACATACCAGATTACATGATGAGAATGGCATCACCACACACTGATCAAACCAGTACTATTTGATCAACAAGCTTTGGAAACATTAAATAAAATTTAGTTAAAGCAGTGGTTAGTGCATGCCTCTTCCCATTCAATTCCTTATGCTCATTCATTATCAAATGAATAAAGCTCATAGGAATCTGTGGTATTTCCAGGACTTTATGTAGTTCAGAATGCTGTTACTTATCACATATATTAACCTGTCTGGATGGTGTTTCGTGGAATAGAAATAGCTTTTTTAAAAAAAAATTTGGTCTGTTTTTTAATTAAACTTTTAATTTTTAGAACAGTATTACATTTATGGAAAAGTTACAAAGACATTATCATGACATTCCCCATATTATTTAGGATATTACTTTGATGGGGTCCATTTGTTCCAATTAATAAACCGGTGGAGTGACATCATAATCCTTTTAATTTTTTAATAAAGATTTTAAAATTTATTTATGAGAGAGAGAGAGGGAGTGCACACAAGCAGTGGGGAGCAGCAGAGGGAGAGGGAGAAGCAGGATCCCCACTTAACAGGGAACCTGATGCAGGACCCAGTCCCCAGACCTTGGGATCATAACCTAAGCCGAAGGTAGAAGCTTAATGACTGAGCCAACCAGGCGCCGCTTGAGGCATCATTACTAACTGAAGTCCACATGTCATTTCATTCAGATTTCCTTAGTTTTTACCAAATGTATGTCCTTTTTCTGTTTCGTATTCCATCAAGGGTACCAGAATACATTTAGTCATCCTGTCTTCCTTTGGCTCACATTGGCTGTGACAGTTTCTCAGGTTTCCTTTGCTTTTAATGATCTTGACAATTTTGAGGAATACTGATCAGATATTTTGTGGAATGCCCCTCAGCTGGAGATTTTGTCTGTGTTTTTCTTGTGATTAGACTTGAGATATGGGTTTTAGGTAGAAAGACCATAGAAATAAGATGCCATTCTCATCATGTTATATCAAGGGTACATATAAACATGATTTATAATTTTTGATGATGACCTTGATAACAGTTTTCTGCACTGTAAAATCATTCTCCCCCGCTTCCATACTGTGCATTTTGGAAGGAATCACGATGTGTAACCCACACTTAAGTAGTGGAGAGTTAGTACTCCATCTTTTTCAGAGCAGCATCTGTATACATAATTTGCTATTCTCCTGTGTGGCAAATTTGTCTCTTCTTTCTTATTTATGTAATGTTTTACTTATAGAGTCATGCATTTATATCAGTGTGAACTCATGGATGTTTATTTTATAATTTATGTTATAAATCTGATGTTATTTTATTCATTTATTTTTTTGCTAAAAGTGTCCCAGGTTTGGCCCTGAGAACTCTTTAGAGTGGCCCCTGTGTCTCTTTGACATATACTCATCATTTGCATGTTATTATTAATTTTTTAGCACTTTCTTACACTACAAATGTTTTAAATCTTGCATATCATCTTATGTATTTCCTTCCCCAGTTTTAAAGTCAGCCATTTCTTCAAGAGTGCTGTTTTTTTTATACATTTGTAACAAAGTTCTATTACTCTGTTACATTTTGTGTTCTATACAGGGATTCCTCTGACTTCTTAAATGATTTTCTTTCTCCTCCTCCTCCTCTTCACATTTAAGGTCATTCTTTGTGGTGTAAAATTCTATCGGTTTTGACAAATGTGTAGTGTCATTTCTGTATGTACAGAATAGTTTCACCTCTTCCTCTGCTTCACCACTCATTTCTACCCTCTGTATTCTGAAACCCTGGAAACAAGTGAATGAACTTTCTACCATCACTGTTATTTTGCCTTTCCTAAAATGAGGTATGATTGGTAATTGTATAGTTTGTAGCCTTTTTAGACTGACTTATTTCATTTAGCTAGATGTATTTCAGATTTTTTTTTTTTTGTACTTTGATAGCTCATTTCTTATTATGGTTGAATAACATCCCATTGTATAAATGTACAGATTGTCCGCAATTTGTTTGTTCATTCATCCGTTGAATGACCTCTTAATTCCTTCCAGTTTTTGATGATTTTGAATAAAGATTCTATGAACGTTCTAATACAGGTTTTCACGGGGACGTAAGTTTTCAAATAATTAAGAAAATGCCTTAGTACAATTCCTGGATTATATGGTAGGACTATGGTTAGCTTTGTAACAAAATGTTAAATTATCTTTCAAAATTACTGCTTCCCACTAGCAGAACAAAGAGTCTCTGTTGATCTATATCCTCCTTGCTAACAACAGGTATCCTCATTTTGGGGAATTTTATTCATTCATAATAAGCATATTTTGGTATCTCACTATTTTCATTTCTAGTTCCATAATAGTATGTTCTTTTAAACATCTTTCTATATACTTACTTGTTATATTTTTTTTGGGGGGGTGAGGTCTTTTTAATCTTTTGTCTAGTTTAAAAATTTTTTTTCTTATATTTGAAATGTTTTTTTTTTTTTTTTTTTTTTTTTGTATATCTGGCTAGAAGTCCTTTATCAAATATGTGTTTTACAAATATTTTTCTCCCAGCCTTTGGCTTATTTTTTCTTTCTTTAAAAATATTTTATTTATTTGATTTGAGAGAGAGAGAGAGAGGAAGAGAGGCAGGGAACGCTGCAGCAGGGACAGAGGGCAAGGGAGAGAATCTCAAGCAGATTCTGTACTGCGCATGGAGTCAGACACAGGGCTCGGGACTCAGGGTTTGGGGCTTGACCCCATGATGCTGAGATAATAACCTGAGCCAAAACCAAGAGTTGGACACTTAACTGACTGACCCAGGTACCACACTTATTTTTTTCATTCTTTTAAAAAGGTCTTTCATAGAGTGGAAGTTTTATGTTTTAGTAAGGTACAACTTGCACTTTGTTTCTTTCATGGATTGTGTTTTTTGGTATTAGATACAAGTCACCAAAGCCAAGTAGTTTGTCACTTAGATTTCCTCCTATGTTGTCTTGTAGGTGTTTTATCATCTTGTGCTTACCCTTAGGCCTATGATCAATTTTTACTTAATTTCCTTGAAAAAGAAAAAGTTTGCTATTTGGTTTATATTTTTCCTTAAGGACCACCAATTGTTCCAGCACCATTTGTTGAAAGGGCTGCCTTTCCTCACTGACTTGCCTTTGCTCTCTGTAAAGGGTCAATTTACTAAATTTGTGTGACTCTGTTTCTGTGCTCTATATTCTGTTGTATTGATCTATGTGCCTTTTTTTTTTTTTTTGCCAGTATATGCAGTCTTGATTGCTGTAGCTTTATAGTAAGTATTGGAATTGAGTAATGTGAGTCAGCTTTATTCTTCTTATTTAGTATTGTGTTGGCTATTCTAGATGTCTGACTTTCATATAAACTTATTTTGTTGGTATCTTCCAAAGTGCTTGTTATAATTTTAATTGTAATTGTTTGAATCTGTAGATCAAGTTTAAAATAATTGACATCTTAATGATAATTGAATTTTCAATCATATATGTCATTTACATCTGTATGTATGTAGTCCATACATACACAGAGTAAACAAATTTCAAGTTGTATTAATACAATAAGTATTTGAACTACTCTATATTGTTAAAAAGATCAGTCTCACAAAGTAACATCCTAATGTGACAGAACAGAAAAATGACCTTTTTAATGGAAGATTATGTCTTCAGATCAATAATTTTCAATTTATTTAATAAAACCAGAGTTTTATATTCACTTTCTTTTTCCCATTTGCTTTGATATACCATGCCACATGTGCTATTACAAAAAATGATTTTTAAACTTAATAAGTCAATCCTTCAAAGAAGGATCTTTTTTTTTTTTTTCTTTGACTATAAGTTCAAGAATTCTAGAACTGGCTCTGAAGTCTAGAAATTTTCTGATCCTATATAAGTTCAGGAAATAAGAAGAAAGGAATATGACCATTTCTGGAGAGAATGATAAAGACTTGCTATATAAAAATAGTATCTCAATTAGAATCTCTAATAGTTAATAGGCAACAACCAGAAAAAGGTACAATTCAGACAAATAAAAGTCTTTAAAGTTGAGTCTAAAACTCCTTTATCGCTTTTTTTCCCTCTTCTCATTTGTATCATCACTCAACTTTTTTTCACAAGTAACCTTAATGCGAATTCAAATTGCTAAAAAACTTCTGAGAATATAAAGGTTTATTGTTTTTGTCTAAAATAAAAAGAATGCCAGAAAATATAATTGAATTAACATGTAGGAATATCAAAGATTTTAAAACTATACCCCAAAGTTTCAGTGGGGTAATGACTTAAATCCATATTTTTACAACACTGTGATGTTTTACAAGATCCAATTCATGAAGCTCACTAATAAATTTGTCTCCTATTCTTGTTTTGTTACATTTAGATATCTCTAAGTACCTTTATGTATAATTTTATGTTCCTTTAGACTCATCTCCAGAAGTTTTAGTATACTCATAAAGACATAAAGTATTTAATAAATTATTCTTCTAGAATGATCAGTTGCACACGTTCAGCATTTGGCATGAATGAAAAAAGCATACCATATTTGCATGCTAGATTTTACATTCTGTGGGAGACAATTGAATGATTTTAACAGAGAAGAGCACAAAATCACTTTGGGCACATTGGGTATATTGGAACTTTAAAAGTTCTCCTAATCAAAGGTAACCATTCATTGCCATGGGCACAGAAGGCAGTATGGCTTTGCCAAATATAAAAAAGTCATTGGGTGTCTTATTTTTCCCATGGTGTAGGCAAAGTAACTGTTTGGGGGTAACCATGAGCACATACTGACAAAAACTCCCGTGAATTAACTGTTTCAGACTTAGTATCTGTCTGGTGGTTTATAACACCCAAGTTTGTGTTTTGCTTTTTTGTTTGTTTTGCTTTTCGTATTAGTATCTGAACTCCTAGTCTTACCAAGTCTCACAGGAGACTTACTCTGTGAGAAAGGATTTGTAGGAAGTCTGCATCTTCTCTTATGATACTCTTGGACTCTTCTTTCCACCTGGAATCTACAGAGAGATACTTACTTTTGTCAGCTCCATTACTTGGTTAATCTGGGTTTTTTTTGAGGCATTTCATCCAAACTTGAACTATCTTATATTGAATATACATTTATCCATACTGACACTTCCCATCATAGAAATAATTGCTCTAAGCCATATACTTTTTAAATCTATAAAAACAGGGAACTGCTTTTTAAATGAAGACTTATCACCGAGGAGATGGTTCCGATGTACTGCCAATCCATCCTCCCCTTTTCCCCCTTCCCCATTCAATTAGCTTTAACCCAGAGAAGTCATTTTCCTCTCATCAAAGTTGTATCAGAAATAGACATCAGCATGGGCACGAGGCCATATTAATTTTATATGCTAGGAATCTTGGACTGATCATCAGTTCATATTTATTAACTGTATATTCAGATAGTACAATTCTTAGCTTTTTTCCCCTTACTGTTGTGGAAGTGCTTTTGCTCAATTACTTTGGACCCTAAAATAATGCCCTGCTTTTAGTGAGCAGGGGCCAGAGATCCTAATCATCTTCTACTGGATGGGATGGCTCTGAAAACAATGAAATATAGTACTCAGAATGGCAACAATGCCATAATCGAAGAACACCGTATTCCTGGCCAGATCCCATAAACGTATGTACCATATTTTAATCAGAAGTTTGAAATGAAATAGCTTTTCCCTTCTCTTACCAATTAAAGTTTTCTGCCTCAATTAAGTACTTTTACATTTGTACTTGGAGGCCACCTGTTCTAATTAGAAAATTATTTCTGATACTCTGTCTTCTGAAGACTGTTATTTGTAACCCAATTAGTTTGCGCAAATCACAGTGCTCCAAGGTCACTGCTCTCATTTCAGACTGTCTGTAAAAGAAACAAGATTAGCTCACACATCTTAAAACAGAGTTACTCACAATTAAAAATAATACCAGGACTTTCACTTATTTTGTCTCTTTCCTGTGATCTGACCCTCTCATCACTTTTTTTTTTCTGCAGTTAGAGCTGCATTAGTATGAGGTAAAGCACTTCTCAGCACCTTTTTTTTTTTTTTTCCCCACCCTTTCCCATATCTAATACCTCAGCAGTTTACAAAAGCATGCCTAGAAAGTTGGTGCCTGCCGGGCTGCGGCTTGCAAGTCCTACAGGACCTCAGCCATTCCCAGCACCACCATTGCAGCTGTCTTTGTTCCAGCTGTAGAGACCACGTTTTAGTATCTGCTTCCTTGCCAGCCAGACACCTAATCTGGTGGTTTCCTATTTCTTTTTGTTTTGTAAAACCTCAGGTGCCTCTTCTATTGAGCCACTAGAAGCCACAGGGTAATTATACATTTTGCTTACTTCAGACTTTAGGGTGTGTGTGTGTGTGTGTGTGTGTGTGTAACCAGTTGGCCGAAGTGCCAGAGCCTCTGGTCAAAATATGTAACACTTTTATAGTTGTTCTTCCCAGTTCCCCAGCTACATAGCTTTTGTTGTCTGGTACCTAGTGTGGATAAAAATATGACACTGTTTTTTCTGGGACCATATCCTTCCGGTTGTTTTATATCTCCCCCAAGTCAGTATACCAGGAGTGCAATGGTTTGCATTAAACTTACTTTAGGCTTTAATCTGCAGGGCTTGCACTGTGAGAATGGTACCAGGAAGATGGCTGACCACTCATCAAGGGACACTGGTCCTTTAAAATACACAACATTACTATGCCAAGCCAGGAAAACAATAGCAGTCTCAGTCAAAGGACAAGCTGCTGTGATTTTCAAATGCCTGCAACAGTCCCCAGTGCTGCCCTTGAATAGAATGGGTAGTGCATTACTCCTTTTGCAGAGCAACTCTCAGGCATTTTTTAAGGGGACAGGATATATTCCTAGATTCAGGTGGTATCTCAGCTTGCCAACCCAAAGCCAACCAAAAGCTCACCTCCCAACAAATCAAGTATATTCAGCTGCTAACAGCTCAAGTATATTCCCCAGTGTTTACTGTGGGTGAATATAGAGTTGGTCTTCCAGGTGTATCATCTTTTTGTTATCCAGGCTTTAGGTTTCCTTGAAGTCTATTCTTATGGGTAGTCGCCTCCAGTTTCTAACTATTATTGGAAAGAAGTTTCAACAATAATTATATTCTCAGAATCACTGATAGCTTTTAGAACAGCATTATCAAAATGAAAGTGATTACTGCTAAGTAATACAGTACATAAATGTTACCAGTTATGATATTTGGCTCAGTGTGAAATATACATTGGCAGTTATGCTCTTTGAAAGTGGTTGTTGCACAGATACACATGTGAGATTTCTTTCTAATCAAGTTAGACCATTGGCAATTTGCACTTCGCACAAGATCCAAACCAAATGAATCTCTAGGAAAAATAGCATCTGTAATATAATCTATAGTTTGAGACTGTAGGTTTTCAAGTAACTATAACGATCCTAATGTTCTTTGTAAGAAAAATTCCAGCTGTATCTGTAGGTAGCTTTGAAGATACAACTTATTTAAAAGTTGAGGAGTTCTTCCTGGTTGAACAACAACGTTGCTAGCACTTTCTGAACTTCCTTTTAGAATGTCAGCCCTATCTCCTGTTGATCTGGCAACCTTATTTCCCTTCGGCCACCTATACAGAATAGTTCCATCTTAAAACTATTGCCTCAAACTGTGTTATTCAGCTCCCAGTTTAGAATATAAGATTTCTACTCTGCTTTCTTATATAATATTAGATCATAAAGTTGTTCATTTGGGGTACATTAGTTAGTTTCTCTAAGAAGTCTTCACTTATTTTTATTTAATATTATACCCCACATAAAGAATTATTATAAAAATCATAAAATGGATATTCTTAAAATACTTGTTATAAAATTTCTCTCACAGACACGAATGAAAATTTAAGTTCTCCATTAAAGTTTTCCTGCTTAAAATTTCTCAGAATTTAGGAGAAAAAAGACTGTTGAAGAATTTGCATGTTGTCTTACTACTCATAATGAAAATGGTACCATTTTCTATGGCTTTTTTTATGATTTCCAATCTCAAGAACTTCCTTCTAAAGTGTTGGATGAGCTCATATTCTGGGATACCCAAATATTTACTGCTACATAAGTCATTCCAAATCATAATTATTTTATTTGCTTTCAATTCTCTGAGTTGCTGGTTGATTCTTCTACTAGCCTTGCCTTGGCTTTGTCATGCCTGTGTATTTAATTGGGGGTTAGGCTCAGCTGAAAGATCAAAAAATGCCTCTTTCACATTCAGTATTTCTCTCCATGGCCTTTCTCTCTCTTGATATGGCTAGTTTGGATATTTTTATAGCAAGGTGAGCAGTCAGGCTTCTAGGATGGTGACAGGCTTCCAAGAGGAAAGGCAGAAGCAAACAGGCCCTTTTTTTTTTTTTTTAAAGATTTTATTTATTTATTTGACAGAGATCACAAATAGGCAGAGAGGCAGGCAGGAAGCAGAGAGAGGAGGAAGCAGACTCCCTGCTGAGCAGAGAGCCCGATGCGGGACTCGATCCCAGGACCCTGAGATCATGACCTGAGCCGAAGGCAGCGGCTTAACCCACTGTGCCATCCAGGCACCCGCAAACAGGCCTTTTGAAAGTCAGGCCTGGACATGAAACAGCCTCAGTTCAGCTGACTCTACTGATCAAAGCAAATTCTAAAGCTGTCTTAGAGTCAAGAGAAAAAGAAATGGACTCTAATTCTCAATGGGTGGAACTGCGTGCATTTAGAGAGAGGAGAAGGCTTGAGGGGAATCATCTATGGAGGCTATCTACTACAGGCAGCTGGAAGCTTGTTGTATAGCAGGTCAGTAAATTGCCTTTCCCATGAGTAGACTAAAGTTTTTGGTGATTTTGATCAATCAGGCAGTTGACACATTGTGCAATAGTGGATCAGTTGCTGAGAAGGAAAAAAAAAAAAGTATTAAACAATTCAATAATCCACTTCTTTTAGGAAGGAGAAAGTCAGCCTCTGCCTTTCAGCAGCTGACCTGATACTATTAGTCATGTCTAGGACCTTTTATTCTCCTCTAGAATCTAAAAATGTCACAAAATACTTCATCAGATAAGGCCACTCCTTTACTATGAAGAATCAAGGGGGAAAAAAATAAGATCACTCCATAATTATATTTGAACAGGATCAAAGACATGAATATTGTCCAAACCAACAAAAGGATAAAAATACATCCTACCTAATACAGTTGACATGAACCACTGCTGCTGTTTTAGTAATTATAGCTTTGGCCTCTGTCTAGTCTTACTTTCTCCTAGATAAGATATATTTCATTACTCAATCTTAAAATTAACCCCACTTTCTAATGGTATCAATTTAGACTAAAGCCCAGCAAAGCCTGCTTCCTTTGATCTGCCCCAGAGCCACCCAATGCAGCCACAAACACTATAATTGCTTTCTAATACCCTGTTACTGCGATGGCTCATCATTCCCCCGAATGGGTGTTTTCCCTCACTACCATGAGTTGTTTAACTATGGGTGTATTCCTGGTGGTCTTTGGCTAGAAGATATTGACACTTTATTCAACAGGAACAGAAGACCACAAATATCTATTATGCATCTGGGCAAAGCTAGGCATTAAAGATGCTGTAGAAATGACACTCCATATTCTCAAGAAACTTAGAGTTGTGTGGGATGGAAAACAAGAACATGAGCAATTTCACTACAATATGATACAAGCCTTAATAAGAGTCTTTAGGAAAGGCTCCTAATATTGTCTATCAGCTGTCAGTAAGAAAATTACAGGGCTAAACAAAATACTGAAATAATAAATTTAGGTTTAAAATATGCTAATTGTTTTCCTCTTCCTATTAACATTCTTACAGATTCAACCTTGGGATATTAAGGGGGTTTTAAGGGAGTGAGCAGTGATAAGTAGTGTGGGGATGTCTCTTATTTTCCTACCTAAAGATACATCTATCTGGTTACATTATGTCTGAGGATATTCTTCTCTCATAATTAGGGTTTATATTATGAAGTCTTGTTTGTTTTGTTCTCCTTGGCTATGTTTGATAATAGAATAGTTTGTCTTACTCAGTGTTTAGTTCTAGCTTATTGTGTCAATAGCATCTCCTGAATCATTCTTATTGTTTTTTAATTAATCAAGATTTAGAAAGCATGAATAGATTTAAATTGTCAGTCCAACGTTGTTTTTTTTTTCTTTCTTTTTTTTTTGTTTTTCCTGTTGTTGTTGATGTTGCTTCCTTCTTAGGACTGTGTCTTGTAATTACTTCCGTTTAAAAAGATGCTGTTTTGTACTGATTGATTTTTCTTGCTGATGTTAGCATTCAATATTTTTTTAAAAATCTATTTTAACTAAAGTTCCATTTCATTGCTCATCTCCATACCTTTAAGGTGTTTGTGTGTGCGTGTGCCCAGTGGTAATGATATGTGGCATTTTCTTCCTTAAAACTTACACCTGGAGTCATTTAGATTTTTGAATTCTCTTAAGAAAATGGTGAGAAGAAAACTCAGTACAGTTTAAAATGTTTTACTGATGTATAGTGGAACTGTGAAAGTTCTCCTAATCAAAGGTAACCATTCATTGCCATGCTAATTTGCATTAAGAGTACGATTTTATAATTCACCACCATCTTTCCTGTTTGATCCTGTTTTCTCATAAGAAAACTAAATATACTGAAAAGTAAGTTTATAGGCAGGTGTTCTTGCATGTACACATGTTCTCTGTGGGAAAAAATAGAGTGAATTTTTGTATAGAATAAGGTGCAGGATCCTGGAATGTTTTTTCCTCCTTTTAAAATAAATATTAGAAGTTTGACCATTGGAGAGTAACTCGGAAATAAACTTATCACCTAAAAATATTCTATGGATAAGATAATAAAATGTGATGGTTTATTTACTAATTAATTTTTAAATTGAGTTATTTAATATTTGTAAGGAGCCAACTATGTACCATCCAGTGTTATAAGTGAATCACACAAGACTTTTTGCTCTTCAGGAGTTCAAAATTCCATAGAGAAGGACTAATGTATTACCTACTACACTATATCGTGTTAAGTTCTGTAAAGGATTATACATGGATGCTAAAATGTGTAATATAATGCAAGAGAAATTTGGGAAAAGTGAAAGATGAGTAGGAATTAGTTATACATGCAAAGGGAGATAGGCATTATAGGTAGAATCAACCTGTATGGAGGGGCGCCTGGGTGGCTCAGTGGGTTAAAGCCTCTGCCTTTAGCTCAGGTCATGATATCAGGGTCCTGGGATCGAGCCCCACATCGGGCTCTCTGCTTAGCGGGGAGCCTGCTTCCTCCTCTCTCTCTGCCTGCCTCTCTGCCTACTTGTGATCTCTGTCTGTCAAATAAATAAATAAAATCTTAAAAAAAAAAAAAAAAGAATCAACCTGTATGGAGATTAGGGAGAGGAGAAAAAGAAGGGTATATTTGGGAAATTGAAACAGTTGGGCATGATGGGAACATAGGGAATGTAAAGTAGGGAAGGTATTTATAGGACCGGTCATGAGGTAACTTTTACGTCTGCTGTTTATACTTGCTAAAGGAGGGGTGCTAAAAAGTCTTTCCATCGAGGAGATGCATAATGATTTCTGGATTTTTAAAATTCTATTTTTGTTGTAGGATGAGAGCTCCAAGAGCAGGCATAGGATCCTATGTACGAAGTACATTTTAAGTAGCCATAATTGTAATCTAGCAGGGGAACAAGATGGACCTGAAACAAGGCAGGGCAAGTATGAATGGAGAAAAAGAGTTTGTCACAAATTTAGGAGGAAAATTATAGGATTTAGAAACCACTTGGATAGAGTAGATGAGGAAGAGGAGGGCTTTCTCTTTTTTTTTTTTTTTTTTTGGCTTAATGAGATGAATGATCACATGATTCATAAAAGAAGAAATCATGATGTAGAGAGTAGAATGAAAAAATCAGTTGGGACACATTGAATTTATATTCAGTCCACATTGCTATGGAGTAGTCCATAGTGAAGATTAGTCAGCAGTGAAAAATGTTCACCTGAACTTCACTGAAGAGTATTATGTCAGACTTACATTTTACCCAAAGACCAGCAGCTGTGACCAAGCTCACCATGACCTTTAGCAACTAACATTCTTTGACTCTGTTTCCTCAACTGGATTATTGGCTCTCATTTGTGTTTTATAGCCATTCTGCTCTGCAGATATCCATTTACTTGCATTAAACTGGTAAATGTTGTTTGTTTTGATCCCAGACACTCAATAAATATGTTAAATTCCCTCCGTTCCTCCTCTCTCCATCCTTCCCTCTCCTTCATCCTTTTTTACCTTCTGTTTCATGTTCTTTATATCCTTCCTTTCTCCCTCTCTTCCTGCCTTCCTTCCTTCTCTACTTCCTTCCTTCATTTTTTTTTTTTTTTTGCAGATATTTATAGAACATCTACTACATGACAGTGTTATCTATATAGTGATTGACATCACAGACAGAGTTCTTGATCCTATGGAGATTTTACTCTGGTGAGAGAAAGAGGAAATAAATCAGTGATTTAAATTTATATTTAATCTAAATTGTTTAAAAAATATCTAAATCATTATATATTCTACGAAGGAAATGAAAGGGTAAAGAGTTTACATAGTCTTTACTGCTGTGTATCAAGACTACTACTCGACTGATATTTAAGTAAGCATTTAATTAATATATATTAAATGAATGAAAAATAAGTTCAGTGAGAGAGTAAATAACTAGAACTCAGGTTTTCTAACTTTTAGTTGAGTAAAGTTACAATCATAGCTTGAAATATAGAGCAAGAAAAAAAAACAACCCTTAATTTTTGTACTCTGAAGTCAAGGCTAACTTGAGCAGTCATATCAGTGCTGTGAATGCAGTCATTTGCTGAGATTTCTTTTAAAAGTCAGATCAAATTTTGCTTTTTGTACATCTATACATCTCACACCATCGCTGCCATGTAAGCATCATTCAGATGGTTTCAAAAGTGGCCTGTGTAGGTAACTCCCTCTCATTTACCCCTGATTTATTTCATGTAACTGCTAGTTGACTTGCTCTTAATCATTAAATTTTTTTTCCCCCCAATTCAGTTTTATCCCAACTAAAATGCAAAGTTTAGAAGTACAGAAACTTTATACCTCTTCCAGCTCTTGGATTGCTAGCTTGTAACATTCTAAATAAATTATAGTTGAGTGAATAAATAAATGATTATGAATCATAATTTAAAATTCTCTATAAATGTTTTAGGAGTTCTTAAATTAACAACAACAAAAACAACACAAAAAGCCTGATCTGTGTGTGCTGTATCGTTTTACATCCTGAGAACTTCTTGTGGTTTTCAAACCATGATTTCTTTCACGGAAGTAAACTTATACCATGTTGACAACTTTCTGGTGTTGTAGTGTTAGAGTGGCAGATTCAGGGATAAACTTTAAATTCCTTTATGGACACTTTTATTTACATATAAATATTTTATTTTGTCAAGGTCTCCCTTTGGTATCTGACTGAATAGTATAGGTACATTTTTAGTTTGAAATCTAGAATTAATATTTAATGTTCCTCAAGCAGCATTTCTTTACAATAAGCATATATTCATGATCCACCTTTTCCCCTTGCTTTACTCCTCTCAAAACAGAGCATCTAGATTTTACAGTTTTAAATTCACAATATGGTGTTTTAAACCAAATTTTCCTTTTCCTGAACTCTTTTCTAAGATAAATTTTGATCTAAAGATCCTTACTCAGAACTCTCTAGGACCTGTTTGGGTGGCAAATCATGTATTTAGCTCAATTTTAAGATCCTTGATTTATTTTAAAAACAGGTTTTTAAACTTGGCCATAGATATGTAGAATCTCTAAAGAGTTTCTGCTTTTGTGAGTTTTCAAGTATTTTATTTCTATCATATAATTAACTGCCTTTCATACTGTTTTACGACCTATCTACAGGGATTACTGATAATATTCTTTTGCAAACCTTGAATGTTTAAAAAAAAAAAAAACAACACAGGAAGTTCTTAGTAGTATGATGAGTGTATGCATGTTCTGCTTGGGTCTGCTCTGAGAGCTTGGGGCTTTTGTGTAAATTAAGAAGGCCAGCCAAGGGTCTGGAAAAAATTGCAAAGTTTATTTTATCATCATAGTTTTAATCATTTCTGAATATTATATTAAGTTTTCTTCTTCAATAATTAATTCCAAATTCTCTCCTTTCCCAGTTCACTAATAAAAATTTCCCAAATTACTTTGTGCTATTCATTTTATGCCTTGTAACTAATATAATTCCTCTTATAGAATATTTTTACAGAAACTATTTCTAATAGCTACTAATGGTAGTCACATTCATTGGAGCCAATTTCCTGCATTTAGTCTAGGGACAAAATGAAAGCACGAGGTCATCATTTCTTTTCTTTTCTTTTCTTTTCTTTTCTTTTCTTTTCTTTTCTTTTCTTTTCTTTTCCTCTTTCTTTCTTTCTTTCTTTCTTTCTTTCTTTCTTTCTTTCTTTCTTTCTTTCTTTTTTTTTCTAATACAAGATTCCAGAATGTGTTGGGAAATGTCTCTATGACTATCTTTTGATTTTACTAGAGTAGTTTTTATTGAAGCTTGTGATGCTTGCAGTTGACTAGGAAAAAAATAGAAATTCATTCAATATCTACTTTTTGTAGAGTTAGATGGCAGATTTGTTGGAAGGGGAAGGAATTAATACAACTGAGCAGCATATATATCCTTCTGCTTCCAAGCATCTTGGCAGCCTAAATTCAGCCCCTTTAGTAAATCTTCTAACAGTTCACTGGTAAGACATTATCATGCCACATTCAATAAATAAAGCAGCATCAATGAGCACAAGCTTAAAAGTTAGACAGACATGGGGCTAAAGTCTGGCTCATGCAGAGCTAATTTGTTGTAATTTGATAACTTGTTTAACTTCCCTAGTTAGGATGGCCCCTGAGTAATAAGCTGGGGAATCTGGAGAAGGGAGTGGGGACTTTAATAAGCATTTTCACTTCTTCCTGACTCACCATTAAGAGTAATCAAATTGAGCAACCATTTTCTTCTAGGCTTTTAAGGAACAGAGTATTTATTGATGGTGAAGTAGATACAATAGCTCTTCAGCAGACTAACTGCCTGCACACCTGTTTTTCCATCCTGGTTCGCACAGTATGGTATTCCTGGTGGATGCCTGGCTGCTAATGGATGCAGTTGTGATTCTTCGGCCAGAAATTCGGTGCTGCCAAGTTCCCACTTTACTTACTTCCTCCTTACAACCCTGGGGAATCAGATATGTTCTCGCAGCAGCATCTGGCCCAGCAGGTTGAATGTATTGACAGCTATAGATTTCATTGTTTTTATAGCGTCTTCTTGTTTTTGTTCCTGAATCATAATAGCAAGAGTTGTACCTGCTCTAGAGTGATGCTTCCGAGTTGCTATATCAGATGGCGTGTGTTTTACTATGGGCTTGCTTATTGCAAAGTTTCCACAACAAAATTGAAGCCATTTTCTTATTGGTTGAAATGTTCCTCTTGTTTAGTATATCATATCGAGAAATGTAGCTGTTATTTTTATCTGTTGTTCCTTCCATCTCCTCTACATTCCCATGATTCCTCTGCCTCAGGTAATGTTGACTGCATTTTTGAAAGCTAAGAGGCTTATACAATATCCTTTGGCAGAAACTGCTCACTAACGCTGTCCACTAAATTTTAACTATCCAAATGAATTTCCAAATGCATAAAAAGCTAAAAATTCAGCCACAGTATCATATAATGTTTAGCCCAAATCTTTAAACATAAGTCTTAAACTTAATCTTAAGTCCCTCAGAATACTGGCCTTATTGTTCATTATCTTAATAACTTTATTTATGTTGCTTTATTGTATGAAACTATTAAAGAATAGATAGTTATCTTAAGAAAAGAACTGCAAAATTACTTTCTTAGAATGTTTTAACATTGACTTTTTTAAAATGATCTGTTGTCTATTTTTCATAGTCGGAACCCATTCTTGGTTAATAGTAGCTATTAAATATGTCTATTTTATAATTAAATCAGTGAAAAAGCTGACATTTTCACTTAAAGAACTATGAGTTATCAGGAGGATTTTATAATTCCTTAATATTCACCAGAAACATCGTGTGTGTGTGTGTGTGTGTGTGTGTAATTTATAGTACATGCATTATATGCTTGCCTTAATCATTGCTTTGGATGTAATTCAAAAATAGTGGATTCAATTCTAGTTTAATAAGCAAATTCAAAAATAAGAAGGGATTTTGAAACTGAAAAAAATACAGATTTACTGTGTGATTATCACTTAAGAAAATTGGAATGTGAAATTAAGTTAAAATTTGAAGCACCATGAGAATATTTCTAGGTTTAATATATTAGAGAAACAGTGATAAACACAGTAATGCTAGAGAATAATGCTGAAATGAAAGGCAATAAAACTCTAGTAACCCATTTAAGCATTAACATCTCTAGCAAGAAAATAATGAAAGTAATCTTTCCCTTATTATAAAAAAGAATTTTCTTTATGTAATCATGTGATACATATTAAGTTAATTTACAGATTAAATTATGCAAAAATTATTTCACATTAAAGGAACAGGATTATTAAAATTTTGCCATTTTGACTTAAACTTTATGTATAATGAGTGGTATGGTCAATCAAATCAATCAAGACATAATTAATAGGAAAGTTTTATTTTCAAAGGCTTATTGAAGTTACCAACATGTATAAGTAATGGTGATTTTTGTGTTTAATTTGTTTTCAATTTTATAATTTCCTTTATTCTGAATAAACTAATGAATTCCTAAAGAAAATTGGCATGCCCTTTCTATATCATAATATCTAGGTTAGGGTTTAGTTTATAATCTATGTTTGAAATACTTTTTGGTATGTGTTATCCGTAGCACATACTTGAAGCAGGCTCTTCCCCTCCTCACCTACCTCTTCTCTGTTGCATCAATTTTCTAACCTGGGTAACAATATACTTGGAGTTTTTTGCAGTTTGATTGACCCTAAATATTTTATAAATTTCCTTTCTTAGGTCCATTCTCTTTTCAAAACTGCATGTTTTCCCATCACTCCCTCTTCTCAACTGAAATATCCTACCTATAAGTATATTTTAATTAAATGCTATTGCTTTGCAAATTAAGGATATCATGACTGGGCCATACATTAAAAAATTGTGAGTGAAGAGATACTAAGAGGGGCACTTGAACTTTGAACAATGTAAGGGTTAGGGGCACTGACCCCTGCACAGTTGAATATCTGCATACAATTTTTAACACCCCCAAATCTTAATTATGAATAGCTTACCATTGACAAGAAGCCTTACCAATAAGAGCTACAGTCAACTGACACTTATTTTGTATGAGGTGTGTATTATATACTGTATTCTCATAATAGCATAAGTTAGAGACAAAATATTATTAAGAAAATCATAAGAAAGTGAAAATGTATTACAGTACTGTACTATATTTATTGGAAAAAAAGTCTGTGTGTAAGAGGACCTGTGCATCTCAAACCTGTGTTCTTCAAGGGTCAGCTATTTACTTTCTGAATTCACCAATCTCTGAATCCTTTTTAGACAACTATCTTTCTGGCTTCTATAAACTTGTTGGGAGCTACATGGCTTTTTCTGGGGTTAAGTTGTTTTTAAATGTGTAGGGGTAGATAAAAGTGTTGTTGGTAGTTGAATCTTGACAGTTTTGTATAAGTAATAGACATTTAACAGTAGAATAAATTATAAATATTGTTTCAACATAGTACTAGGTAATATTTTAAAATTTGTACTTCATTGTCTTAACTTTGTGTGTCTTAATAAAAACATGTAACCTTACCAAAACTTTTCTGTATATATAATGGACAAGATAGGATGCCTATATAACTACAGCTTGTGAAAGTTAATTGCATCAACTATATTAGTAAAAGTTATTAGGCTGAAAAGATCAGTGCTAGAAAATCTTGGGATTTGCTTATGTTGGTATATCTTTAGAGTAGAAAAAATTCCAGCTTTGATTAGGATCATACAATAGAGAAAAAAAATATGTTCAGTAGAAAATGGTAATTTTACCTACAGCATTTATGTCAGCTCAACAATAAGTAAGTAAATACCACTTGTCTAAAGCTTAATTCAAATATAATATTGCCAGATCATCTATCAATGAGGTGAAAAAAAAAGAAGGCCATAAAAAAAAATGAATCTTTCTGACATAGATACTAAAAAAGAATAAAGGATCATCTTTTAAATTGTCTAACATACAAAACTGAAGGCAAAAAATGAATTTAAATTGTTATATAAAGGAGAAGAGTCTCAGGCATGTTTAATAAAGTATCATAAAGTTGTTGAAAGCAAGGCAGTCCTCTTGACATTAGGTGAACATTTGTATTATCTACATTTGGAACATTCCATTCAGGCAAATTGTCTCATACCCTTGTCTGTCCCTTGATAAATCTTTCTCTTCTAGTCTCTGCTGCATGTGCTCCTTTTAACCTACTGTGATTGTCTGAGACTTTGATATTTTCAAAATATTATTTGTAGAATGTCTTCCTTAGGAGAAAGTATGATTCAAAAATCAAAATATAAGGGAAAACATATATTAAAATATATTAATTTAATACATCCCAAGGTAGAAACCATTAGGTCTGATGAAAAAGACTCTGAATCTACTATCATGTAGGGTATTAGAGGGGAACATAGAGTAATACGAGAACAGAGAAGAAATATATACCTAAACCTGGAGACATCAAGGAGATGTTCCGCAAGAGGTATTACTTGGGCTGAGAATTGAGAAGGTAATATGTTTTTAAAATCTATCATTATTTGTATGATAATACTTATGTAACATAAATGAATCCTTAATAAGTCTAGACTAGGTCTTAATTTCTTTCTAAGTGTCTTCATTCCCCCAGAGTTGCTTTGGCCAAAAACTCGACATACATCATTTCTTTCTCTTCCCTGCCACATTCTGCCATCATGTCAAATCCTAGAGAAAATCTTATTTCTTCTATTTCTAAAATATACCTCCACTTCATCCATTTCTTGTAATCTTAACTTTTAAGATATCTGCTCAAAATGCCATGATTTTGACCTGAGCCACTATTACAGTATTTTTGTGAAGAATCTGATTTTATTTCTCTTCTTTTTAATTCATTCTCTATTCGGCATCCAGCAGAGGTACCTTTAAAGCACAAATCAAAGCATTCCATTCCTTTGATCACAATTAGAAGAATACTTAAACTCTTTACCATACATTAAGGCTCTAAGAGAGTTGAACCCACCACCTCTCCAAAGCTCATCTTGTAGACTAGTCTTCTCTTGGTTCACAGTGCCCCTGGGCTCTTTATAGCTCAGGCAAATCAAAATTTTTCCTCACTTAGGTTTGATTTCTTATGCCTTGATTGTCTTCTCTCCAGATCTTTACACAGCTATCTCTTTGTTTTGTTCAAGTATCCACTGAGGTGCCTCTATCTACTGCTTAGAAGATTTGCAAGGGCATCCTAGTTAGTAGTCCTCAGAGGCTGACCGGGGCTGAGCAATTAGTTTTACTTATTTTTATTTTGTAAAATCCCTTCCTTTCTTCTAGATTATAGTAGTGGATATATATGAGTATGCATATTTGGCAAAACCCATATAACTGTGCATATCAAACAGTGCAGTTTAATATTTTGATGTATCTAAATTATGAATAAACAAATTAATAAATAAAAACCCCTTTCCTATGGAAAGTCCTAGGAGTGTTTTCATGAAGAGGCTGACCTGTTTGTTTTTTATTTCAGAAAACTGTTTTGGAAGTTGAGTGGAGAATGAAAGAGTGGCTGGCATGGTGGCAGAACTGAAGAACAGGAGACCAGCTGGGAAGCTATGTAAGTAGTGAAAGCAGAAATGTTGAAGGCTTGAATTGGTGGAAATCCAAGAAAAATAGAGAAGTGAACTGATATAGCACATGTTTTGGTGGTTCAGTACCAGGAAATGTTGATGAATAAAATATGTGTGAGGGGTTATATAAAGAAAGGAACCAAGAATGCTTATCTTTTTTTCTTTGTTCTGTCTTTTGCATGTCTCTATACTGTTTGCTATGTCTTTCCCCAAGAGCTGTAATTTGTTGGCAAAAAGAAAAAGGAAGGATAAGAAGTCGTGAGTCCTTGCATAACGTTTGGCATTGGATTCCACTCTGTGCTTTCAGTCAACAAGCATATTTACTTTGCCCCTCTGGTTCTTTCTGAGTTCTTGCTTCCATGCGTTCACTGTGAAGGCACTAGGATCGATTAATTGAACACAGCATCAGACTTGGCTTTCATAGGTCCCTTTAGTTTGGTATGGCTATTGATGATTAATGAATGTAAATGATCTCTGGTTTGAGGTATCTATTGATTTTGTTTTTTAATTAGAAAATTCCACCTGGAGAGCTTTGAAGTATTTTCAAATTATCTATATTCTCACTGTGATTTTACTTATTAGCTTTTGGTTTGATAGGTGAGTTGATGGTTACCATGCAGTTTCCAGTGTCCGTCCTCTCTGACTTCACTCTAACAATATTTGTGAGTATGTATGTGTGTGTGTGTGTGAATGTTAGTGCTATAACAAATTCTAATTTACTGGTTCGTTTTATAATGACCACAGGGACAGATTTTCAAAGCAGCATACTGAAGGCATTTGGCACTTATTTTCCCATGGCTATTTCATCTGAAGGCTGGAGGAAATTCAAAAGGAAGAAGTTTATGTCATAATGATATTTAGGCATAAGGATCAATCCATTAGATTAGTGAAGGACTTGTGCTTTGGACTGAGTCTTTCTTGCTCTCTCTCTGCAGTGTCAGATGGTTTACCACTTAACCTCACAGCTCTCTTTTCATGTAAGAAGAAAGCAGCCTGGAGTCCATAGTCTGTCATTGTTTATATCCCTTCTGGTTACCCCCTTGCTTCATTTTTCTCTTCCTTTTCCTAATGTCCTCCATTTTATTCCTTATGTTTCACAAATAAGTGAAACTGTATGATAATTGTCTTTCTCTGGCTTCTTTCACTTAGCTTAATCTCTTCCAGTTCCATTCATGTTGATGCAAATGTTGGGTATTCATCCTTTCTGATGACTGAGTAATATTCCATTATATATCTGGACCACATCTTCTCTGGACTCTGGAATCAAACTGAAGTGTTAGTTTTTTTGTTTTGTTTTGTTTTGGTTTTGGTTTTGGTTTTAAAGATTTTATTTATTTGACAGAGATCACAGGTAGGCAGAGAGAGAGAAGAGGAAGCAGTCTCCTCGTTGAGCAGAGAGCTTCTTGCAAGGCTTGATCCCAGGACCCTAGGATCATAACCTGAGCTGAAGGCAGAGGCTTTAACTCACTGAGCCACCAGGATGCCCCCAAACTGAGGGTTTTAGAGGTGAGGAGGGTGGGGCATGGGTGAACCCAGTGACGGATATTGAGGAGGGCAGAGTTGAAAACTGATGAAATTGGGAAGGTTTCCACATTTGATCCCTCTCTATTGTGTGGATGAAAATCATTCTACAACCTCTCTTTCATAGCTGCAGTCCCCCAAAACTCACTCACAACTACACAAAGAAATGACCTCAAATTTTTATTTGCCTTATATTAATACCAAAAGTAGCTTCATAATACTGTTCAGGAGTAATTCATGTAACACATGGTGCTTTTATGAATTGGAAATTTCTATGCATTATCCCTATCAGTGTCTCAGTTTTTATTAGCTAGTATTCTTTCCATTTTTACTATTATTTATCTTGACTGACTGACACATGTTCACTCTGTTTTCTATTACTCCAGAATTCTTATTTTATTTTTAAATTATTATTATTTATTAATAATACATTATTAATAGTACATTATTGCTTAGTCTTCTAAAGAAGTATATTTTTAATCACATTTGTTCTCGAAATACTGCATCTTGTTCACTTTGTTTTTTCTTTCCATCCCCTATTCCCTTTGGCTGAAGTAACTTCTCTTCTCACTTCTATACCTTCTCAAGCCATACCTTCTCTAAAAAGTCCTGCACAAGTATGATCCTTTCTGAAAATATCATTATCTTTATGTTGCTTGTGTGCCTTTTGTGTGCCTTGCATTTCCTTCTCTTAAAGCTTTCATCCCAGTATATTGAGTACCGATTTGTTTACCCGTCTGCATCCCCTACTAGACTAAAGGCAGAGCGAAGATGGTTTCTGTTCTCATAGCGCAGTATACTTAGCAGACATTCAAAAACTGTTTTGAATGGCTGCAAGGAAGAATAAGTTGCTAAAAAAATGAATTATTTGGATAAAAAATTTAAAAATTTAAAAAATGAATTATTTTGTTTTAAAGAATTGAGGATGAGAAATAATCGACCACAAAAGCCAACAGTCTCTTGCTCTGCTAACTGTGTATTAGACTGGAATGGCTGCTCTTTAGGGGAGAGAGAAAACTCTATAGTAGTAAAACAATCTAAATTCTTATCAGAATGAAAATAGGCATTTGGTGGTCATATTCTGGGAGCTCTTCTGCAACCCTGTCCTCGCGGGCTTTCCATGAAGAAAGCCACGGAAACCGGGTAAAGTTTTCTCTGATGCATATAAAAGCGTCTCTGGCTGAGACTAACTCTGATAGTTCCCAGACTGATGGGAAAAAGGAACCAAATTGTCCTAAAAATCCTATCCTAATATACAAGTTTATTAAGATCCAGGCAGGAATAATTTTCAACCTTTCAAAGGATTCTGTGATCAATCTAAAATAACATGCATGAGAAGGGATTCATTTACAAAGAAGATTGTCATTATGGAGTTATTAGAAATGGATGCTCTGGGTCATCTAACGTACAAGCTTCCATTTCTCCAAACTTTTAACTTTCATGAAGTTTAGAAGTTTAATTAATCTTTTCTCATTATTGCTTCTGATTCTTTTCCCTCCTTGTTTTATTTCTGATTATAAGTGGAGAAAAAAAGTGATACCATGGATTAGTTTTTTTTTTTTTTTTCTTTGACTTTGAGCAAGGGATAATTCACCTGGGGATGTGAATCACACCTGCTGAGAGAATTCCACTGCCTATAACTAACAGAACCATGACTTTACTCAGTATCACTTATCCATGAACTAAAACTTTCCCCCACTTTCCTACCTTAATTCTACAAGCATTTATCGTACGTCTGCTACATGAAAATGGCCATGGATTCATTGGCAATGTTTTAGGCAGAAGTTATAGTAAACCTATGTATCTCTTTGTATATCTGAAGTCCATATTGGTTTAGAGAAAAATTTTCCTTCTAATAAGTCATTGTTCTTTTTTTTTTTTTTTTAGATTTATTTATTTATTTATTTGACAGGCAGAGATCACAAGTAGGCAGAGAGGCAGGCAGAGAGGCAGGCAGGGAGAGAGAGGAAGGGAAGCAGGCTCCCTGCTGAGCAGAGATCCCAATGTGGGGCTCGATCCCAGAACCCTGGGATCATGACCTGAGCCAAAAACAGAGGCTTTAACTCACTGAGGCACCCAGGCACCCTATAAGTCATTTTTCTGCTAAATAATTCATTTTACTGATTAATGGGATTTGGAGACAATAGAGAACTAATCAGTTAAAACATAAGGAGGTAGTTTTTATCATAGAGTGAGCTTAAAACTCCAAATCTAGATTCTAAGGAAAACTGAAAAGAGTGAGAAAGGAAAAAGTAACACTAAAAATAGTGTAACAATTTGATATTTGTTGAAGTATTTCAAAAATAATTTAAAAATTTATTATTTCTATTAATGAAGGTATATTATACTACAAATGATAGAAAAGTATAGTTGTTTCTGTATATGTATTGATATTTCAGATTTCTATACTTACCTATCTATAAATGGATAGATCTATTTTATTTAGATACCTACACAGCCAGGTATGCATTTGGAGTTCTACTGATGAACCGTAAGAATTACATGAGGGTTAATTTGTTTTACGCACTTGTGGTTATGATTTCCACTGAACTATTTGCAATCTCTTTTCAAATGATTCTTAATTATCTGTGATAAGTATTTTACAAGAGTGCTGACTTTTAATTAATACTAAATAAAGTGATACAGTATTGAATCAGAACAAATTTAACTAGTTTTTGGAGTAAGTGATGTCATCCTTGATTTTGGCTTCATTAATCATATCCTCTTGTCACCAAGAGTATAACTTTTGGGAAAGATACATGGATTGGTAATAAGATTTAATTCAAAACTGAGCTTTGACATTTATTAGCTGTGTAAGTTAAAGAATAATCTGAAGATCTTAATTTCTTTCTAAATAAATGCATGTGGTGGCAATAAAATTTCACAGAATTGATAAAAATTATATAAGACATATGAATAAGAACTCTCTAAACTGTAAAGAACTATTTATATCTGTTATTTTATCATATGCACTGGGCTTGTACACCAGTAGGTTTTCTATTCAACTTCTTTGGGCACAAACAATGTTTCACTCACCATTATGAATACAGGTGTTAGAAGGAGGCATGGAAATGGAGATTTAAAATAAGTAAAAAAATTAATGATTTTTAATTAAAATGTATAAAATGCTATGAAAATGGAATATTCAGGTATGAATATTAGTGTCCCCGTTTTTAAACTCCGAAAGTCTGTTTGTTTTTATTTTAACGAATTTTCAAATATTTGTCTCATTCAACACAAATGATAATACATTGCTAACCTCTCACACCCGAGCAGAAGGAAGCATGGATCATGGTGTTTTACTGCTACTATAACCACAAGTTGAAGAGGACCATTAAGTGTGGGAAATGGGGGACGCCTGGGTGGCTCAGTTGGTTAAGCAGCTGCCTTTGGCTCAGGTCATGATCCCAGCGTCCTGGGATCTAGTCCCACATCGGGCTCCTTGCTCGGCAGGGAGCCTGCTTCTCCCTCTGCCTCTGCCTACCTCTTTGTCTGCCTGTGCTTGCTCGCTCTCTCTGTCTCTGGCAAATAAATAAATAAAATCTTTAAAAAAAAAAAAAGTGTGGGAAATGGATCCATTTCTACATAGGTTTGTTGATGAACTAGAGTTGAGTATCATTGATGGTATTTTACCCTGAGGCCTTAAAAATAATCTTATTTTATACTTTCTTGCCTGAGAGATTCAGGAGAAAAGAGTTATACATGCAAAAGGGTTATATATTATTTTCTTTCTCATGCAAAAAGGATGAGTGGGATAGTTTGCTGGCAGGTGTGCCTGGATCTGGAAAGTTTCATGTAGTAGGTATAATGGGAGATTCAAGCCTGAAAGGAAATTGTTAGTAAAACTGGGTCAAGCTCTCCCATGTGATCCACAAAGCAGTTAGTGTACATGTTGTTTCCACAGTGCTTCCCTGTTTTCATACTCTATTTTGGTCTGTTAAAAATTCTCTGGAAATCACAGGTTTTTAATATTTCTACAATACTCTTCTTCCCTTTATCTTTTTATCTTGTCAGTTTTATTTTTTCATTCCATTATTTTATTATTTTCATAGTAGTAGGTACTGTGTTTGTAAGTATTCCGTATGGACTTTGTATCACTATGACTCCATATATTTTCATTCTTATTCTTCCAAAGGCTGTATCATGATATTTAGCATTTAGAAGATGATACATTAAAGTTTTCTGGGACAAATAGATTACTTATTAATGCTATTTGTGACAGTGACACTGGATTTTCATGGATGTCTTATTTATAAAGAATATTTAATACTGGAAATATGTACTGAGTGTAAATTTAGATTGGAAATGGGTGGTGTAATCTTTGTACTATTTCTGGTATTACAAAATTCATACCACTTTAAAACCTCACATTACGTTTTGACTTCTCATTTGTTAAAAAAAAATATTTCATCAAAGAAATTATGAACTTTACAAACCAAATTTTCAGGAAGTCAGAATTATAATAAGTAGATCAAATGCTTGACCTTAATTTCATCTGACTATTGGATTTTGAACTTTTATTTTATAGGAATATTTTAATGCAAATTTTATCATTCTAGATGTATGCATTCTTCAGAGTATAAAATTCTTATTCACAAACCTCTTTGTTTTGGTCCACCATAATATTAGCAGCCTTTACTAGAGTGTTTTCCTTCTTCTCTAGGTATTGATTTTTCTCCTTTCTGACACTCAGTTTATTCCAAAAGTTTAATGATTTAAAAACAGTGCATTAAGATATTCAGGCACCATTTAAACTTTCTTAATATTGTAAGTATTTGCTTAACGTTTTTGCAATAAAATAAAAACACACATCTGAAAATATTACTGAAAATTTAAAGGGGAAGAAATACAGTAGAAAGATGTAGAAAAATGTAACAGTATGTCAGTATATTGCTCATACAGAATACCATAAGCAGCAGTGATGAGAACAATAACAGTGTCCAATTGCATAGCAAAAAGGAAAAGCACAGAGAAGGTCAAGAACAGAGCTTGCTTTCATTCTCGGCTGGTAATTTTCCATTAGTCTCCCACACACACCATTGCCTTCAATGTACATAGAAGCTGGATTATTCAATGTATTGTTGTCGCTCATGCATTCTGGAAAAGACTTTGCTGTGCTTTGAATAAGAGAATTATTTGTCCTTTGGCTGGTAGGGCAAATTATCTGATCTTGCTACCTGTTCATCTGACAATTATTTATATGCCTACTCTAGGCTGGGGACAAAATCCCGAACCACATAGTTTCTGTCTTCAAGGAGATTTCTGCATTGGGATGATTGCTTTTACTTGATTATGTGTTTTATCTTGTTCCCATAGCCAACACCAGTATTAATAAGATGGCTTTCTGGCTAGAGGAAGGGATCTTTTGTTTCAACCAAGCTAAACAGTCTGAAGAGACTTAAACCTTGATATCACCAAAGGATTTTTTTTTAACATTTTATAATTTTTATTAGCATATAATCTAGTATATGTTTCAGGGATACAGGTCTGTGATTCATCAGTCTTACACAATTCACAGCACTCACCATAGCACATAGTCTCCTCAATGTCCATCATGCAGCTGTCCCTTTCGTCCTACCCCCCTTCCCTCAGCAATCCTCAGTTTGTTTCCTGAGATTAAGAGTCTCTTATGGTTTGTTTCCCTCTCTGGTTTTATCTTGTTTCATTTTTCCCTTTCTTCCCCTATGATCCTCTGTCCTGTTCTCAAATTCCTTGTATCAGTAGGATCATATGATAATTGTCTTTCTCTGATTGATTTACTTAGCTTAGCATAATACCCTCTAGTTCCACCTACATGGTTGCAAAATGGCAAGATTTGGGTTTTTTGATGGCTGCATAGTATTCCATTGCATATATATATATATATATATATATATATATATATATATATATATGAAAACGTTATATATATAACGTTTTCTTTATCCATTCATCTGTTGATGGACATGTAAGCTCTTTCTATAGTTTGGCTATTGTGGACATTACTGCTATAAACATTGGGGTGCACATGCCCCTTCAGATCACTACTTTTGTATCTTTAGGGTAAATACCCAGTAGTGCAATTGCTGGATGGTAGTGTAGCTCTATTTTCAAACTATTTGAGGAATCTCCATATTGTTTTCCAGAGTGGCTGCACCAGCTTGCATTCCCACCAACAATGAATGAGGGTTCCCCTTTCTCTGCATCCTTGCCAACACCTGTCGTTTCCTGACTGGTTAATTTAAGCCATTCTGACTGGTATGAGGTATTATCTCACTACGGTTTTGATTTGTATTTCTCTGATGCCATGTGATATTGAGTACTTTTTCATGTGTCTGTTGGCCATTTGGATGTCTCCTTTCAGAAATGTCTGTTCATGTCTTCTGCCCATTTCTTGATTTCACCAAAGGTTTTTTTTATTTGTTTGTTGTTTTTAGTTGGAAGATGTGTTGTTTTTGTTTCTTGCTTTCATGTCTATGGAACTCTATGATGGTGGTTGTCAAACTTTAGTAGCTCAGGTAATGACATAAGAAGCTTGTTAAAGATGTAGGTTTCCAAGGCCCATCTTTAGAAATTTTGATTGAGTAAGTCAAGGCTGATATTCAGAAACCTGTAACTTTAACTAGAACCTCAGGTGCGATCCATAATTTGAAAAACAACAAATCTTAATTTCAGATTATGGAGTCTGTGTAGATTTTGGGTCATATTTCAGAGTTTTAGCATTATTTGTTGTTTGTTTTCCCCCTTGATGAGATTTAGGACATTTTTATGTGGTGGCAGTTTCTTGTCTGGGTATGAGATATATCTGTACAAATTTGTTTTTTCTGTATGTCTGTTTTCACATGATTTCTTTTAAAGATCAACAAACTTATCTGGAAGAGAAACTGAACATATACTATTTTGATTACATAAAATATACTGATGTGGTAGCTGGAAGAGGATGAAAATGAGAAAAAAACACTAAGTCTTAGTGTTTCAAGTAGGGCAGTGGTATAAGCCAAAAAAGTTTCCTTTTTCCCCAACACTGAATCTACAAAGTCATGTCAAGTACAACAGATTTGTAATGTCAGCACCCTGATTAACCCAGGTTGTCTGAATTGCAGTCTCTTAAAAGTGATTTTTCCCTTTCTGTTGAATTTCTGCTTTCTTCTCTGTGGATAGAATGTTCTAGATTTGCTGTGTCCTGGCTAATTTTTGTCTGTAGTTATACACAAGTTCAGGTCAAATAACAGGTACTATAGAAATCTCTAGATTTATGCATAGTATAAAGTATCATTCTCCTTAAAGATGGATTTCTGTGTCCATTTGTGAATTTTCATAGTTTTTCTAACCTTGAAAGGATTGAAAACCATAGGCATAGAGCTACTGATCAAATTATGGGATTCTAATAATGTGAGGTATATGAACTTGTTTTGAAAAAAACCCAAGAAAGTGAGCACACAGTTTTCCATTTCAACCTATGTTTCTGTCATATTCCCTAAGGTGTTACAATCACTTGGTGACAAATTTCATTAACTTAAATAGGATCTATAATATTCATTTAAGAATAAGCTCAGATAAATCAAATATATTTAAAATGCCTTCTTTTAAGAATAAAAATTTCAGAACATCTAGAACTCTGTATATAAAGACAGTTACAAATATTCTGAAATTTCTGAATATATGCCTACACATTTCTATTGTTTTTAATGTACTAAAGCATTGACCTATGTTTCCCTTAGGAATTAACATAATACAACTTAGAAAAAGTAAATTTATGAACAATTCAACCACCTCTCAAGAATTTTATGAATTATTTCAGTGAAGTTTTTTTGTGGTTGGTAATACACTATATTTAACTCTATTTAAGTTATCCAAATTTCTCTGTTTTTAGAATGTTCTCTTCTAAGAGATAATAATCCAGGAAATAATTCAACTTGTTTCAATCTCTAAATCAGTTCTACCTAAGCAGTTCTCAATTTATACTAAGCAGGGGGGGGGGAGACAAGAAGTAACAGCCTTAACTGAAGAATGAGTGATGTAGGTTAGATAGGAAGAAGAAATTCCTGACAATAGGATTTTAAAAGCTTGGAGTGAATTATAGAAGGAAGTTATAAAATTTCTCCTCAATTGAGATCTTAAAAATATGTAATTCATATCTTTTAATGATAGGTCTAGGAATTTCTTTACTGAATGAAGATGCTCTTGAATATATTCCCAAGAGTTATAGGAATCTAAAATTTTTATAACTTCATGTTTTGCATTTAAGAGAAATTAATTTGCCCTACTAGATCCTATAATTGACTCTTCTCATGTATGGCTAATAGAAATTTCTGAGTTTGCAAATGAATAGAATTTAAGCTGGAAAAATTTGAGTATTATTTCTGATATACTCTATTTGGATAACTGATTTTTATTCTTAAAGAACCACTTAAATGTCAGCATGACTAACAAGTTTTATAAATGATCATGGGAAAACCATAGCATTTGTGTTTTTTTTCCCTCAAATGTAACTCACATAAGGGAGAAATGCTCTGTTGTGATTATTTTGAACTATACAGTGTATAAATATTTTATGGAATTCTATTTAATAATTACTTTAATGCCCCAATTAGAATTTTAAATAACCATAGTAGAAATGTATGATCAAGATATTTCCTCTGTTGGAGTATATTTGTTTAGAGAACTGGCATCCCTTGGAGGTTTAAAAATTTACAATAAAAAGGTGCTAGACAAGATGATCTTTAAAGCCTATTTAAGCTCCGTGATGCTCTGATTATTTGGAAAGTACTGGCAGGGTGAGGAACTATGTGGAGAGAATTGGAAATTTTTAATCTTCTCCCTTTGTTCCCTCAGTGAATACATTGCTTCATATTTGAATCTTAAAGATATAAATAAAAGGCTAATTTAAAAGTATAAATTGTTAATTTCCTGTTCTGTTCACTACAGAATGCCATATACTTGAGTTTATTGTTTATGCACTATAAGTTGGGGAGTATAAGACTTAACATTTCTTAATAAAATAATCAATTGCTAATTATTTAATAGGATACTTTTTCTTTAGAATGTTCAGAAAACTAGAATTTTCCCAAAGTGTAATACTTAATGAGTAGCTTAAATGACCTAAATGAAATAATAAATTAAGTCCTATATCATTTAATTATAGAGAACCTTGAGATTGGATACCAACTTTCTATTTTTTTTATATAGAAGTCTAGCATTTTTTTTAAGTGTTAAGGAGCACATCCACAGACTAGGATTGTATGGTTTTACTATCATTATTTAGGCATGCAGTGGTTTGGGAGGATGGACAAAATACACGCACACACACACACACACACGTGCACACACACACACACACGTGCTATTGTTAGCAGAGCAGTATGAAGCGCTGTTAATACCAACTGACTTCTTGGAATACGTATAAGTTCATCTTATTTTATTTTTTCATAAGTTTCCAACTGATGAATTATTTATGTTTTAAAGTTGTTTATAAGTGGGTTTTCATATTTTAGGAATATACTTTTTTAGGGAAGCAATGCTATAGATGGTGCTAAGCTACTAGATCAACCCACAAGAATGTAATTACTTCAGATCTAGGTGTAGCTGTATTACTGAAACAAAAGACAAAATCTGCAGAGATTTTTAATTGAAATGTACCATTTGTGAGAAGAATGAGAAGACAATGAAATTAATTCAGGTGATACTTAATGAGCAGGTCACTGTACAAATGATACAAAAATAGTTAAGAACCAGGACCCAGAGAAGGTAAGTTGTCCCTTCAAGCCAGCCACCTGGGTGTTCAGAGGAAGAGTTTTATAGGATAGTTACTGGGGCAAACTATCATGTGGAAGATAAGGAAGAATGTATATTATGGGAAACTATTGCCATTATGTTTTCACAGAGATCATCAGAAATCATGTGTTATTCTCTCACTGTATTTAGAGTTACCATCCCTCTGTGTGTGTGTGTGTGTGTGTGTGTGTGCGAGAGAGAGAGAGAGAGAGAGAGAGAGATATTCCTCTCACTAGATTGCCCTTCTATCAGGCAGGTAAAACAACTTATTGGGAGTCAAGAGAAAATATATTCACTGAGATCTGAGACTCTGGTATATCTATATTTTTATCATCTAGCTCGTCAGAGAAACTAAGTGAAGATTTGTTGCGCTGTATCAGAAAATGGAAATATTCCTACATCCAGCATAGTTTAAGTAGAACCTTGAACAAATCACAAAACCTCTTTTTGTTAGCCCACATAGAAGCCAGGGGTAGAGGTAAACTGTTGTTTTTGGTGAAACGTGGACAGCTTCAATCCTCGTGGCCGCTGGCAGGCCGCTTTGGAAATAGGTGCGGCCTTTGTGTTTGACAGTGAGGTTCCTCAGAAAGATTTTCTAAGGAAAAAAATAGAAACAACCAGCCCCTCCCCCCCCAAATTTTTTTTTCTCTTATTTTGAATGCTGTACTAAATTTAACAACTCAAGCATTAAGTTTTCAACTATAGAGGTAATGCTCAGATGCCTGGAGGACCTCTGGGGTTGAGTGTTTCATAAGAACTCTGTTAATACTCCATGCTAGAGTATAGTGTTTAGGATTTCTTAAGAAATGCGTGTATAGGGGCGCCTGGGTGGCTCAGTGGGTTAAAGCCTCTGCCTTCGCCTCAGGTCCTGATCCCAGGGTCCTGGGAGTGAGTCCTGCATCGGGCTCTCTGCTCAGCAGGGAGCCTGCTTCCCTTCCTCTCTCTCTGCCTGCCTCTCTGCCTATTTGTGATCTCTCTCTGTCAAATAAATAAATAAAATCTTTAAAAAAAAAAGAAATGCATGTATAAATCAGCTTGTAGTAGTTTTTAATGTAATCTGGATTTTAGTCCTTTGTCAGATATCTGTTGTAAATATTTTCCCATATGTTGTCTTTGTTCATTTTCTTGCTGATATCTTCTAATAAGCAGCAGGGTTGTTTGTTTGTTTGTTTGTTTGTTTTTTAAATGTATTTGACAGAAAGAGACACAGCAGGAGAGGGAATACAAACAGGGGGAATGGGAGAGGCAGAAGCAGGCTTTCCCCCAAGCAGGGAGCCGGATGCAGGCCTGATCCTGGGACACTGGAATCATGACCTGAGCTGAAGGCAGATGCTTAATGACTGAGCCACTCAGGTGCCCCAAAGCAACAGTTTTTAAACCTGACAAAAACAATCCATTTCTGTTTTTTGGTCAGTGAAATTCAAACTAAATCACAATGAGATGTCATCTCACAATTATTAAGGTGACTATTAATGGAAAAGAAAAAATATGAAGATTTGGAGAAACTGGAACACTTGTACACTTGGAAATGTAAAATGGTGCAGCCACTATGGAAAAGAGTATGGAAATTTCTCAGAAAATTAAGAATAGAACTAATAAGAATACAGCAATCCTACTTCTGGGTATTTACCCAAAAGAATTTCAGTGAGGATCTTGAAGACATATTTGCTTTGCTCCTATATTTATTGTAGCACTAGGCACGATAGCCAAGATTGTGGGGCTGCGGACCAAACAACTAAATATCTAATGTTTGGTGAATGAATAAAGAAAATGTATATACATAAAGTGGAACACGATTTGTCTTTTAACAAATAGTGGAACACTATTCATCTTTAAACTCTTCCTCTGAACACCCAGGTAGCTGCTATATATAAACACATGGATGAACACTAAGGATATTATGTTAAGTGAAATAACTCAGTGACAGAAAAATACTGCATGATTCCAATTACATAAGTATCTAAAATAGTCAGACTCACAGAAGTAGAGAATAAGTAGTATGGTGGTTTCCAGGAGATGGAGAGGGGGATGGGGAATTGCTGTCAACACATACAAAGTTTCATTTGTGCAAGATAAATAAGTCCTAGAGATTTGATATAAATATTATGCCTATAGTTAACAATACTTGTATAATACACTTAAAAAATTGTTAAGGGGGTAAATCTTATGTTAAATGTTTCTACCACAAGTTTAAACATTATGGAATAATTTGATAAATCTGTTTTTAAAAAATTCTCATTAGATAATATTTATAATATAAAGTCATAAATCTAATGTATATAAATAAAAGATTAGACTACTCCAGTTACATTCATATAATCAAGTAGTAGTCATTTTAAAATGAATCATTTATTTGTAAAGTATCCTAGTTATGAAATCAAATAGTAGAAAAACAGATTATATTATAAATATAATCTATTATATAAATAGATTATATAAATATAATCTATTATATTTATAATATAAATATTATATTTTATCAATTTTAGGAATAAATAAATCTATGAGTATTAATGTAAATATATATATATATATTCCTTTGTAAGTTTGTTAAAAATTATATGTCATTATATGTTCGGGTCTATTTCAGGACTCTGTGTTACTGCCTTTTTTTGTCTTTACACCTGGCTACCAATTCTTAATTATGATTGTAATATTTCCAAAAAGAGGTTATACTAGCAGTCATAAACATATGAAAAGACTGTCACATTGTTTTCACCAGAAGGTGAAAAGTAAAGCCACCGTGAGAGATCTCAGTATGCCCACTAGAAGAGATAAAGTAAAATGACTAACAATCCCACATGTTGGAGAGGATGAAGGGACTATTGGAACTCTCAGACATTGTTAAGAGGGTGGTGTCAGGTCATCAAATCACTGGGCAACACTATTTGTCAGTTTCTTATAAAGTTAAACATATACCTACTTTATGATGAAACAATTTCAATCCTAGGTATTTGCAGAAAAGATATTAAAACACATGTCCACAATATGCAAGTTAATGATTGTTCATTTTAGCTTTATGCAATATAGCACAGTATCAGAAGCAACATGAACATTCATCAGTGGGTGGATAAACAAGCTGATATATTTATATAAGGAAATACTACTTAGAAAATAAAGCAAATTAGCAATAACTAGTAATATATGCAAAAAACATAAACGATTTCAAAAATATTACACTCAGCAAAGAAACCAGACTTAGAAGTACAGACAATATTATGTTATTTTAATAAAGTTCAAGAGCTTCTATGTGGAGGCCACTGGAGGAGGATCCACAGGAAAGGCATGAGGGGACCTTTTAGGGTAATTGCTATGCTCTATATTTTCATTGGTGGTTTGGTTACAAGCGTGTATACATTTATCATAATATTTAGCACTATACCCTTAAGATTTGTGCTTTCACTTCATTATATCACAGTAAAAACATACGTGCTTATGTTGGTTTTCAGCATAAAAAATATTTCATATGCCCTTCTATACAACCTCTCAATATTCACACATTTGGGGAGCTAGGTGGATTTAAATGTATTGTAGAAATTGAAAACGCCTGAATTTTCTGAAAACTCATTCCCTGACAAGGAAAACTATACAGGAAATATAGTTCCTTGTCCATTATGATCTCTGCTACATTGCTGTGTACTTCAGATTAATGCTACAGTCTAGAGTATTTGAGAGAAGCTCTATCGATACAGCGTAACAGAGGCAATAAGTGCATGGGGTCTGAAATCACACTGCCTTAGTTTAAAATTTGGCTACATCGGGGCACCTGGGTGGCTCAGTGGGTTGAGCTGCTGCTTTCGGCTCCGGTCATGATCTCAGGGTCCTGGGATAGAGTCCCGCGTCGGGCTCTCTGCTCAGCGGGGAGCCTGCTTCCCTCTCTCTCTCTCTGCCTGCCTCTCCGCCTACTTGTGGTCTCTCTCTGTCAAATAAATAAATAAAAAATCTTAAAAAAAAAATTTGGCTACATCACTTATCAGTCATGATCCTGGCCAAATTATGTAGCCTTATAAATCCTTTCTTTCTTTGCTTTTAAAAAATGAATAATTATTATGAATTTATCATTTAATTGTGAGGATAAAATGTATCACTGGAAAGAACTATACTACCTGGCATATAATAAGTGCTCATTGTTTCTGAATGTCATAATATAATTTATTAAAAATATATCATTAAAATAATTATATATTAACAGCATCAATTATATCAGTAAAATAATTGATAATTATTTTTATAGAGGCAACTTTACAAGTTCATGGTGGCTAAATCACAGGATGTCTAGGTAAGATGGAAGCTGAATGGAGTCTTGTGTGTAACATCAGCACACTTAATTCAGGGAACAGTGAGAGAGGGAAGGAACTGTACAGCTGACTTGATCTATTGCTTCCATTTGCATGTGACCATCAAAGTACTACTCTTTCACCTACATAGGCAGACCTGTCAGTACCTCTCAGGGAACACACACTATTCTGTCATTGTCACAGAAAGCGGTGCTTTATTGTCTTGATAAATAGCAGTGGTAAGGTTAGACAGCAGATAGAGGACCTGGATGACATGAAGGGCATGGACCAGGGTATGGAAATGCTTACAGAGATGGGGTCTTTCTTTTTTAGTTTGTGTAGCTTACTTTGTTCTTTTATGTGTAATGAATGATGGCTTTCTTCCAGGCCTACATTTATACACAATGTTATAATTTATTTTTTTAATCAATAGATTTTATTTTATAGAATCATTTCATACTTACAGAAAAATTGAGTAGATGGGACAGGGGTCCATTATACCCTCCATTCCCTAGCAGTTTCCTCTAATGTCAATATCTTGCATTAGAATGCGTATTTGTTCTAATTAGTGAACCAGCATTGATTATTATGAACTGAAATCTATAGTTTATATTAAAGTTTACTTTTAATTTTACAGTTTATGGGTTTTGATAAATGCATGATGTAATGTATCCAACAGTATAGTATCATACAAGGTAGTTTCAGTGCACCAAAAATTCCCTTTGCTTTACCTATTAAACCCTGCCCATTCCTACCAAATCCTGCCAACCACTTGTCTCTTTATTGTCTCTGTAGTTTTACCTTTTCCAGAAAGTTATGTAGATGAAATCTTTATAGTGGAGAGTCTCTTCAGGATGGCTTCTTTTATCTAGCATTTTTTTTTTTTAAATTTGTTTTTTGAGCTCTTCAAAGCTCTTAAGTCTCTTAAACTCTTTGTCTTTCGTAACTTCATAGTTCATTTCTTTTTATTGATGAATGCTATTCCACCGCATAGATGTATCACAGTTTGTTTACTCATTTACCTATTGAAGGACATACTGTCTGCTTCCAGTCTTAGCATTTACCGATAAAGTTGCCATAAGCATTCACATGCAGGCATTTTTGTAGACATAAACTTTCAGTTCATTTGGGTAAATACTTAGGAGTATGATTGGTGGATTTCATCCTAAAGCTATGTTTAGTTTCAAGTGCCAGATTGGGTTTTTAAAATGGATATACAGTTTTTCATTCCCACCAGCAATGAATGAAAGGTCCTATTGCACCACATTCTTACTATCCCTTCATATTGTATTTATAAATTTTTACCATTCTAATAGGTATAGTGATATCTCATTGTCTTAATTTATAATTCCTTATTGATGTCTGTTGCTTAATGTCTTTCATATGTTTATTTTTCATTGATGTGTTTTCTTTGGAAAGGATTATTTAGATCTCTTGACCATTTAAAAATTGTGTGGTTGATTTTAATAGTTCTTTGTATATTTTGGATACAAATTCTTTATCAAATAGGGGATTATAAATATTTTCTTTTAGTTTGTGTCTTTGTTTTCATTCTCTTAGTAGTATCTTCTGTACAGAGAAAGTTTTTACTCAATAAAATCCAATTTACTGTTTTTTTTCTTTTTTTCTTTCATGAATTATGGTTCTGGTGCGGTTTAAAATTTCATTGCCAGTTCCATGGCCACTTATATTTGTTCCTAAATTATACTCTAATAGTTCTGCATATAGTATTCTGTTGTACATTTATGTCTGTGATCCACTTAGAATTATTGTGAAAGGTATAAGACTTGTGTCTATTCATTTTGTTGTTGCTGTTTTTGGATTTGGATGTCACTGTTGTTCTAGTACCATCCATCACAAAGAAACAGTCATTTCTCCATTGAATTTCTTTTGTTCCTTGGTCAAATATCAGCTAAATGTATTTTGTAGGTCTATTTCTAGGTTTCCTATTCTGTTCCATTAATCTGTTTGCCTCTTCTTTCACCAATATTGTGCTGTCTTGAATACTGTAGCCTTTATACTAAGTATTGAAATTTTATAGTGTTAATCCTCCAGATTTTTTCTTCTGCTTCAGTGACATGACTATCTTGAGTTTTTGTTTGCCCTTGCATATAAATATTAGAATCGTTTGTTGATATCATTAAAATAACTTGTTGAGACTTTATTAGAATTGTATTGAATCTGTGTTTCATGTGAGAAATAATTGACATCTTACCAATATTGAGTCTTCTTAATATTGAACATTGAATACCTACCTAATTTAAATTTTATTCAATTTATTTAATGCAATTGTACAGTTTTCTTTATATAGATTATTGAACACATATATTGTTAGATTTATTATTAATTATTTTATTGTAGGATGCTTGCCAAATCAGTTTTATAATCTTATTTTATACAGCAATATAACTAATTCAAAGATGCCAAAAATGGGGTACAAATAATTGGAAGACATAGCTCAAACTTGGAGAAGTAACATCAGCACACCTCTACAGGAGCTTCCTTCATTTAAGCAGCACTTTGGTTTAGAGTTAACATATGAGTATCTAGGTGGTGCATGCAGGGCATCACTTAACCAGTGGAAGCTATTTTGGTCATGAAAAATCAGTTTTGTATCCCAATGATTATATATGTTTTGTGACATTGTCCAGAGTTCCATGACCCAATACCTATGTAAATTCCAAGTTTGTTTACTATAAACAACTTAGACACTAGATAAATCATGCTTAAAATATTCCATAGGTAAGGGTTTCTTTTATCTTTCTGTTAGTATTTATTATCAGGAGGGGATATGATTTATTTCTTTACTTCCCTTCTTTTCCCTAGGAGAGAGAGTTTGGATTAAAAACTAGCTGCTAACATTTCCTTTACTTTGGTGAGTGCATTTACTTTGGAGATTGGAGGATTGGGGAAGAGGAAGGTACCAAGAGCTTCTGAGAAAGTTTTAAGGTTCCAATAAATATGAGAATCACCTGCTGTTAGAAAGTTGCATTGATTACCCATGTTTTCTTTGTATATACTTTTCCTAGAAGAGGGATTATATTTTCCTGCATTGTACAAGTTGATGCTGCTGACCACTTTTTAATGACTCAGAAAAAAAATTTATTTTTCCAGGAATATTGATTAATCCTGGTATAATGAATACATTACAGGTTTGGAATAACAGAAGTCTCTCCCTACTGTGTTCTGAAGACTACATGAATTTGATGCATTCTAACTGTATGAAATTAACTGATCTAGACATTTTTTTTATTATACTTATGAAATGGACAATATAATACCTTCCATGCAGGTACTTTCTGAAGGATTAGAGATAATGTAACAAAAATCGAACTAGGCTGCCACATCTCAGGCATGACTATTATTATAATTATCCATATCACATTCTACATTATCTGTGTAGAATACATTTGAGTTCTTTTTTTTTTTTTTTGAAACTACGTAATGGTGTTTGAAACTATGTAATGTGCAGTCATGTTAACTTTAAAAAGTTGTTCTCTAAAAGTTATCCTCCCCAAAGTTATTACCTAGAAAAATATCAGCACAAAAATATCAGTATAACATTAGAACTTGCAGATCAGAGGAGGAAAATAATAAATATAGGGACCCTATTCAACAAGTTATAAATGTACATGGTATATAGTTTACTCAAGTTTTAGTAACAGTTGCCTTTTATCTGCATAATAGAAGTTAGGAAATATTTTGATCAGCTAGAAAATTGACTACAACCATGTCTTTGCCCCTCTGGAGGATCAGACTGAGTTGAGTCTGAGAAATAAAAATAAGTTAATAGAAGATTTTTGCTGTGCAATGGTATACATAGGAACTAATTAGAGAGATCAGTAATAAGTTCTATCAATATAGAAGTTAAAGGTTAGAATACCTGAGACTCATGTTTCTTTTCATAGGCTGCATTTTTTATCAGTAATTATCGGGTTTTTATGACCATGGTCCTCAGCTCTGGACATACATGGGGGGAGCCTTTAAAAGCAATTAAATCAGAATCTCTGAAAGTGGAACCTGTGCTTGATAATTTTTAAATGCAACCTAAGAGATTCTAATGAGCAGTCAATCTTGAGAACAAGCAATTTAATGGCAAGTCAACTGACAAATACCGTGATATTCTGAAAATAACCAGACAATACTGAAAGTTTTGTTATATTACCATCTATAGGAGAAAGGGATTTTCATACTATGAATCCAATATTCGAAAAACATCAATTTAAGAAATAGAAAAATATAAGTTATGCTAGGGATCTACAATTTGTAGACCTTATATTTTGTATATTTCTACTTCCAAGAAAATCTCTATTTTATTAGTTGTACTGGAAGCGAGGTGGTTATTGTCTGGTGGAAATTTGAAGAGAGTTGTCATTTTTTAGAACTTCTGAAAATTTCCAATTCTCCAAACTCTCCCAAGTTTTTGCTATACTAGCAAAAATGCAAAGGTGCTTCCTAGTGGAAATACCCCTAAGCTTTAGGCCCATGGTCCACAGAACTCTGAGTTAATAATATGTGCTGGTAGCACATATCACATTAACCAAGACACATATTTTTGAGAAGGTCAATCACGATCATGATTATGATGGCCTAAGCAATGGAAATAATAAGCCAAAACTAAGAAAGGGAAAACAGAAATCATTAAAAAGCTTTAAAGCTCTATGAGAAAAAAATTTGAAAGATGATTGTGAAAAAGAATTTTCTTCAAAAGGTGGCCTCAAAATGTAATTTTTTGAAAACAAATTATTTTTATTGTTTGAGTTACAAATGAAATTTGACAAAATAGAAAGCAATTATTATTATACTCTCAAGGCTGAGAAAATGGCTTGATTCCATGCTAAAGCTGGGGAAGAACTAGCTGCTAAATGCAACACAAGTCAGAATCTTGCACCTATACTCAAATATGTATAGGTTAAAAATACAAGAAGATCTGGATGGGCTTTCTTGAGCCATAAAATTTTTGTATTACTAATAGTTATCTTTAAAAAATTTATAATATTTAGAAACATATTGACAGAAATCCAATATGTTACTATATATATTACACAAAGGATGACATTAATATTCACAAGTTAATAATGATGCAACTATTGATGGAAGGAATTCAATAAGTTAAGATTTATGGGTATTGCATATCTATGTCCTCTCATGATGAAGTTTTGCTTCTGAAAATGTAGTGTTCTAATTACATTTTCTAAAGATTTATTTCCACTTTTACCTTTTTTACAAGTTGATCTCCAAATATGACTACTGCTTTTCTTATACGTTAAAAATTTACATTAAGAAGGCATGGAGATTTGAGACTATACTAACAAAATTAAATTTAAAGAAATCATAGGAGTATAACTTTATAATTCTTAAAAGCAGATCATATATTGCTTAACAAAAAAGTAATATTTTGGCAAAAACAGACACATTGAGAGAGTAAAAACAACAAAAAAGTTTTTATTCCCTTACTGAAAAGGGAACTTTTAAAGAGAATATGTTGGCAAACCATAGGCAGGAAAGAGACAGGAAGATGGTGGCAGAGTAGGAGGACCCTAGGCTCACCTTGTCCTACAAATGCAACTAGATAACTATTTAATCATCCTAAATATCCCAGAAATTGACCTGAAGACTGACAGAACAAACTTTACAGCTAAAGGGAGAGAAGAGTGTACATCAAAGAATGTAAGAAGTATAGAGACATGGTTTAGGGGAAAAACAAATCCTGGCTGCTGTGGAGCATAGGGAATCATTTTTAAAGAGAAGGGTGAGAGAGGGATAAGAGAGAGAGAGAGGGAAAGAGAGAGAGAAGAGCACATTGAGGAACACATAAGGAGAATGTTTCCCAATAGGCACTGTCTTGGAAAACCTCAGGGGTGAATTTCATGAATTCTTGCAACCAACGGAGCTTAAAGCCTAGAGTTTTAAAGGTCAGCATGCTTTATTGGGATATAGCCCGAGAGACACTATACTGTTTTTGGAGAGAAGGCAGGCAGACAACCTGCAGACATACAGCATGGAAACAGTGATCTGAAGAATACCTGGAGCACACAGTGGGGAGGTTATTTGCTTTTTTCACAGTTGTGTCCCAGAGAGGCAGCATTCATGGAGACACATCTCTGGTTACAAAGAAGCTGGCCAGTGCTATTTCCCCTCCCCGCCCCTCAGCATAAACACAGAGCCTCCTAAGGAAACAGAGCAGCATGGACACAGGCTGCCTAACTTGCTTACTTCAAGTATCACCCTTCTTGTGCTATGGTAGAAGTACCCTTCTCAATCACCCTTGCCTCAGTCCCAGTACAGTGGGGACTCCCTCAGAAGACCGGCAGAAACCCCTGCCCACATCAGGTCTCCTGACCAGATGGAGGTGGTGACAGTTCTCATTTCACAAGCAGACCATAGCATACCTAATTAAAACTCACCACATTCAGGGTAGGGAAAAACACTGCCCACAACAGGCAGGGAGATCCTCTGCCGATGACTGGCTTGAAGGATAGAGGAGCCAGAACACGAGAGCAGAGCACATGCAACACACAGTGGAGACAATTCCTGAAGTGCCAGACCCTGGGCACTACATGACCTCTTCTTCAGCCATTACTTTCAGGGACAGGAAACATAACTGGGTTTTTAACACACAGAAGAAGGCAGAGACAGACAAAATCCCAAGATGGAGGAATTTATCTCAAAGGAAAAAACAAAATAAGACCATGGCTAGAACTCTGAGCAGAACAGATAAAAGCTACATGTCTGATGGAGAAGTTAAAGCAATGGTCATAAGAATACCAACTGGGCTTAAGATCGGAAGATACCAGTAAGATTCTTACCACAAATGAAAGAGCTAAAAAAATAATCAGAGATAAGTGCAATAAGTGAGATTAGAAAAGAACCAAGATGCCCTTCAACAGACGAATGGATAAGGAAGATGTGGTCCATATACACGATGGAGTATTATGCCTCCATCAGAAAGGATGAATACCCAACTTTTGTAGCAACATGGATGGGACTGGAAGAGATTATGCTGAGTGAAATAAGTCAAGCAGAGACAGTCAATTATCATATGGTTTCACTTATTTGTGGAGCATAACAAATAGCATGGAGGACATGGGGAGTTAGAGAGGAGAAGGGAATTGGGGGAAATTGGAAGGGGAGGTGAACCATGAGAGACTATGGACTCTGAAAAACAATCTGAGGGGTTTGAAGTGGCGGGGGATTGGGAGGTTGAGGTACCAGGTGGTGGGTATTATAGAGGGCACGGATTGCATGGAGCACTGGGTGTGGTGAAAAAATAATGAATGCTGTTATGCTGCTAATTAATTAATTAAAAAACAAAAAAACAAAACAAAAAAAGAAATAGGCTTGATGCAAAGAACAGCAGGCTGGAATAAACAAGAAAATGAATTAATGACTTAGAAGAGAAAGTAATGGAATACAACAAAGCTGAACAAAACAGAGAAAGGATTATGCAAAATGTAAACAGATTTAGGAATTCCATTAAATATAATACCATTTATATTATAGGCCTCCCAGAAGAAGAGAAGGGGGGGCAGAAAATTTATTTGAAGAAATAATAGCTGAAAACTTCCCTATTCTAGGGAAAAAAAACAAACATCCAGATCTAGGAGGTGCAGAGAACTCCTATCAAAATCAACCAAAGCAGGCCACACTAAGACTTAGTATGGCTAAATTCATGAAAATATAGTGACAGAGAAAAAAAATCTTGAAAGCAACAAGACAGAAGACATTGGTAACTTACAAGGGAAAACCCATAACAGTAGCAAGAGATTTTTCAATGGAAACTTGGGAAGCCAGGTGGGAGTGGCATGAAATATTCAGTGTACTAAATGGAAAAAATTTGCAGCCAAGAATACTGTATCCTCAAGGCCATAATTCAGAATAGAAGGAAAGATAAAGAACTTCCCAGACAAACAAAAACTAAACAAGTTCATGACTATTAAACAATTCCTGGAAGAAACAACTCTTTGAGTATAAAGGATTAGCCAAAAGTGACAGTTACTTACAATGTGACAAGAACTCACAACAATGTATATAAAATATAGTAGCATATACCTAAAAGGTAAGGAGGAGAAGAAAAAAGGATGGGTTCAAACTTAAAAGACCAACTTAATATGCAACTTAATATGCAGAGGAGATTATATACAAACCTAAGAGTAGCATATACCCAAAACCACTAATAAATATGCAAAGAATAAAGAAATCAAAATACATCAGAAAATCAGCAAAACATGAAAGATAAGATTCAGAGAAAATCTCCAGACATAACCACAAAACAACTAATAAAATGGCAATAAATGTGTACCTACCAATAATTACTTTGAATGTAAATGCACTGAATGCTCCAGTCAAAAGACACAGGGTATCAGAATGGATTAAAAAAATAAATAAATAAGACCCATATATATGCTGCCTATAAAAAACTCATTTCAGATTGAAAGACCCCTGCAGATTGAAAGTGAGGGGATGGAGAAATATTTATCATGTAAATGGATGTCAGAAGAAAGACAGAGTTAATAATTATATCAGACAAACTAGACTTTAAAACAAAGACTGTAAGAAGAAACAAAGAAGGACACAGTATACTAATAAAGGGAGCAATCCAACAGGAAGTTATAACTACTATATATATTTGTGTGCACAACTTGGGAGAACCCAAACATAAAATGTAATAATAAACATAAGGGAACTAATAAGTAATAATAATAGCAAGAGACATTATTACCCCACTTATATTAGTAGAAAACATCTAAACAGAAAACCAACAAGGAGAGAATGGCTTTGAATGACTCAATGAACAAGATGGATTTAACAGATATATTCAGAACATTCCATCCTAAACCAGCAGAATACACACTCTTTTCAAGTGCACTTGGAATGTTCCCTTGAATAGATCACATAAGAGGTCACAAAATAGGCCATAACAGATATAAGAAGATAAGAGTCTTACCATGTATATTTTCTGAGCACAATGTTATTAAATGAGAAGTGAACAACAAGAAAAAACCTGGAAAGACCACAAATACATGGAAGTTAAATAACATGCTGATAAACAATGACCAGGTCAGCTAGGAAATCAAAGAAGAAATAAAAAATACATTGAAACAAATGAAAATGAAAACACAACAGTCCAAAACTTTCGGGATGCAGTAAAAGTTGTCCTAGGAGGGAACTATGTAACGATATAGACCTACATCAAGCAAGAAAAATCTTAAGTAAACAACCTAACCATACACCTAAAGGAGCAAGAAAAAGAACAACAAATGAAACTTAAAGACAACAGAAGGAAGGGAATAATAGATTAAAGCAGAAATAAGTGATATATATAGAGAGAGAGCAAGAGAGAGGAAAAAAAGAAGGTAGCAACGAAACCAGGAGCTGGTTTCTGGAAAAAGTTAATAAAATTGGTAAACGTCTACCAAGACTTACCAAAAAGAAAAGGGAAAGGACCCAAATAAATAAAATTGCAAATGAAAGAGGAGAAAAAACAACCAATACTACAGAAATACAAATAATTATGATATTGTAAAAAGCTATATGCCAACAATTTGGATAACCTGAAAGAAGTGGACAATTCCTAGCAACATATAAACTACCAAAACTGGAACAGGAAGAAATGGAAAACTTGAACAGACTGATAAACAGCAATGGATTGAATAGATAATCAAAACAGAAGTCCAGCAGACAGCAAACAGGAGTCCAGGGCCAGATAGCTTCATAGGTAAATTTTACTAAATATTTGAAGAAAATTTAATATCTATTCTTGTCAAACAATTCCAGAAAATACAAAAGGAAAGAAGTCTTCCACATTCATTCTGTGAGGCTAAAACCAGATAAAGATTCTATTAAAAAAGAACTGCAGGCCAATATCCCTGAGGAACATGGATGGAAGATTTCTCCATAAAATGCTAGGAAAACAAATCCAACAATACATCAAAACAATGCTTCACCAAGATCAAATGGGATTAAATCCCAAGGTGCAAGGGTGGCACAATCCTTGCAAATTGATCAATGTGATACACCACATTAATGAAAAAGAATAAGAACCATATGATCATTTCAATAAATGGAAAAAAAACATTTGACAATGTAATATATTCATTCATGATAAAAACCCTTAACAAGTAGTGTTAGAGGGAACATACCTCAAAATAATAAAGGCTGTACATGAAAAACCCACAGCTAATATCATCCTCAATGGGGAAAAACTGAAAGCTTTTTCTTTCTGGTCAGGAATAAGACAGGGATGTCCACCCTCCCCACTGTTATTTAACATAGTACTGGAAGTCCTAGCCTTAGCAATCAGACAACAAAAAGAAATAAAAGACATCCAAATTGGCAAGGAAGAAGTAAAACTTTCACTCTTAGCAGATGTCATGATATTCTGTAAAGGAAACCCAGAAGATTCCACCAAAAAATTGCTAGAACTGATGCACAAATTCAGTAAAGTCATAGGATGCAAAATCAGTATAAAGAATCTGTTACATTTCTGTACATCAGTAATGAAACAGCAGAAAGAGAAATTAAGGAGTAAGCCCCTTTTACAATTGCACCAAAACCAATAAGATAACTAGGAATAAATCTAACCAAAGAGGTGAAAGACCAGTACTCTTAAAAACTATAAAACACTGATGAAAAAAATTGAAGATGACACAAAAAGATGGAAAGATACTCCATTCTCATGGATTGGAAGAACAAATGTTATTAAAATATTTATACTACCCAAAGAAATCTACACATACACATTTAATGCAACCCCTATCAAAGCACTGACAACATTTTTCATGGAGCTAGAATAAACAATCCTAAAATTGGTATGGAACCAAAAAACAAACAAACAAACAAACAGAAAACCCCACCAAATAAACAAAAAAACCTCTGAATAGCCCAACCAAACGTGATAAAGCAAAGCAGAGCTAGAGGCATCACAATTCTGGAATTTATGTTATATTACACACAAAGCTGTAGTGATCTAAACAGTATGATACCACCAGGAGAATAGACACATAGGTCAACAGAACAGAATCAAAAACTCAGGAATAAACCCGTAATTATATGTTCAGTTAATCATCCATAAGCAGGAAAGAAAATTCAGTGGGGGAAAAAGACAGTCTCTTCAACAAATGGTGTTGGGAAAACTGGGGAGCTACATGCAAAGGAATGAAACTGGGCCACTTTCTTATACCATATACAAAAATAAATACTAAATGCATTAAAGACCTAAATGTGACACTTGAAATGAGAAATCCTAGAAGACAATACAGGTTAGTAATCTCTTTGACCTCAGCCATAGCTACTACTTTTAGTAGCTCCTGAGGCAAGGGAAACAAAAACAAAAATAATCTGTTAGGACAACATCAAAATAAAAAGCTCTGCACGGCAAAGTAAACAATGAACAAATCTAAAGGGCAACCTATGTGTGGAAGAAGATATTTGCAAATGACATATCTGATGAAGGGTTAGTATCCAAAATATATTAAAATTTTGTAAAACCCAACACCCAAATTAATGAATAATTCAATTAAAAAATGGACAGAAGACACGGACAGATTTTTCTCTGAAGAAGACATTACATATGGTCTTGAGACACATGAATAGATGCTCAAAATCACTGATCATCAGGGAAATGCAAGTCAAAACTACAATGAGATATCACCTCACAACTGTCAGTATGGCTAAAATCAACAACACAAGAAACAGCAGGTATTGGCAAGGATGTAGAGAAAGCAGAACACTGTCTTACTGTTGGGAATGCAAACTAGTTCAGCCGCTGTGGAAAACAGTATGGAGGTTCTTCAAAAAGTTAGAAGTAGAACTATCCTTTGATCCAGCAATCATAGTACATAGTATTTATCCAAACAATACAAAAAATACTAATTCAAAGTGATACACACACCCCGAGGTTTATAGCAGCATTACCTACAATAGCCATATTACAGAAACAGCCCAACTGTCTTTTGGGTGATGAATGGATAAAGATGAAGTGATATATGCAATATATTCAAATATTACCCACCTATAAAAATATCAGTCTTTCCATTTGAAGCGACATGGATCTAGCTAGAGTGTTGTGCTAAGCAAAATATGTCAGTCAGAGAAAGGCAAATACCATATGATTTCACGCCTGTGGAATTTAAGAAACAAAACAAATGAGCAAAGGGGAAAGAGAGAGATAGAAGTGAACCAAGAAACAGACTCTTAGGTGTAGAGAACAAACTGATGGTTACCTGAGGGGAGAGAGTGGGGAGAGAGGTTAAGTAGATGAAAGGGATTAAGGTGTGAACTTGTGATGATCTTTGGGTGATATATGGAAGTGTTGAATCACTATATTGTATATCGGAAACTAGTATTACACTCCATATTAACTAACTGGATTTTAAATAAAAACCTAAAAAAAAAAATGACATAAAAAATAAAAATAAAATCCAGCAGGCAGCAATCACATGGGAAAGGAAGTAGAATTACCATAAAGTTCTTAAACAGTTGCATCTGGAAATAATGGTGTCAGTAGCATATGCAATAATTTTCAAGCTCAAGATTTAAATTATAAAGGGAGGTTTTTGCCTAGGGTGCATTATGTACTTATCCCTTGGTTTGCCCAATAAGGGATGGGTATTCTTGAAACAGGGTATGCAGTAATGTTATAAATGGATGTACATGTCCAGAAATAAGTGAATCTTCTCTATTGAAAATAGAATAAAAATTGGCTCTACCAAAAATTGCAAATCTGCAAGTTTTTCTTAACATCCAGCATACTAAAAGAAGTACAGCACCAGGCTTTCTTCATGTATGTATTTTTAAGTTATTTTAAAAATAAAAAGGAAAACAGTTTTCTTGACATTTTAACTTAGATCAAAATACAGAAGAGTGATCTTTATTACTATAGGTCTCAAACATCATAACGATTGTGTACTAAGAACATCTGTATGCTCATCATAGGTGAGCATTATTAGAATTGAAACATGGATGAAATGAGGGCTGTGTTTTCACAGAGCTCCTGATCAAGTAGGATTATAAGTATCTACTGAGCTAAGAATCCAATTATCCTAGTTTCTAAACCCATGCTCTTTTTCAGCTGAAATATTGAGACTACATTTGATTTCCAATTTCCATTATAATGTGTCAGGTGGAACACTTGTATTTTTTTTTTTTTTTTTGCAAGCCATAAATGCAGTAGACAGGCCATGTGAGGATAATACAAAGTGGAAACTTGGATCATTTTACTCTTGGAATATTTTATTTGGTTTCATATTTGCAGACTTATTTCCATCCTCTTTAACTTGAGAAGCCCTTTAAGACAAGATAATATCCCAATTGCATTGGTAATTAAAGAAAACTGTTCTTTTATTGCATAGTGTAGGAAAAAAAACACTTGTTTTTATATTAGAAATAATGTCAGTTATGACTTTATATGACTAAATGTTACATTATACATTTCCTTTAAAATAGTCTTTAATTATATTTTTCTATGTAAGTTACACACATCTGGTTGTTTTCCCCAAAGCCCTTCTTCCTCTTTATTTGCTAACAGATCTCAAATAGAGTTTCTACAATAAAGTTCCCAGTCCAAAGGGGATGAGTTATTTTGGGTTTGTTTCCATAATGACGTTCCTTTTCTAACAATTTGTCTAGGGTTAGGCATATGACATATTTCTGGCCAAAGACTCTTAAGGGATATCTGTTTAAAGCTTATGGGCAACATTTTTTTCCCTGATAAGAGAGAGGGGATTAAGAACTCTGCCTTTTTTGTGGATGGTGTCCTGTAAGATGGTAATACTTTAGCTGTTACACTGTATTGAGGCCATGAGAAAAAGCCAGGAAACATTCAGAGAACTGCCCATTGCTAATTTCCTTGAAATACATGAAACAGATATCTGAGAAAATGTTCTGTTAGCTGCAGTCAAAAATAATTCTAACTGATGCACTAGGGATATATAAATTTGGTTTGTTTTCCATTTAACAAATGATTAATGTAGTTTATCTTAAGTTATATTAGGAAAGATACATTTTGTTGGCAGACATTCACAAATTATTTATAGTGTCACTTGTTATTTGGATTAAATAAAAGATTTAAAATAGGTTGAAAAGTATCTTGGATTACTTTGTCAAAAATGGAGCAAATGATGAGAAATGGTCAATGTATTATGATTTTTATTGTATTTGTTGAAGTAAAGGGATTTTAGGTTGGTATTTGCAATAACTTATTAACAAAGTACATATTGTAGGATGCCTTTTATCTCAAATAAATTTTTTATTAATTATTTTTATTAACATGTAATGTATTAGTTGCCTCAGGGGTACAGGTCTGTGAATCGCTAGGCTTACACAATTCACAGCACTCACCCTTTCACATACCCTTCCCAATGTCCATAACCCAACCACTCTCTCCACATACCCCTTCCCCCAGCAACCCTCAGTTTCTTTTGTTAGATTAAGAGTCTCTTACAGTTTGTCTCCTCCCGATCCCATTTTGTTTCATTTTTTCCTTCCCTACCCCAAACCCTCCACTCTGCCTCTCAAATTGTTCATATCAGGGAGATCATATGATAATTGTCTTTTCTGATTGACTTATTTCACTCAGCGTAATACCCTCCAGTTATATCCATGTCATTGCAAATGGCAAGATTTCATTTCTTTTGATGGCTGCATAGTATGTCATTGTATATATATACCACAGCTTCTTTATCCATTCATCTGATGATGGCATCTAGGTTCTTTCCATAGTTTGACTTTTGTGGACATTGCTGCTATAAACATTCAGGTGCACGTGCTCCTTCGGGTCACTACATTTGTATCTTTAGGGTAAATACCCAGTAGTGCAATTGCTGGACAGTAAGGTAGCTCTATTTTCAACTTTTTGAGGAACCTCTGTACTGTTTCTCAGAGTTGCCACACTAGCTTGCATTCCCACCAACAGTGTAAGAGTTCCCCTTTCTCCACATCATCACCAACATCAGTCATTTCCTGACTAGTTAATTTTAACCATTCTGACTGGTGTGAGATGGTATCTCATTGTGGTTTTAATTTGTATTTCCCTGATGCTGAATGATGTTGAGCCTTTTTTCTTGTGTCTGTTGGCCATCTGGATGTCTTCTCTACAGAAAGATCTGTTCATGTCCTCTGCCCACTTCTTGATGGGAGTATTTGCTCTTTGGGTGTTGTTTGATAAGTTCTTTATAAATTCAAATAAAAATTTTAAAATCATATATTTACTGCTTGAATCACAGGTTTGAAATTTTCATGGTTTTGACTTATTAGAAACATTGCCATACTTGCTATGATTTAAAATTATAATGCAATTAGAGAAAGAAAAAACAAAACCAGTTATGTTCACTAATCCTTAATGGCAAAAAAAAAAAAAAATCCCAAAGTGTATTTCATCATGAGAGAAACAAGCAATATCAAGACAAAACATGAACATCCAATTCTTGACAAATCATTAATCTCTGTCACCAGAAAATTTGACCAAATTCTTTGCAACACAGAAAGAATCTAAAAAGTAATCTTTTTCTGGCAAGTGATAAACCACAAGTAAGGCAATATAGTCTGTGTATAATCCTATAACTAGGAGCCAGACTACCTGAATCAGATTCCCAGCATTGCCACTTCCTATTATTTAATCTTAATGTGCATTAATTTCTTCATCTGTAAAATGGTAAATATAGTAATTGTTGTAAAGAATCTGAAAATTTTTTAAATGTTTGATTATAATGTGAACACTATACTCTTTTTTAAAAGTTTATTTCAGCCATATGATTATTCTAGTTTGGTGGCCTTCATACTCAGAAAATATGTTTTAAACCAAACCAAATCTCTAAATCCAAGAAAGTAGTGAAACTAATCAGAATTACAAATGGTTACATATTTCTCATGTTTTTCATGTTGGTGGCATTATATTTAGTGATGTATTTCTTTTTCTCTTTTCAAGATATGTAAATATCTTGGTTAATTTATGGCAAGAAATTTAGATATATTTGGGACCGTAGCACCTAAACTCATGTATTATTCTAGAATTTTAACAGAAATGGAGAAAAGGAATGTTAACTATCAAGGAATATATCAGAAAAAGAGTCCGAAATAATGACTAAGTTAAAAGGAAATCAATAGGGCACCTGGGTGGCTCAGCCAGTTGAGTGGCTGCGTTGGGCGCAGGTCGTGATCCCAAGGTCCTGGTATAGAGCCCTACATCGGGCTCCCTGCTTGGTGGAGAGCCTGCTTCTCCCTCTCCCTCTGCCTGCTGCTGCTCTGCCTACCTGTGCTTTCTCTCTCTCTCTGTCAAATAAATAATTAAAATCTTAAAAAAAAAAAAAAAAGAAAAAGACATCATTAGATGCCCTTAATTTCAAAAATGATAGAATAAGATAGTGTTGTTAATAACAGTATTGTGGAATTTTGGAAAATGTGGTGGGAATGTGATGAAATGACAGTTTTTCCTTATTGGTTTTAGACAGTAGAATATACCTAAGTAGACATGTTCTCTATTTTTTTGTAAATCAGCTAAAATAATGTGGCCATGAACCTATATCTACTAAGCCAAAATGTTGGATCAGAATTTTTATTTAAGTGACTGGTCATTATCTAGATTCTGTCTGGCTACTAAATAAATACAAATATTTATTTGCTAAAATTGCTAATCTTCAATTTTAATTTAGTAAGAATAATTAATTTTGAAGTGTCTTCATCTAGACATTTTAAAACATAGTTATGTCATTATATTTTGAAGTTTATTAAATCTAAATTTTACTTATCATTTCTTGATAGATTTTTCTCACTAGTGGTAGAAATAGAAATAGATCCTGGCAGAATCTTAAGCTCATTAGAGTAAGCCAGTGTTATTTAGAAGCACTGATAATGATTTTGCAGTCATTTTCTCTCTCCTTTTGGATAGAATGTAACTTCCATACATATTTTATAAATTTATTTATACTTTTGTTATATTTTAATCAAATGACATAAAATAGCTTCTACTGCCATTTTATTTGAAATGTCATCCAAAAATTTCAATTATTAAAAGGTTATTAATTTATTTATTACATATATATTTAAAGTGTGCCTAAATATTTTATGCCCTTTGGGCTAGTTCCTGAGAGTCTTAAATAAGCATAGTGCCTTTTCTGTGAGTTGCTTGCTTTAGTAAACATTTTAATTCAGTGTGAATTGTTGAGCATTTACAGTAATGTATTACAGAACTATAAGATAAGCATATTTTCTATTTTTGTTTCCGAGGACATAATAGAAAAATATAGTCTTGCTAGGGAGGCTAGACAAGAGGGCAGATGGACAAGGGATACGTCACGAATGAGATGAGAGTTGATTTAAGTCTTAAAGACGGCAGATACCACAGACCGAATTTATATGGGGAGTGGATCTTAAATAAGTTTGTTACTTCTTTAAGTGAATTTCAAGATTAGTGTGAGGCTTTAATGATAAGAGATAATGTATAAACACCTGACCCTTCTTTTTTACTATATAATTGGGATCTTACAGAGAGAAATATTGTTGTCCTTCAACTTCTAACAGAATACTTGGCATTCATTGGATTCTGAATAATCTTTGATGAATAATAAATTAGTAAGTTAATACAATGGCTTGGTGAATAGATAAATAGATATCATTATCTAAGAGTTATGTAATTCAAATCTATATTAGCTATACTATATTAATGTAGATTCATGTTTTCGGTACTGCAATGCAAAGTCTTTCACTCTGAATGATAGGTAAAGAAAGATGATCTATTTTTGGCTTTTTAATTGGATTCTAAGTTTCTGTAGTTTCGTAGTAAAAATTCTGTGAACTCAGAATAATGCTGTAGCTTGTCTGATAAAATTGGAATGATGAAAAACTAGGACACCAGTATAAGACAGTGCTAACTACGTTAACCTACAGTCATACAGTCATAGTTCCTGACTCTCTCTCTCTCTCTCTCTCTCTCTTTTTTTTTTTTTTTTTTGGTATTATACACAGATACTTATGCTCCCATTTCCTGTTTTTGTTAAAATTCTATCTTTACATTTGACTATACAGAATATATATTGGTGAGATACTGTCTGCTACTATGTAAATTTCAGTGTAAACACATTAGAGAAATTCAGAAATGTGAGTAAAGTTGAGTAGAAGCATCTTTAGCTAAAGCTAAAGATGAGTGCGATTTCATTCTGCAAAATGACAGTTTTCCATTTAAGTACAGCAACAGCCATATATTCTGTGTTTTCATTTGAACTTCTAAATCTCAATGTTAAATCTGGAAGTTTGTTCTAATAAAAACACCCTATGATTTATATAAGTATTTTTTTTTAAGATTTTATTTATTCATTTGACAGAGAGAGATCACAGGTAGGTAGAGAGGCAGGCAGAGAGAGAGAGAGAGAGAGAGAGAGAGAAGCAGGCTCCCCGCTGAGCAGAGAGCCCGATGCGGGACTCGATCCCAGGACCCTGAGATCATGACCCGAGCTGAAGGCAGCGGCTTAACCCACTGAGCCACCCAGGCGCCCCTATATAAGTATTTTTATATCCTATTAAAATGGCCTTCCAGTTATGAATTTCCCCTTGTATTTACAAATCATATTTAACTATTTTATTTTATTTTTTTTAATTTTATTTTTATAATATTTATAAATATTTTATTTTTGTTTTTAAATAATTTATTTATTTGAGAGAGAGAGAGAGCGCAAGAGCACTGGAAGGGGCAGAGGAAAAAGCTGACTCCCCGCTGAGCAGGGAGCCTCATATGTCCAGGATCCCAGGGATCTTGGGATCTTGACCTGAGCCAAAGGCAGATGCTTAACCAACTGAGCTACCCTGGTGCTCCTTATTATGTATGTTTTTGACTATTACCTTAAATATGTAATAGGAAGTGAGATAAAAGGGCTTTTAACTATAAAAAAAAAAAAAAAAAAAAAAGTTCTGGGACACCTGGGTGGCTCAGTGGGTTAAGCCTCTGCCTTCGGCTCAGGTCATGATCTCAGGGTCCTTGGATCGAGCCCTACATTGGGATCTCTGCTGAGCAGGGAGCCTGCTTCCCCCTCTCTCTCTGCCTGCCTCTCTGCCTACTTGTGATCACTCTTTCTCTGTCAAATGGATAAATAAAACCTTAAAAAAAAAAAGGTTCTAATTCAAAGAAATGTGATATAAAGGATTTTAACATAGCCTTTGTCATGGAAATACATTTATTCTATAGTAAGTAAAACCTGGGAGGGATTGTCTGAAAGAACATACTAAATCCTTAATGTTTTTACTTATAACTAATGAGTGAATATATAAAGTCTAACTTTATTTCGTGTATATATATATTTTTTTGTTTGTAGAATCAGGACTTCCAGAATTCTATTGTAAAGAGCATGCAACTGATGTGTCAAATTAATTTTCTCTCTCTTTTTTTAAGATTTTATTTATTTTTTTGACAGAGATCACAAGTAGGCAGAGAGGCAGGCTATTAGAGAAGGGGGAAGCAGGCTCCCTGCTGACCAGAGAGCCAGATGTGGGGCTTGATCCCAGGGCTGTGGGATCATGACCTGAGCCAAAGGCAGAGGCTTTAACCCACTGAGCCACCAAGGTGCCCCTGCCAAATTAATTTTCTATAAAAATCACTGAAAGTCTAAATTTTGTACTACCTTATCCCTATGCATTAATCCCTCTTGATATGAAAAAGATAATAAGAGAATTATTTCTTAAAAAAGAAATAGAGAATATATTTAATACATGATGAGGAAATTCATTGTTCAAAAGTCCTGGGACAAGTAAATTTTGAAAAGCTCATTTTTCTAATTAGTCATCATATATCTATAGAAACAATTTTATCTTTCTAAAATCAGCCCAAAATTAAGCCTAATTTTGCAAATACATACTGACTTTTATACGGTGAATATAAATGATGATTGGTGCTCCCTTTAAAGAACAGAATGTGGATTTCATTTGAATGCTTCAAGGCTTAGTTATAATCTTAGAAATGAGAGGTACTAGTTTTAAGTACTCATGTTTTCTATTCTTAGATTATTTGAAATTTTTCAATTTGTAATATAAGATCCTAAAAAATCTCAAATTGGGTTGTGTCTGTCTCTTCTTATTTGTTATAGAACAATATCAATAATAGTAATTACAGAGGCAATAAAGAATAACACCAATTACTTCTTGTCTACTTCAAACAGACTAGGTCTCTCATGTTCACAAACAAAAAGTATACATTGTTACCGATAAACAAGTGATATGAAAAGAAGCATATGAATTTAAGAATATTACAAAGCTAGTAATTAATGGAATGGGGATTCATATTAGTTTTTTTTAATGCTAAATCATTTATTTTACCCTATGTCAAATCTGTATTTGTATAATGGATATGTTAGGTTTTCTCAATAATCAAAAAACTGAAAATAGTTGCTGATATATTTGTCCAAATAAAATACACATATATATATATATTTATATATAAATGTGTACGTATACACACACATATATAAAACATCAAAATAGTGATACCATCAGATGGTTGCTTTTACAAGTTGATGGGTAAAGAAAAAACCATTACAAATTGATCCAAATTATATCTGGGTTCTTAACTTAAATTTACCTGAATAAAAATGTCTCTTTGAATATTGAAGGCAGGAAAAGGAAAATTGCTAGCCCTTAAAGGAACAATAAAATATAAATTAAAATATTGGATTTGGCTGATTAAGACTTAGTAGTTGTTGAAGAGAAAAAGTACATAAATATTTCAATAAATATAAACAAGAAATTTGATAAAATTTTACCTATATTTATGTTGAAACTATTAGTAAATTAAGGGGAAAAGAGTCCCTTAAACAGTTAAAAATATCTATTAAAATTATTTAAGATAAACAGGAACCCAAATGGAAAGTATCAGAACCTTTTTTCTTTTAAAATCAGAGACGATACAAATTTTTATTACTATTACTCCATTACAGCATTACTATTAACTCTTTTTATTAATTACTCCATTACTATTTTTATTTAATGTCCATTTGAGGTCCTAGCCAGGACAAAATGATAAGAAAAGAAATTAGAGATTAAGAATTATAAAAAGGAAAAATATTATTGTGAAGATGATGTATTTATGTAAATACCTACATATAAAACCAAATTGTTAGACAAATATTAGAGAATTACTAAACAGATTCTTGAAAAAGGGCAACTTATGAAGGTAATTGGATATGACTAGTATACAAAATCAGGTGCTTTTCATTACACCAATGACAAGCATGTAGAAAAGATAATTAAGAAGAAAAATTTATACTAGAATTTAAGACTTCACAATCAGTGCAATATTAGGTAAGATATTTTCAGGAAAAAAAAGCATAAAACTTTGTTAAATAAATTTTAAAAAGCTAAAGAAATGGCTAGAAAAGCTGTGTTTCATAAAGTTCTCTGATCTTTCTAAACTAATATATAGATCCAACAAAATTCCAGTCATTATACCAACTTGTATTTTATGAAACTTGTTGATTCTAAAGTTTATATGGGAGATTTAGTGACAAGAAAAACACCACCAATTCTGAAGGAGTATTATTTTCCTACTTCACTCTTCTCCCACTTCCTACTCTTCTGGTACATTTAAAAGTATGTTTTACAGGCAATTTTTCTGTGTGACCATGAAGAATAAGAGTATTTTTTGTTCTTTTTATAAGAGAACATTAACTTTTGTAAGTTTATCTCACTTACTAAACACAAGTCCATGACACCAGAGATATTTTATTCCTATTTTATAGAAAGGAAATAGACATTTTAAGGAAGTTAAACAGACCTGTATTTGTATGTGTGCATACATATTAATATTTGTGTATTTGTGCAACATATATGTACATATGTGCATATTATTTATGTACATGCTGTGAACATTGTTTCTGGATAAAGAATCTTAGAAGAATGCTGAATCAAACTAGGGGATTATTTTATGTTTGTTAGTTACTGGAAAATTTTCTTCTAAAGAGATTAGAACAACTTTTACTTTCATCATCTAATCATATGTGGAGTAGTATTTTAGCTCACATCTTCAGAAATACTGCATCTCATCAATTCCTTATTATATTTTTCAGCATATTGGTTTTAGGTATATTTATGTTTGTTATTTGCCAGTTATTTTTCCACTAAGACACTAGGGATATTAACCCTATGTTATATATGTTGTAAATATTTTTTGTTAGCCTATCTTGTGTCTGTCCTTGAATTGGTTTTGATTCAAATCTTCAGCCTACCAAAAGAGTGAATTGAAACCCCTAAAAGTTATACCAAGATTGGTTTGACCTCCTCAGGAAACTTAGAACGGGATATGACCCAGATCTACATTGTTTTGTCTAAGAGACACAAAAGTCCTCTGTGTGCCCTACTGTCCAAGACATGCATAAAATGACTTCAACAATCAAGAAGAGAAATATTCTATACATAAGGATATACCGCCTGGGCCTTATCGTAAAACTTCAGACTTACAATATCTTGTTAAATATAATATAAACTTGTTGAATTTTAATTTTTTTTCTTTGTTTTCTTCTTTCTTTTTTTTTTTTAAAACAGAGAGAGATCACAAGTAGGCAGAGAGGCAGGCAGAGAGAGAGGGGGAAGCAGCTCCCCTCTGAGCAGAGAGCCCGATGCAGGGCTCGATCCCAGGACCCTGAGATCATGACCTGAGCTGAAGGCAGAGGCTTTAACCCACTGAGCCATCCAGGCACCCCATAAACTTGAATTTTAATCATTTCAACCAAATAAAATGGTTGATGGAATGAAATATTCACTTGAAAACTTTTATGCAAAGGACAAAAACCATACTTTTCAATTTGATTATTATATTTTCCAAACTATATGGATTGACAGTGCATGTTAAGTCACATCAACAATATAAAATATGTATGCACAGTATTCGGGTACCAAATAAACACCAACATCAATAAATCAAAAGTTTAAAAACAACCTGCATATTAAATAGAGTATTTATAAATGTATAGTCATTTTACAGGTACAGAAAGGCCTCTGATGTTTGACCATCTGGTGGTTTGGAAAGGAGATGTCCTTCAGGCAGATGCACATGTGAAATACTAAAAGTTACTTTGCAACTGTTAGTTAAATAAGTGGGCTTAGAAGCATAGCTATGAATATAATAAAACATCTCATCTCTGTTACAAACTTTAAACTGGCACATTAATAAAGTAACAGCTAAATATTTTTATATGTTTCACTGGATTCAATGGTTTCTTCCAAACACCTAAAGTAGGAGGAATAGCATTCCTAGTTGACTTTCTATAGTACAGAGTGATGTTTGGAGTTAGGAAAAATGGTGCTAACATCAACTCTTAAACACACAAAGGAAAGCTGAAGGAGGGAAATCAAAATTTATTAACTTCATTTTTTTCCTAAGATTTTATTTATGTATTTATTTGACAGAGACAGAGAGATCACAAGTAGGCAGAGGCAGGCAGAGGGGGAGGGGAAAGCAGGCTCCCAGTTGAGCAGAGAGCCTGATGCAAGGCACAATCCCAGGACCCTGAGATTATGACCTAAGCCTAAGGCAGAAGTTTAACCCATTGAGCCACCCAGGCATCTCTTAACTTTATTTTATTAAAAAGGAAATTGATACTTCAACACAGAGACACAGAGCTTTAATAATGACACAACACAGAAATGTGAACCAGTTTTCAAATACCAAGTCTATTGTTATTTCCACTACACCATGAAATTTCAGGTAAGTTATAAGATGAAAATTGAAAAACACTATTTTTCTAATAACCAAAAGATAAAAATCCAATATATATAATATTTATATGGAATTATATTAGGGTTAGAAATAAAAAAGGGTGCAAATTAATTGCAAGAGTTGTGTTTTAAATACCATCATGGTATTTTGTGGGCTAGGGAGAATAGAAGGAAGAGAAGGAATGTTGAAGGTGAGACCCCAGGGAGAATCATTATTATTTATTCATTCATGTTCTTAAGGAAATTACATATAGATAATTTGAGTTGCATATTTCTCCCTACATCTCCCTACATTTAGACTGAAAAGAAGCTAACATGACACTCTTCACAATGTTCTTTAAGTTTTGAATCAAATCTTTTTAAGTAAATCTAGATATAATCAACTGACACACCAAAATTTCTGAGTAGAAATCCTAATCTTGCAAAATATGATACCACTCATACTAGTTCTTTTGCCAACAGACAAGAAAACAGTTGAAACCCTGGAGATATTGATTCAGCTTTCTTGTTTTGACTCAGTTTTATTTCTCCTAAGGCTGAACCTGAGAAATACTTCTTTTTATGTTATCCACTTTACCTCCGTTTTGTCTTCTTAATTCCCACTGCTTTCTTTTTCTAATACAAACACACGTCTGCCACAGGAAAATCTTGTCCAGGGATGTCTCAACTGATGGGTTAATTCTCTTGAGAATAACTCTTAAAAAGTTAATATTTCTGCTATGAATCACATTTTGATATAATTTTATATCATAAATAATTTAACATTTCCCTTTCTGTCACATTGTTTTTTCTTCCTTTCCTGTCTTCTCTCAAACACACAGTTACATTCATTTGCTTTGAATTTTCCTGCTGAGAGGCGACTGTTTGATTAGCTACATGAAAAATACAATTTCAACATCATTTCTATTAAAATTCACTTTGTTCAGTAACTGACAAAGAGAACATCAAATGTCTATAGGGTGGATTAATATGGAGTCGAGGTCTCCATGTGCATCTCTTGCTTTTCTCTTACCTGACATGTAACAAAGGGGTGCTCAGAGACATCACATGGAGGCCTGGGTGACAGAAGGCTCTGGGAGTATATGGTTGACTTTGTTATTTGATAGCTGACCCAGGAAAGATCTGACTAAGGCTTACGAGAGTGCCTGCTGAAAAACGACTCAGCTGGGCAGAACATGTGCTGAGACTAATGGCAGCAGAGAATGCAAACACCTGCTGTCTGGTGAACTAATAGAGACAACCATAAGCTGGGAAAATAGATTTTAAAGACAGACAGCAAGACTACACATTTTCAAGAAATCCTGCATTGGGTTAGGTATATCACACACTGCTCAACTTGAGTAAAACTCTATCCCAAGAACTGTTTACAACACAGAACGAACAGATCTGTAGAAAATACAACACAAAATTTGGATATAATGGGCTCTTTGATTCCCATAATATAAGCTGTATATGAAAGTGATGTGGGACACAGAGGCAGAAGAATAATTATTAAATTTCCTTACCTACTGACAAGCCCTTAAAACAGGCCAACTGACTTCCACCTTAAGGCTTTGCTAAGGGCAAAGGACAATCCTAGCCTGACCATGCCCTTACCCCCAAACAGGAACCTGTAAGTCTACTTTAACAATTCCTTTAAGAAAATTTATCTCTAAACCTCCAAGATAATGTCAACAATCATTCCCAAGCATATGGCCCCCTGATAGACACCTAAAGGGTCTCACGAAAAGGTTTTATTACTGGTAATGAATAACCTTTTCCCCAGACAATAGCTAGCCCCTCAAGGTCCTGGAAACCTTCCTTCCAAATTTCCTTAGAGACTTACATCATCCCTAACCCCCTCCCAGCTTACAAGTATATAACAGACCACTCCTCACATCCATGGGACAGCAGCTCTTCTTGCTCACAGGTCCTGTCCCCATGCTTTAATAAACCACCATTTTGCACCAAAGATGTCTCAAGAATTCTTCCTTGGTCATCGGCTCTGGACCTCATACCACTGAACCTCACCTATGTTCTAGAACTTCATCAAAAGCACTGGCCTTTCCAACAGTCAAGGCCTCCTTCAGGCTATTAGTTACCACTATACCTTCCCCCAGGGTGCAAGAGAATAAAAGCCTAGGCAGTGGAGGAAGGGGAGTTATTAGGAATCCAAGAGAATGGTAGAGAGATAGGAACAAAGCTGTGCCCTGTCCTCTTCCTTTTTCTTAGTAAATACGAATTGACATCACAAAGCCAATTCTGAACTAGGCCATAAAGCATTCAGTTATTTTCAAGCCAAGTGAAAATAAAAATTTGCTATTAGGAAATATGGGTCTTATTAAGTAGCATATGTCTGGAAATACAGGAAGAAATAGAAACAGATACTGGTATGAAATATCATTTCAAGATTTTTCACTAAAAATGGGAAGAACGAGAAGGGAGCCATTGTGTAAGAGAATGACTAACCGAAGGAGCTGGTAGACAGCAAGTCCAATCCTACTGCTGAGGCACTTGTCATGTTCTTCTTTCAACTAGACTATATAGAAATATTAAACATTCAAAAGACTAGAAAAGAAGGAAGGTAAGAAGCAATTTACTCTATTCATTAAAGTGTTGCTTTGGAACACTCTGGAAAAGTTGCTCCCAGATAGTTCTGCAAAAATATGTATGTCTGCTTTTAAATGAAGGGCAGATGATAATCTATCTGAATTCTGTGGTTGGAAGAAGAAAAGCGTGCATTGTTTTGGGGCACATTCCATGTATCCTGAACATGCTTTGAGAACACCCCTTCCTTCGTTAAGTATCACACTATAGAATCTGACATTGTGCCTTCTCTAAGAGGACTCTGAAGATCAGGTTGACCATATGACTTGGCAAATATACAGGGGCAAAGGATGACCTCACTCATAACACCATAAGGATGGTTAGGCTCTAACCCCTCACATTTGCTTGGTCTGATAAAGAGTCTGTAAGAATTCAAGCTTGAGGAAGTAGAGGTTGCTCTTAATGAATCTGGCTCACAGGTAAAAATACCTGTACACAGAGGGCAGAAAATGAAGGCTGGCTTGCTTGCTTTCTTTCTTTCTTTCTTTCTTTCTGTAAAAAGATTTATTTATTTATTTGACAGACAGAGATTACAAGTAGGCAGAGAGTCAGGCAGGGTGGGGGGGAAGCAGACTCCCTGCTGAGCCCGATGTGGGGCTCGATCCCAAGACCCTGGGATCAGGGCCTGAGCTGAAGGCAGAGGTTTTAACCCACTGAGCCACCCAGGTGCCCCGAAAATGGAGGTTTTAAAGTTAGCATCAGCTTCAAAGGACTGTGGCCTCGACAATAATGAACATGTTTATGGCCTCAAAGACAGGAGTCCAGGTTGTCCGCGTGCATAACAAACACTTCTTTAAACACAGCCTGAGGGAGGGGCATATGAGTAACCACTTAGAAGGCATCCACATTACCCTCCCTCAGGCTGTTCTAAGTGGTAACGACTTAGTTCAGTCCTGACTCTTCAACTACTGGAATCTAATTCCTTCAGTCTTGTTTTTGTCTCTAGGAAGTTCTGGAGGGATCTAGAAAAGAATTTCAATGTATATGCATTATTAGCAACAATGTCTATACTCTCCATGTTGTTGTTCCTGCTGTGACAGTCAAGCCACTGCATCACCTTCAAGGAAGTTGCTGTGGCTACACCTGCCTGGCACTTCGTGATAGTTAATTTTTTTGTCAATCCTGGGCTCTGTATTGGTCCAGCCTCTTTCAGCTGACCTCCTAGGTCAGAGACCAACTTTGTTTCCTTCTTCACTCCTGCCAACACCATCTTTTTAACCATCACTGTCCTTGTCAACAGGGCACTTTTCTGTGCTAGTTTTCAAACAGCTCTTCGGATGCCATGGATTCTCATAGGCTTTGTCAGGATGCCAATTCCCTGCCCCAAAGCTAGGTGCTAATGGAAAGCATGATAATCTCTGTATTGCTCCCCATATCCTAGAGGTCATTATGCAGCCAGAAAAGCTCACTTATTTCTAACTTACAGGGCTCTCCTGGCCTCTGCTGTCCTTTGGCTCAGTCCTCACCAGGAAGCAATTTCATGGCCACAATCCAAATGTAATGTAAATAAAGCAAGACAGAAGTTAAATGTCAATATCAGTATAAGCTGTTAAAAATAAGCCTCAAGAGGATGACATATCTCTTTATATTTTCTTCTTTTTATCTTATTTCAAGAAATTTGTCATCAAATAAATGAATCTTGAATTTCTCTATTATGAGACATTGAGTAGGTATTCAATACAGGAAGAAAGTGCCTATTAAATGGATGTCAATGACCAACTTTGAAAGAATGAACGGAGAGCTGGCTATTTACAGTACAAATCTATGGCACACAATGACCTTAAATTTTCTTTTCAAAGTGCTCTCCCTAAACTATTTTCGCTTCTATTTTCTTACATAGTTATTTGTATTTTCTTTAATAAATATGAAATTTAAACATGTAGATTTAGATGCTTAATATTTCTGTTCCAAGAATGGATAATTTTTAAATATTGTAAAGTTAAGTTTTCCTGATTTTACCACTTGTGTCTTTGTATGTAAGTACTCTTTCCCTTCACGTTGGATCTTAATTATGGAAAGAATCTGATCTGAGATTTGTCACCTAAAAAAAAGAAAAATCATGATTTTTATAAGTAAAATAGACACTAATGGATGCTGAGGCAGGCTTTGTGATCCTTCTTGATGAATGCGCATGAAAATGATACATCAAGTCTATGATTCAGCTGTTGGGATATGGATCATCACTGCTATATGATGACAGCTCAAATATGGTCTTCCTAATCTTGCTCTGATGCCAGAATGTCAGGCAGATTTTTGGGATATAGTGAGAGTATGCTGAATAGCACTTAGATTTAAGAAGCGCCACATTATTGTGTAGATTCTAAAGTTGATAAATGTGGACTCAGCCTTAGCCCACAAGAAGGGATGTGGAAGTATTTCCACATCAAGTGGAGTGGGGAGTGGTCCCTCCTAATTCCTAAGGTTATACAAGTCTGAGGTTGCAGTGCTTTATGAGAGAGAAGGCTTTGGGTCTGCAATCCATCAGTAGTAGTACTATAATTGATTTTTCCCAAGCATATACAGTCACTTGAGAAAGGCAACTCCAGTTCTACCATGTTAAACCGCTAAAGAACAACTACTATTAGAGTTCAACCTCCAAGGATCCACGGCCGTCCCTGCGGAGGTCCTATTGCAGGGGACACATCACAGTGTTCACTGCACTTGCAGAATCTGCCCTTTTTGTCCACATCTAAAAACTGTCTTTAAATCAACTCAGGCAGGGCAACTCTACCTCTGCTTCTTCTAAGGTTTACCACCTAGACTCACTGAGTCAGCCAGCATATTCTGAAGAGAAATGCTGGGACTGAAGTGTTATTATACTGCATTAAAATACAGTCTCCACAAAACAAAACATCCCTTTTAGATTGAGGAGATGAGACGCAGTTGAAAAAAATTAAGTGTCTTTTTAGAAACCCTGAAAATCAATATGGTGTATGTATTTATGCATCTGTTTATGTATCTATGTATCCATCTATCATCTATCTATAGATAATGTCCTACATATAGATATAGCTAGATAGATATCAGTAGGACTGTACTAGTAGGAAAATACAAATTAATATATTGATATAGTATCCTGCCACACCTGCGACTTCACTTATTCATTTATTTAACAAAAGATTAAGCAATTTTAAAACATGGTATATTCAGGTTGTTACACTAGAAACGGGTAAAAACATAAGCAAAGGCTCTTCCATCACTGAAACCGATTTCCCTTGTTTTCTATATTTAAGAGAAACTATAAACAAAAATTAAATTAGTCACAGGATAAACCATAGGAAAAAACTAGGGGCCTTCAGACAGTTGCTAATACTATGAATGTCCCTTACCATCCTTGCTGATTAGCTGGGTAACCCCAGGCAATGTAAATAGGAGATTTTCTTTTCACTCTAAAGTACTTACAGAGGCACAGGGGTGGCTCAGTTGGTGAAGCCTCTGCCTTCAGCTCAAGTCATAATGTCAGAGTCCTGGGATCCAGCCCTGTATCAGGCTCCCTGTTAACTGGGGAGCCTGCTTCTCCCACTCCCTTTGCCCCCACACCCTTGCTTGTGTTCTCTTTCTCTCTCGGGCTACTTCTCTCTCTCTCAAATAAATAAATAAAAGCTTTTTTAAAAAAAGTACTTAGAGTTGGCTACATGGAAAAATGAGGTATCTACATGTCTTTTTCTACATAAATGTTTCTACATTTCTTGCAACTTTAATACGTATCATCTAAAATATGTTCTTTTAAAAAAGAATTATAAATCAATGCAAAAAAAAGTAACCATTCACCACACAGCACATCAAAAGTCCTATGCTCATCAGTCCAAGTGATTTTTAGATGAAGGTGATACAAACAAAACACCAGGACCTGACTAAAAACAAGAGGCCAGGACTTGGCTGACAGCATCTGAGGTAGCACATTATTTCCTCATGAAAGATCATAAAAAATCTGTTTCCTCTTACTCCCTTACATTAAAAAAAAAAAAAAAAAAAAAAAAGTTGTAAAATATTCTAATCCAAGCTGAACAGTCATTGAACAGCTGTTTTTGCAGCAAAAAGGGAAAGAGATTCTATTTTCATTTAGGTGACTGATGGAAGAAATTCTTTCATCATTAGCATCAAGGAAACATGAGACTATCTTTACCTTTTAGTTGTATGCCATTTTATTTGAAGTTGTTTATGTGTTGAACACACTAATGTGAACTGAAATTAGTGCAAAATTATGAAATCTGTGTAAGGAAACACATAAGACATCCCAAGACTTTGGACATTCATATCCTACAGTTGGCATTCACCACAGGGTGTTGTTTTTTTGCAACATAGTCCTGGGAAAAGAAAGAAATTGGGCTACTGACCCCCTTATATTACACATATACACAGATAGACACACACACCATACATACAGAGAACAGTCTTTCTCAACTGTCTGAGATGTAAATATTTTTTTAAAAAGTAAATATTAGTCAACATGTGTAAACTGTAAAAAAGAGTCCACTATACAATCCTATAGTATAAAGACCACCTGAAAGAAAAAATGAGTAATATTCCACTATGACAAGAGTACTTGTGAAATTTAGCAGTTATTCACTAATAATTTGATGTAAAATGTCCCAAATTTTCTAATTCCACTAGAACATAGATATAGTCTACCAAATCTGGTGGAAGGTGAATTACATTTTAAAAATTAAATTCTATTACAAAAGATTATGTTGTTAAAACTGCTTACTCAAAAAAAAATATTAAAACATTTTTGTGTTATTTTAAGGATTCCTGTAAGCCCATGAGATACATATTTCTTTACCCCATCACCTTTGGTATCTTGAATATCACAAGTCTAAACCAGAAAATGACAATGATCTCTAAATTCTCTGTAATATATTTTAAAAGCTATGTAAACCAACATTAAACTATATGTTAACTAACTTGAACTTAAATAAAAACTTGGGGGAAAAAGAGTTGTGGAAACCACGGGAACATTTTTGTAATAGCAAAGACCATTTTAAACTATTCCCAACATTGTGCTCAGTACATAGCATGTTGTCTGGCTTATACTACAGACTCTCATTAAATAGTCACTCAAAAATAAATAAAATGTGCTCTCTGTTCTTTTGGAAATTTTCAAATATTTCAACATTTCTTTGCAAGCATGTCAACTACTCAATAAAAGTTTCTTAAATACTTGAACATATGTGTACATATTTTTATCACTCAAATAAAGAGAATTAAGAGTAATCATGATCATAGAAGTATGATATATTTTTATCATTGACACACACATGAGCTTATAGAATGAATTAATTCATTTATCCTTCCTCTCACCCTCCCTCTTTCCTTTTCTCCTTTTTCATAATAAGGCAGTATGCTCTACGAAAGCACCACCCTCTCCAGAGGATAAGACCTTGACAATAATTTTCATAAAGTCATGTGGGCCTACCTGATCCCATATTCCTGCCTCCTTCCACCCAAATTAACCATGTCCCTCAATCTTTTATTATTTTCTTACTTTATTTTTTTAGATACATTTTCTTTAAAGACTTTATTTTATTTCTTTGACAGAGAAAGAGAAATCACAAATAGAGCGGCAGGCAGAGAGAGAGGGAAGCAGGCTCCCTGATGAGCAGAGAGGCCGATGCAGGGCTCAATCCCAGGAACCTGAGATCATGACCTGAGCCAAAGGCAGAGGCTTAACCCACTGAGCCATCACGGTGCCCCATATTTTTTCAGATATTTTTATCTTCATTGTGTATCTTTCATAAATTCGATAAATGTGTGTGTGTGTGTGTGTGTATTAGACTTTTATTTATTTCTTTAAGAGAGAACAAGCATGAGCAGGGAGGGGGCAGAGGGAGAAGCAGACTCTGCTGAACAGGGAGCCCAGATTAATAAATACATACTCAATTTTTGGTTCTCTTAACTATATAAGTAAGATATCATTAATTCTTTAATTTTAGGTGACCTGTTTTCATTTATTGTGGTTTTCAGATTCATGCATTAGTAAATGGCACTGAAGATTTTTTCTTAGATTTATTTCTCTGAGAGAGAGAGAAAGAGAGCACGGGGAGGGGCAGAAGGAAAGGAAGAGTGAGAATCCTCAAGCCCCCTCCCCCCTGAACAAGGAGCCCAACATGGGGCTTGGTCCCAAGACCTGAGCTGAAATTAAGAGTCAGCAGCTTAACTGACTGAGCCACTCAGGCATCCGAGCACTGAGGACTTTTAATTTATATTATTGGATTACCACCTTAGTTTATTCATCCACTCTCAGCACGTTTGGATTGTTTCCTCATGTTTCACTATACTATTATTTATAACATCTGGTATAATGTTCTGGTACACATCTCCCAAGGTTCAGATGCAAAAATCTACCTTGATTAAATACTTAGTTGGTGACTGCTGAGTCATAGGATGTGTAAATGTTCAACTCTTTGATGCAATGAAAAACCAATGATACAGAATGGTATCTTTTCCTTGTCTTGATTTGCATTACTAATTGTTTTGAAGAACAAAAGTCCTTAATTTTAAAATTATCACAGTTATTAATTTTAAATAGTAAACTACTGTGTACTGCTTAAGAAATTTAATTGAATCCTTGGGATACAGAAGAATTTCTTAAACATTTCTAAATGTTACATAAGCATTTTAATTAGGAATGTGCTGGAATTCACTCATTTTACGTAATGCAGACACATGTTAATAATCTTCAAAGAGGATTTGTGGGTTTTGCAAATGAAAAAGTATGAGGATATGGATAGTGGTGGTGGGATGGTAATTATAATCTAGAGATTCTAGAATTCTTCACTCAGATACCCCTAAATTTGGCCTTCAATGGAAAAGCTTTGTTCCACTCAACATCTTAGTACTGTAAGAATTAGTCACTGATACACACATTCTCTAGGAAGGAGAGCTTCTTGAAAATGTTTCATTAAGTATTTTCTTTACATATAAGCGGTGGAGAATATACCTTAGAAGAAACATTGAGGTTAATCAATTTAGTGAGTTTGATTTATCCCTGAAAGAATTCAATTGACTCATTCTTTTTAAGTCAGGAAGGATGTTCAAAGTAAAAACTTTTCATGAAAAATCCCTATTTCTCTTAAACTCAAATCTGTAAGCTATTATCAGGAACTCATAATTGATCTTACCTATGCTGAAGGAAAAAATGGGTTTTTCATGATTCATGCCCTTTATGTTTGAAGTTGATGCTTATTAGGATGTTATTATTGAATGTGAATGAGTATAACTAAAAAAACAAAAAAGCTGATACAATTAGTAGTCTTCACAAGAAAGCATTCACACAACGATCTTCCTTTTCATGGGTATTTGTAATCGCTATTTACCATGCTGCCCCTCAAACTCAGTTATGTTCTTCAAAACATGAAAAAATAAATCAATTTTACTTGAAAAATGTTTTCTGTTAGTATCTCATCAAGGCATTAGTTGAGGATATATATATATATGTATATATATATATATTTTTTTTTTTTTTAACTGTATCTGTAGAACTTTATACACTCTGGCTCTTCTCATTCACATAATCATTCAGTCTCTGGGGTTTGTAGCTGTCCATAATGTTTCTAATTTGTACAGCCTTAAAGATTTGCATGGTGCCATCATCACTAGAATCCATTAATCTGACATATAGGTTGAATCTTACTATCGATCTGGCACTACAGGATCGTTTAAACTTGATAATTTAAACATCATTTAAATTTGCTGCAAGTGTTGTGAAGTGCATACATTTTTAGTTTCATAGATGTACCATTTAAACAAACTGGATAGCATTCATTCTTTCATTCAGTCATTTACCTAATAATAATATACTTCTACAGGCCAGGCATGATTGTAAGTAACTAGAGACAGGCATAAACCGAAGTGAGCAAGTTCTTTTTCTAATAGAACTTACATTCTAGTCGTGGTAATCCAAAAACAACTAATGGGTAAATGAAACATTTTAAAATGAAATATTTCTAAATGCTGTATTGAAAATAAAATAATTTGATGCTAGATTTTACACCAACTTTATAAGGAGCATATCATTCCTGTGTCCCAGAAGATGATAGTGAAGTCCAAAGATAATTAGCAAGTGATTCGAAAGTAAGTAAATAATTAGTGGTAGAATTTAAAATTTGAATTCATGCATCTTCCTTGAGTTTGTCATTATTTTTAATTTGCCATATTGCATATTGCTCACTATCTTTGTTCTTAAATATTCACTTTGGTGTAAAACTGAATTCCACAAACATTTTTTATATCATCATCCTAATACTCAACATACTTGCTTTTGTTCCAGGTTGTTAGGCAAAACTTGAAAAATAACATTTTACTTTATTATCATGAAATAAATATAGGCAATTAATAATTTATAACCATAATAATAATTGTTTAGTATGATTGCATCTTCTAATACATGTCAGATCAGTGTCTACTAAATGTTCTACTTTTACTTCACCTTCAACCCTCCCAACAGCTCTAAATTACAAGTAATTTATTATTCTCATTGAATAATACATGAAGCTATGTCTGAGGGAGATCCTATAAATTGTCTTCCTTCTGTTCCTTGGATGATCCAGACTCCTTCCCACCTTTGAGCTTTGGAACTTACTGTCCTCTTTGCCTGAAAATTTCCTCTCTCCCCTTCCCACATCCCTTTCAAATCCTCACATAGCTCTCTCCCTCAAATCAGTTCCATCTTGACTCAAATATCATCACGTAAGTCTTCCCACTTAGTAAATAGACTACTACTCCTATAGTTATACTCCATTGCTTTCTAGCCTATAATTCTATTTTAATTTTTATAGCAGTTTTTCCCTAACTGAATTTCTAGTATTTATATATTTATTTTTAAAAATTTTTTATCTATCAAAGATCAGTCACCTGCTTACCAAAATTTACACAGTATCTCATGCAATGCCTGGTATTAAGCAGGGTCTAGCATTCTTTAGATTAAAAATTTATTAACTAACTCAACTTTAAGTTCTTCATCACCTACAGTTTAGCACATGCTTCAGTAGTCACTCAGTAAATCAAAGTATAAAATGGTATTGGCATAAGAAAACTAGGGATAGGATAGAGACATTAGTTACTCTTTGAGAAGAATTTAATCAATACCTTTGGAAGGAGTGATCAGAAATTAACACTGAATCCATACTATACTATATCTGTGATATGTATCAGCAGTGAAATTAATACTGTATCTGTGTTGTATATTAGTGAAAATAATATATTACATGTATACATATACTCGAGCAACATTAGCCTTACATTCTTTTTTTTTTTTTTTTTAAGATTTTATTTATTTATTTGACAGAGAGAGAGATCACAACTAGGCAGAGAAGGTGGAGGAAGCAGGCTCTCCACTGAGCAGAGAGCTCAATTTGGGGCTCGATCCCAGGACCCTGAGATCATGATCTGAGCTGAAGGCAGAGGCTTTAATCCACTGAGCCACCCAGGCGCCCCAGCCTTACATTCTTGACAACTTTTCTCCTTCAGGAATTTGCCAATTTTCAGAGTAAGGCATGGAGGGTGAAGAGAAAGGCAGGCAGGCAGGCAGGCAGGGACGCCGGCTGAAAGAAATGAAAGGAAAGGGAGGAAAGGAAGAAGGAAGGGGCACCCTAAAACTCCAGTAGTCTCCAATAGATAGATAAATACATAGACCTGTGCATGTGTGTGTGTGTGTGTGTGTCTTTGTTTTCTCTAGAATTAGTAATTATATCTGTACCTCTTCTCTTTCATGGGATGGGTTTACATTGCATGTCCAGTGATCTATAGTGGATTTTATCTGCTTTTACATGAAATGCTACAATGGTTTGCAGAAGCATCTGCCATGATGTCTCTCAGTAACCATGTGGGTTTGTTTTCATTGGAGATCTTCTAAGAGAAACTAAATTCAGGTCATTTGGGATGCAGCAGATGACACACAGATCGCACTTGAGAGAATTCATATAGGAGAGCACTGGATGGTTGGCGAACTCCATAACTGAGGAAATAAAGACGAGAAAAAAATTGGGTTGTAGAGTAAAATAAGGTGGACTAAACCTACCTTCTAGAATTTAACTTGTTTTGTTTGGCATTCTCTTCTCCTTAATCCCTATCACTCTGATCCCATCTGCTTATTTTCTTCCAGACATGTCTTTGAATTTCAGATCCACTGGTGGCATACTTCCCCATTGCTAGCACTGTTATAATTTTATTCTTTATTTGTATGCGCTGTGTCATTTCAATGGAATTTTAGGGGGAATAGAAAATAAATATAATTATTCAGTCTATCTCATTTAATTTGCCAACAGATGAGGGCAATTAGTACAAAAATAAAGTGATGGAAATCAGGTAGCATTTCATTAAAAATCTGCCTATATTTGTGTGAAATTATCAACATCTTTTCATGATGGGCTAGATGGAAGAATGGCTCCACCCGGGATGTGACAAGCTGTAGTCAGAAATGGGATTTCCTCATAGATTTCCAGTGTGTTATGGAAAGCATCACTCACACGGATCCAGCCAACACGTTTTTCTTTTAAAGTAGTAAATTCATTATGTTTGCCAAGGAGCTGACAAGCTACAAGGCACAATATTAAAAACGCTTCTATTTTGATATTTCTATATTTATATAACTCACAAATATGTGTTTTAAAAAATATCTGCACATGAAACTGATATGAGCAAATATATTTACTGCATTATTGTTACAATTTTTCTTTTTCTCATTTTCTTTTACTTTATGTTGTATATATTTTCTTTTGTGTATATTATATATATATATATAAATATATCTATATGTAGATTTATACAAAAGTCTATATTCCTTACTACCTTAATAAAAGTTTGCTGTAACTCTCAGATATATCTGATGTTATATCATCATAGGTGACTAAATTATAATGCATTCTTTTTTTAAAAAAACTCTATTTGCCAATATTTTAGTTATACTTTACTTTTTCTTGAATTGTAAAAATACTGATCTAGTACATTATGCTGTTCAGCAATAATATAAAAGTTTCCTTTTTTTACTTTTAGGATGATATGATGAAAAAGTTCATCTTACACTTCACTATAGATAAGGAATCCCAAAAATATAAATCTGGGAGCTTTTAAAATCCTATCTCCTTTTCTGAGAGAGGGCAAGAAAATATTGTTTTTTTGTAAAAACAAATTTTTACTGAAAACAAAATGGAGGAACCCTTTGGAATATAAATAATTGTCTCTAGAGGAAAGATCAGCCATGTGGCACTGAGTTTACAACCCAGGGTTTTATACTTCTTGCAGTTTAAACACTTACCTCAAGGAAGGTAAAATTCTCCAGAATTTTCACTGACCAGCATTTTGTTTTTGTTCTTTTGTGGGTTGTTTTTTTTTTTTTTTTTTTTTTTTTTTTTGGTCCATTTTATTTGTTTGTTTATTTATTTTATCATGTTACATTAGTCACCATACAGTACATCGTTGCTTTTGTTGTAATGTTCCAGGATTCATTGTTTACAGGTAAGACCCAGTACTCCAGGCAAAATGTGCCTTTCTTAATACCCATCACCAGGCTCACCCATCCCTCTTCCCCTCTCCCCTCTCAAACCCTGTTTATTTCTCAGAGTCCACAGTCTCTCATGGTTCATCTCTGCCTCTGTTTTCCCCTCCTTCACTTTTCCCTTCCTTCTTCTAATGCCCTTCGTGTTATTCCTTATATTCCAAAAGCAAGTGAAACCATAATGATAATTGACTTTCTCTGCTTGGCTTGTTTCACTCAGCATAATCCCCTCCAGTCTCCTCCATGTTGATACAAAAGTTGAGTGTTCATCCTTTCTGATGGCTGAGTAATAATTCCATTGTATATGAACCACATCTTCTTTATCCATTCGTGTGTGAAGGGTATCTCTGCTCTTTCCACATTTTGGCTATTGTGGACACTGCTGCTATGAACATTGGGGTACATATGGCTCTTCTTTTCACTACATCTGTATCTTTGGGGTAAATAGCCAGTAGTGCAATTGCTGGGTCATTGGGTAGCTCTATTTTTAATTTTTTTGAGGAATCTCCACACTGTTTTCCCCAGTGGCTGTATCAACTTGCATTCCCACCAACAGTGTAAGAGAGTTCCCCTTTCTCTACATCCTCTCCAACACTTGTTATTTCTTGCCTTGTTAATCTTGGCATTCTAACTGGTGTAAAATCCTAGAGGAAAATATAGGCAGTAACCTCTTCAACATTGGCCACAGCAACTTCTTTCAAGACACGTCTCCAAAGGAAACGGAAACAAAAGTGAAAATGAACTTTTGGGACTTCATCAAGATAAAAAGCTTCTGCACAGCAAAGGAAACAGTCAAGAAAATGAAGAGACAACCCATGGAATGGGAGAAGTTATTCTCAAATGACATGCAGAGGGCTCTGATATCCAAGATCTATAGGGTTGTTTTAAACCAGGACGAAAGGTTTGGTAAAATTTGACCAAGAATATCTGACATTACAAAATGTTATCTCTATATAACAATATACAGAGACATAAAATACTTCAATACATAGTATAAAAATATTTTCTGTACAGTCCCACAAAAGGATTATTTGAATTCATTTTTGTTCATTAGTCTTGTTTTTGTTTGTTCTTAAGTGAGGGGATACTTAAGACATTTGATAGAAATGCCTAGTGAAGGAAAGAAACTGATAATCCACGAGAGCACTGATTCAGTTGCAAAACAAATTCCTGGAGGAGTAAAAAGTTGAGGGAGTACAGATTTCAAGTGGAGGAACTGGACTAATTAAACATATGAGGTTCTTTCATCCATCGTGCCAAAAGAAAAGAAAGAGAACATAGTTATGAATGGTGGCAACTTAGTGAATTTCATGATGAGAAAATGAGGGAGTTCCTCTATGATTGATTTCTTATTTTAATGAAGTTAGTTGTAAGTTTATGAGCTAAGCATTGGGATAAGCTTAAAAGTGTATGATAGAGGTTTAAGGTTATAAGAGTGATCTATAATATCTATCTTGGTGGTTGGGAACTTAACTTTACTGGGAAGATATTGTTGGCAGGTAGTTAGAATACATTAGTAGTTTTATTTTTTTGCTGGTAAATTTTTTAAAAAATGTAATGGAAAAATTTAAAGGTGTGTGATGGTTGATTTTGTGTGCCAACTCAGCTAAATTATGTTGCCTGTTTTTGTAAACTTGTCTGAATATTGCTAGAACATATTTTGTTGATGTGATTAACATTCACAGTTGGTTTATTTTAAGTAAAGGATATTATCCTCAATTATGTAGGTGGGCCTTCTCAAATCAGTTGAAGACCTTAAAAGCAAAAACTAAGGTTTCCTAGAGAAGAAATTCTGCCTCAAGACAGTAATAATGAAAAATCCTGTCTGATTTTCCAGTCTGTTGGCCTGCCCTACAAATTTAAAATTTCCAGGTCCAACAACTGATTGTGGGAGCCAATTTTTATATATAAAATCTCCTGTTGGTTCTGTTTTTCTATACTTTATTGGTTACAGCTTTCATATAAGTTATATTGAACGACCATATAAGCTATGGGCTTTAGGTTGAGTAAAGATATGTAACAATATTGGGTAGGGATAGACTTTGATAATACAGTAAGGCCAATAGGTTGCCTTCAGCATAGTATTGATGAAGGGCTGGGGTAGGACAGGTTTGAAGGATTTCTAAAGCATTTGCTAATGATAAGCTGAGTTTTAAGAGGTAATATTAAGAGGTTTTTAGACAAGAAAGAAAAGGAAATTGAGTTGAATTGTGAGATATAAAGTGTGATACAGGAATAATATTTTCGGTGATAATGCATGAATTAGAAGGCCTGGGTTTCTGATATCGAATGAGATAAGCAAGCATCTGGAGAATAATGGAAATAGCTTGGATGGAATCTTAAAATGGGGTAACTGATGAGTCTAAGCAGTTTTCTCTATCTTTCACTGGAAGATCTAGGAATTGTAGGCAACTCATGTCCTCTGTGGGATGGCTGTTCTCAATGGAGTGGCGACAAAAATGGTAAGAATAGGAATAATAATGAGCAAGAGGACAAAAAAAACAAGAAAAGACACAAGCATTTAACATTACGCTATGCACCATGTTCAAGGCACATTTCAAATTATATTTTCCGTATATTGTCCATTTAATCTACTCATCAGAACTATTAATTAGGTGAAATAATTATCCACAGTTTTTAGATGGGAAAGAACTTTTTTAAAGTGATACAGAAAATAAAAACTTAGGCAAAATCCCTATCTTTCTGTCTCTGTATTATCATTTATATTACAGAAATAAATAAATGACATGGTATTCTAGATGAACACACCAGAGCTAAAGACACATAGTTTATTCATAGTAAGTGACCTGACTGGAGCTCACTTCCAATGTTAGAGAGCTAGGAATCAGTATGGACTGATAAAGGAGTATAATCCTGTAGAATAATTAATAAGTGTGATCCTGTCTAAATGTGGACATGCTCCACTGTGTCCACATGCATATATTCTTTGATTGTACTGGTCATGGCCCTTAGCGGAAACTGACACACATAAATGGAGTAGTTGAAAAGAATTTAATTAAAGGAAAACACAGTTATTTACAAAGTTGTTGGAAAAGTTAAGGAAAACAGATAAGATCTTTAGTGACACACATTTCCAAGCAAGAGTGTAGAGCTATTGTCACCCCAAGGCCCAAAGAAGAAAAGTTGCAGAGCAATAGACTAATTCCCAGGAGAGAGTCATACTGCAGGAGTTGTGCCTTTGGTTGAGGGAAGCAGTTACCTGTGGCTGTGACCATTCTCCTTTCCCACACTGCAGTGTTGGCACAGTTACTCCTAGTGCTGAATCAAATAGAAAGAGAACAAGGGACTCCATTGATGCCCCCGGCCAAGATTAGCCTTGCAGGGCCACAGAACATGAAAATAGAGTGCTTTGGAAAAGCAAATAGGGAATCTTTAGCATACTGAAATTCCAATCCAAATCCATGCTGTGAGGATCCATGGACAAAGGAACTACATGTGATGACACATGTAGTTTAATTCCTAAAGTCGTACGTTGGAGAAAGACCAGAATGTCTTAAAACATAAAACATTGTTTAACAAAGCAATGGAACAATATGTGATCTTTTTTTTTTCTTTTTAACTATATTACAATAATAACTTTCATCTGCCTTAAGAGACTTACCCTGTACAAACCACTTTCTGCAAAGAGTATGAAAACTAAGACTAAGAGAAGGTAGAGTCATTTACTGGGTTTATAGTCACAAAGTGACTGAGGCAAGCTTTAGGACATCTTTCTTTTTCTAAGGGCAGTGATCTTTTCGTTACAATATAGCTTTCACCAGAGCAATTGTGTGCACCTTCAGGGAACTTTGCTTCTACCCATTTTTGGCTTCTCACAGTGAGTTAATCTTATCTGAGACACTTTCATTTTCATCTCTATGAAAATATCTTTTTTTTATATCCTTATTCTCTATCTCTTCATTTTTTAATAGCTTAATTTTTTTTCTGCATTTTTTCCTGTATTTCTCCCTTGACCTAATTGAGTCATAATGCTCTTTATTAATGCTTTCCTTCTACAAATAAACATATTCAGGTCCTACGTAACCACCAACTTTTTTTTTTTATTTATCTGCTATGTCTTTAATTTCCTGTCTTGAGCATTTCACCAACATCTTAAATTTTTTTGTAAATTTGCGACTCAAATGACTCATCTATTATTTATCTATCCCCTTTCAATGTAAATTATGACTGCACCACTCCACTGAACCTACTTTCTTTGATATAACCAGAGAAATAGGAAAATTGATCCCCAAACTCTTTTTTTTTTCTCAGTATTTATTCCCCGCAGACCATTGTCAGAATTTGGTTCTTTAGCAAGAGAATCATTCTTGAAATCTTTTTTTTTTCTCCTTTTCTTCCAGTGATGCCAGTGTAGATTCCCTTAGTTCTCTCATCTCAATTTACCTGTTGTCTTTGGTGTGTTCTATTTCTGTTTCCCTTAAAAAAAGAAAAAAAAAAGTGTATGTTACTCATTTTCATCCTCACTCTTTATTCTAACTGCACATTTTTCTTAACTATTTTCAATCCTCCCAATATTCCCTTGTTATTTCTATCATCTAAATATCCTTAGTCATTGTCTTTTAACTGCAATTCTTCTGTTTTGATTATCTATGGGAAAAACCTATATTTGTGTTTGCTAATGTGTATTCTATAGGCATATATTACAGAAAATATGCTGGAAATTTTTTATATAACTTAGCATCCACTTTTCTCTTACATCATCATATTATATATGACAATGTTAAGGACATGGGAAATCTTGCAAAACAAATCATTCTAACAGTTGTTTCACTGGAGTCCATACCTCTACCCCATTTTTCTTCCCTCACAAAATCTACTAATTGCCACCAGAAATTTGGCTTCCCAGAAAACACACTGCAGGGTGGTATTTCATGTGAAGTCCCAAATTCAGCAAGTCCCAAACAGAATTCATTTGAACAGGCCCATTGGTAGCAACATGTAGCTCCCAGTAACCTAATTTCAAAATAATGGAGTTATCTTTTTTTTTTCCTGTTCCTAATAGTATCTACATCTAATCACTCAACAAAATTGGTTAATTATATTTTAAAAATGCTTCACAGAGTTGCTGCTTCTCCATTTCAATGGATATTAGCATATATTGCAGACTCCCTGTATCTCTCAAACAAAATATCACAACATTTTCATTTAGTTTTCTCATTTTCCTAAATTTAAGGTATGATGTTGTAATTTTCCCATTTAAAATTATTCACTACTAAAATTACTTCAATAGAATAATATACACCTCTTATTCTGACATTGAAAATAGATACTTTAATACATGACTTCAATAACTCAAGTGAGATGGAATTCCTTTTTTGTGGAAATGTTATGCTACACTGTTATATAAGACACCTCAAACCATAAAGTATTCTGATTATTGTCACTAATTTGTTTATTTGGTGAAATATTTAGGTGTTTCATATATGGATAGCTTCATGAGACTTTATGGGAATACAAAAAGATAAATAAATTAATATTGGGCCATTGTGCTTATATGCATGTGTGTTTATCTAGTTATACTGGCTCTCTGATTACTCTGGGGGAAAATTTACTCAATGGAAGCTACCAAAGAATTGAGAAAAGGTAAAATCCCATATAACAAGATCCCTTCAATTAAATAAAATATAGCATATGTCAGTGATTATGATTATAAGCTGCATAAGACTTGAATTTAGATGTTTCTGCAGGACATGTATGTTGGATTTACTGCTTCTGGTCTAAAGAATGATTTCCCCATCCCCACTAATTAATGTATGCACAAATTCATTGTCTGGCTAGTTCTCCTTCGTTGTTCAACTTCCTTAACTCTCCTAAACTGGGGGTTAATGACTGGTTTATAACACAGTGCATTAGGGTTCATGAGTTGAAAACACACAGCACAGATTTAAGCTCTGTTACTTCCAATTATTGGTCTGTTAAGTAAATATTACTTCAAGGAAAATCATTTAAATCATTTCCCACTTCAGAAATGGTGAAAACTACTTTACTCCAAAAATTGTTGTGAAAATTAGATTGTGCCTTGCATATAATAAATGCTCAATAAATATTTCTAGTTGTGAGTATTTCATTATCTTATCTCATGCTTTTATCTCTCAAAGAGATATTAATTTTTTTTTGTTAACTTCAGTATTTAGGCTGTAGTTTTGTTGCCCTACAGATTTCTTTAAGACAGTGGATTATTTTCCTATTGGTGTTGTAACAAATTACCACAGCCTTTTTGTCTAGAACAACAAAAATTTATTATTAAATAATACATATTATTATTAAATTACTATAACAGTTCTGAAAGTCAGAAGTTCAAAATTGGCCTTACCACAATATAATCATGATGTCTGCAGGACTATCTATATTCCTTATGCAGGCTCTAAGGAGAAATCTCTTTTTCCGGCTTCAAAAAGACAATCTACATTCCTTAGTTCATGACCCCTTTCTTTATCTTCAGAGACAGCAGAATATTATTGGCAAATTTCTCTTTCTGACCTTGACATCTTTGTCCCATTTATAAGAAATGACTACATTGGTAACATCTGGATAATCCAGCATAATTCTATCTCAAATCCTTAATTTAATCATATCTGCAAAGTTCTTTTTAACTGTATAAAACATTCATAGATTTCAGAGATTAAGAAATGGAACTCTTTGGGGGCCGTTACTCTGTCTGCCACAGGCAGGGTCTATAGAATTTGTCTTACCTTAGTTTAGTTTCCATAATGTTTAGTGTCTATCTTCTGCATATGAGGGGTACAATAAATATCTGTTGAATAAATGAATCAGTAATGGAAGAATAAATAAGTAATAGAAAATCTTAAAAATACCTGAATTTCCTACTCTATGGTTGATACTACTTAATTATTTAATTAATTTAATTAGTTAAACAATTAAAATTTAATTATTTAAACAAGAATTTCTTGCACTCCACTAGAGTAACAACTAACTTACGGAAGATTTAGGTTTATCTATTTATTATTATAAAAAGGCTAACCTACCTGTTTTAAATCAGCTTGAGACACAGCTCTAACAAAAGTATGGTTTCAAAATAACCTTTCATCATTTCCTAACTAGACTCTCATCCATTTATGTACTGTGGTTACAACGGTTGAGTGACATGTGTCTGGTGTGTTTCTTTGAGGACAATGAATGCTGAACTTTGCGTTGTGAATATGGTGCTGTTTAGATTGTTCTAGGGTGTGATTTTAACTTGAACTCCATTTTAGTTTGCAGAATGTCAAAAGTTTTTCTGTTATCTCAAAAAAAAGACACTTTTATTTAAATCCATGAAGGCTTAATAGAAATAGAGTATGTTTGGTAAATTTATCAGTATAGATGCCAGTTACTTATATGGATTGTACTGTTCATTATATGTCAAAACCCTGCTTTAAGCTACAGTGAAAGAGCTTTGCATTTGAATGTTTTTATTTACAAACTGCTCAGAGCTGTTATTTGATATTAAGTTTTTAAGTTTTCACCAAAGCTCAGTGGAATTTAGCTCATCCATTTAAACTTTAATCATGGCAAAGCAGTACATAGATAATGAATTATTGCTTCAAAATAGAACCATGAAATGACATGAAAAATGTTCATATCTTGATTGAAATATGAGCATTTACAAGGTTATGTTTAATTCACTTCATGTCTGCAACATCAGTAGTTTTCAGTGCTATGATTTTGTATTTATTTGCATTGCAGACTCTTCAGACTGAAGGTTGTTGTCTCAATCGGTTCAGACTGCCGCAGGCAGAACATTCTGGATATAACATTCTTGTCCTCTGTGTTCACATTACAGATAAATTTCAGATTTGAAAACTTTATAATGAGCTACTTTTATTTGTTTAAAAAATACAACCCCCAAATCATAGTATTGGTTTTTATATTTCCAAATGGATTTGAACTTAATAAGAAATATTTTCAATGGAAGCGTTAGCAACCTTCAAATCCATTTATAGAATGGATTTTTTTTTATTTGGAATGTAGGCATTTTGGAAAAAAACAAATTTATTTATTTATTTATTTATAAAAGATTATATTTATTCATTTGACAGAGATCACAAGTAGGCAGAAAGGCAGGCAGAGAGAGGAAGGAATGCAGGCTCCCTGCTGAGCAGAGAGCCTGATGCGGGGCTCGATCCCAAGACCCTGAGATCATGACCTGATTGGAAGGCAGAGGCTTTAACCCACTGAGCCATCCAGGCACCCCTAAAAAATAAATTTAAAATCCTGATAGATACCACAGCAAATTTTGTTATGTTTCTTTAGTTAATGCCTACCAAGAAGAGAATGTAAATGCCAAGAATGCTGTTAAGCAGACCAAGGGCTAATTCTCACTTAAAGTCCAAAACAAAAGGGAAAAAAAATATCTATAGAAAAACTGTGGAAAGTACCCTTAGGTGAGACATTCTGGGAAGACTGGTTCCAGTACAGGACAGGAAGAAAAAAACCTGTAAATCTAACAACAAGAAAATCTTTTATTCAGTTCAGATGGACCTCACTAGAGTGACCCAAACTACAGTTTTCTCCACATAGTCCCAGTTCATACCTGTTGCCTCATGTAATTATTAATATCCCTTCCTGATACTCTCAGAAGTGTCCCAGTTAGAGTGATAAATTATATGATCACATAAAACTTCCTGGCCTAATGCTCCAGATCCTAAAGGACCTTTGACTATTGAGAAGAAATGTCTCCTAACTAAAAAGATCGCTAGAATTTGAGCAACTTTTGCTATTCTGTTGCAATAAAAGTCATGAAGTTTGAAGACCAATCTTTGAGAACTGATCTATTTGATGCGTATATTGCTTGGTCTAGTTTGTGACAGTTTCATTAAACTGATGTAGTTTTCTTTGGCAGGAAAGTGATTGTATCTAATTTCAGAACCAAATCTCTTGAGAACCTTAAGCTAACAATTGTGTTATGAGAAGCTTATCAACTATTTAAATTTTATGTTAAGGATTTGTTGCACTTAATGGAATTTTTTTTCAAGTATTCAAAATTCTAGAGGAGAATGAAATAGACTTTTGCTTATACATTATTATTCTGAGGAAATGTTACAAACTCCAGTACTAAAATATTTGTATACCAATGTTTGCTTACCATTAATGTTTCTGGCTTGATGTGCTTATTTTCACTTTGTAATGGTAGAAATTTTTATAAAAATGGCCTACTGAATTAATATTAATAAAAAAGTCAAGTTAAAACACATAAATACACTTTCTATTTTGTATCTGCATTATATTTTAATAGTGCTTTAGACTTTGGGGAAAATAGTGATATAAGACATGATTTCTGCTTCTACAGAAGTCATTGTAGCATCAAAAATAGCAATAATCATCATCATCGCAGTTAATGGTACCAAAGTCTAGAGAGGACAGAAATGGCACTCAAAAACCATCAGTCATGTGGGATTCTTGGATGACTGTGTACATTGTCTTTCCTTTTACAGAGCTGTATCCTCTACATCTGTGCACTTCACTTTTTTTAATATTGTACCTTATCTCTGAAAAGATTTTATATATTTTTTATTTTTAATAAATACATATTTATATATTATGAAAAAAATAATTGACATTTACTTAGCTCATAGTATGCAGGGTATTATTCAATGAATTTTTATGTATTAATTTTTATATATATTAACGACAGTCCCACATATCCTTGGTTTATAGGTTACGAACAATTCAGACATAGACATAGTAAAATAAATTGTTGATTCACCACATCAGTAATTATAGGATATGGCATTAAAACACATTCACTTGGGGTGCATGGGTTGCTCAGTGGGTTGGACCTCTGTCTTCTGCTCAGGTCATGATCTCAGGGTCCATTGGGCTCTCTGCTCAGCGGGGAGCCTGCTTCCCCCTCTCTCTCTTCCTGCAGCTCTGCCTACTTGTGATATCTCTCTCTCTGTCAAATAAATAAATAAAATATTTAATTAAAAAAACCTCACTCACTCTGGCTACATAAATGCTCTCTTTAACACAGCATATTGCCTTTATGAATTGTATTTATGTATCACTATCCTAATATACATATTGTGCATCTATATTTTAAATAGCCAAAGATAGAAGATAAAAGAAACAAGAAGAATAAATATGTAATTTTGTCTTTCATTTCTTACATCTTCCCCACTCTTTATTTCTTTCTCTGAGGACTGTAGTCAGGTGATGCAAGCTGGTACGTGTTTGTGCAGTTCTTAGCCTGTCAGTAAAAAATGTTGTGGTTGGACTGGCCGTTGTGGTTCTTATTAAGTTTGCAAGACACCCTCCAGCAATAACCATCATGAGACTTTGAAAAAAAATGTTTATTACTTACAAGACCTGGAAATTTCATAACACACCTGTGGCCACACAGGGAGGTATGGGGTAGAGTGGTAGAGAGTGCATAAGTAGGCCTGGGGTTCTGCATTTATTGGGGTCAAGGGAAGGGGGCTAGAGTTTAATGGGCTCATTCTTTTTGGTAGATTTTAAAAAGAGGGATAAATTTAAAGCACCAGAAGAGAAAAAGTAAATGGCCTAAATAGTTATTGAAATCACCCAAGATCTCTAAAACAAAATCTTTGGAAGGGTGAGAAGGCCTCTTAGTCTAGAGAGGCAGGCAATGTGTTTATTCAAGATAGCCATTTTTGAAGTGGATGCCTCTAGCAATCAGAGCTTTAAGTCAAGCACTTGCATTGTGAAAAGAAAAAAAAAAAGTCTGGCTTTACACTATGCAATTGGTGGAACTCTATACCTCTTCAACATATGGGTTGGAAAATTTTAACGTGGTGGCTTGCTGAGGCTTCTTTCAGGTTGGGCAGGAGCTGGCTTTTAACTGTTGTTGCTAGGGTAAGGTTTTTTGTTTTCTTTTTTAAGATTTTTTATTTATTTGCTTGACAGACAGAGACCCCAAGTCCACAAGTAGGCAGAGAGGCAGGCAGAGAGAAAGGAGGAAGCAGGCTTCCCGCTGAGCAGAGAGCCCCATGCAGTGCTTGATCCCAGGACCCTGGGATCATGACCGAGCTGAAGGCCTAGGCTTTAACCCCCTGAGCCACCCAGGTGCCCCTAGGGTAAAGGTTTTTAATCCTAAAACATACCATTCTGTTACTCAACATTGACTGTAGCTTTAAGGGCTTTACATAAGTTTCTCAGCTTTGGACCTATTGATTTAGGACTGGATAATTCATTGTCATGGGGGGCTTTTCTGTGCATTGTAACATACCTGTCCTCTAACCTATACATACTACTTGTACCTTCCCTCCAGTGTGGCAGCCAAAAATGTATTTACATATTGATGTGTTTGCTGGGAGTCAAAATTGCCTTCAACTGAGGACCTTGATTTACAGTTGATGGCTGCTTGGTGCTCTTTGGTCTTCTTGGATCTATGGTTTGGTGTCTGACATTAATTTGGGGGAAATTCTGTCATGACTGCTTCATCTATTTCTTGTGTTTCTTTTTCTCTTCTTCCAGTTAATTCCCATTAAACCCATGTTTCATCTTTTGTACTTATGTCATAGTTATCGGATATGCTGTTCCATTTTTGTCAGGATTTTTCTCTTTGCTTCTCAGCTTTGAAAGTTTCTATTGCCATTCTTAAGATGAGAGATTCTTTCTTCAGCCATGTCCAGTCTGCTAGAGATTCTATCAAAGGCATTTATAATTTCTATGACAATTATTTTTTCTTAAGCATATATTTTTGATTCTTAGAATTCCATTTCTCTGGTTATGTCATCTGTTCTTTAATGTTGTCTGCTTTTCCCATTAGAGCCCTTTGTATATTGATCATAGTTTTAAATTTCTGGTCTGATAATTTCAACATCCATGACATATGTGAGTCTGCATTCTTATTCTGTCTCTTTAATTTTTTTTTTCTGATTAGTATGCCTTGTAGTTCTTTTACTGCTATCCAGACATGATATACTAGGTATATACCCTTTACCCTTTACCTAGTATAGGTATATACTTATATATACCTTTACCTAGTATAGGTATATAGAATTATATATAGGTATACATATACCTATATATAATATAATATTATATATATATATATATACCCTTTACCTAGTATATGTATATAGAATATATAAGTATATAGAATTATACATAGGTATATATATACCTATATATACCCTTTACCTAGAGACATATGAGATTCTGGTGATGTGGTGGTAATAAGTGTGGGGAAAGGGCAATGTTTTATATTTCTATGGGCAGGTCTCAGTTTTTTAGTGAGATCATGTCCCTAAGCTCTGGATTTCATAAGTACTTCTCATTCCTCATTCTCAATCCCTGCTTCAGGTGGGACTAGATAACTAGGAAGAGTTGGAGTTGGATATTTCCCTTTACCCAGGTGAATTAGAACCAGATAAAACCCCCCGTAGGTGAGGCTTTGGTGAAATACTTCCTCTTAAGGGCAGGCCTTTGCAACCACCACCACCACCACCACCACCACCACCACCACCACAGAATACTGTGGCATATTTTTACTTTTTCTTTTCCTCTCCTGCTGGAAGACATAGGGATTTTTTCAGATATTCACTGTGTGAAACTGGTAGAACTCCACGGACTAAAAGTAACAAAAGTGTTGAGGCTCCCGTGACTTGACCCCTCCTGAGTATTTAACTCCCAGACTTGTCCACCCAGCCTCTAGTAATTCAATCAATTACAGTTCAGGTTTTCCTTCCCCAGCACTGGTTCCTGTGGGGGCTCAGCTCTAGGGTCTCCTTTCCTGTAAGTTATGATTCTCTTTATCTATCTGTCTCTCCAATTATTGGGACAGTGGTTTGCCCTTTCACCTCACTTTTCTGACAGACCTAAGAAGAGTTATTGATTTTTTAAGGTTGTTCAGATTTTCACTTGTTGTTAGGATGAAGTGATGACTTCCAACCCTCTTATGTGGTGGATTGGAAACCAGAAGTCTGGAAGCCACGTAACCAAGGGTAAGCCTTGTGACCTGAGCAGAGATGGGGGTAGGCTTTGAAAATGGCCTGAGCTGAATGGCAGGCACACACAAGTGACAGTAAGCAAGGCCTGTGTGCTAATGTTGAAATGGAAACACGCTTGGAGTGTGTGTGTGTGTGCTGCAGCCTCTGCTGAGGTAAAACTAAGACAGACATTAATGACGCTTCATGTTACCACAGAGTATTATGAAGCCTTAACACAATTCTTAGTGCCAGGCATACTTGGGCACTTTCGATAGCCTGGCTTAAATTCCATTCTACATTCGGGCTAAAGGAGGGAACTGTCAAGGAAGAATTATCTTTGGATACATACAGTTTATCCGTAGGCTATCAGGAATCACTCTCCATTCCTTGGGACCAATTTGATTCTGGATTTTTAATGACATAAGCTCTTAACAGTGTTTAATTTTTTAATGCCTTAATTTGTGGGTTCACCTACAAAATATGGTGGAGTATACTAAATATTAGTGATAACTCTCTTATGTTAAAATAATATGTGCTTTTATTACTTGTAGTGGAGAAACAACTTAAGGAAATTATTGGAAACTAATAAAGCAACATTAATATTCCGAGTCAAGAGTACTTGAATCTTTGTGTCAGATTTGCTTAATAACTGAGAAGAAAATGGATTGATTTGAGGAGAGTGGTTTAGTCTGATGATCAGGATGGAAACAATACAGTAATAAAAACAAAATACAACAAGTCAGGCTGATTAAATAGGAGGAAGAGAAATATTCTTGAAGAAAAGCTTGAGATTTTAGGGAACAAATAAGAAATATCAAGAGGAAAATGAGATCTTGAAGGTCAGGCTAAACTGATAAGCACTGGCATATAACTGCTCTTAAGGAGGCCACTAAAAAAAAATAAAAAAATAAAAAAACAAATAAGAGGCCACTAAAATAAAGACATATTTTAAATGAAGTTGAGAAACCGTACCTGATGCCCAGAGAAATTTCACAGGGGAAAAAGGAAACATCCCAGAGTAGACAGAAATGACTCCCCAAAGGGGAATCAGGATGCTGAAAGACGTAGAGGTATCTCTGAAAGTTGAGGTTTGAGGATCCACAATAAAAATCAGAGAGAAACCAGTTAAAGATTATTACATACTTAGAGATTGAAAACTCTTAGATATATTAGAGAGAGGAAGGCCTGCAGATTAAACTATAGTGATGGTAGGTGAAGATGATGGCATTACCTGTACCCTGGAGGCACCAAGCTAAAGAGAAGGCATAGCAAAGGTATCAGTGATGGATCAAGTCTATGTCTGGATTTGATGATGATCTGAAGAGAAAACACCTCTGAGCTAGAATTACACAATTCATGAAAGTGAAGGTAAACTACGTTTATTAGGTGTGTTTGGCACTGAATCATGGTAATTTCTGAAACTCGGAAGGACTCATTCCAGTGAAAGACGCAAGGACAGAGACTAGAAGAACCCTATCTTCTCTTCAGATGCTGACATACTCTCTGATACTGAGAGGGACTGAGGGCCTCTGCTATAACTTTTCTCTGTCGCCCATGCTCTTCCCCAGAAAACTCACACAGTACTCTCCCAAGCTGCCTACCTAAAGTCATGGTTAAAGTGTACCTTTTCGGGTGCCTGGGTGGCTCAGTGGGTTAAGCCACTGCCTTCAGCTCAGGTCATGATCTCAGGGTCCTGGGATAGAGTCTCTTATCGGGCTCTCTGCTCAGCAGGGAGCCTGTTTCCCTCTCTCTCTCTGCCTGCCTCTCTTCTACTTGTGATCTCTCTCTGTAAAATAAATAAATAAAATCTTAAAAAATAAATTAATTAAGGGACGCCTGGGTGGCTCAGTTGGTTGGACGACTGCCTTCGGCTCAGGTCATGATCCTGGAGTCCCGGGATCGAGTCCCGCATCAGACTCCCAGCTCCATGGGGAGTCTGCTTCTCCCTCTGACCTTCTCCTTGTTCATGCTCTCTCTCACTGTCTGTCTCTCAAGTAAATAAATAAAATCTTAAAAAAAAAAAATTAATTAATTAATTTAAAAAAAAAGTGTACCTTTTCCATGGTGCTTACCCTAAGCACTCTTTTAAAAGCTATCATCTGTAATTGCTCATCTAAGTTAACTGTTCTCTTTATCCTGTATGTATTTTCCTCAATAGCTCATGCAAAAAATTTCTTTAACTTAAGGTTTTAGTATATCATTAATTATTTATTTATGTCATACTCTCTGGAATAGAAGATTCATGAGAGCATGGATATTTAATATGTTTTATTCACTAATGTGTCCTAAGAATTTAGGAAAGTGCCTGTCACACAGGAGATGCCCAATAAATATTAGTTTAATGAATAAATGTAGTACTTATTACACTTAGAAATAAACTATTACAACTCCAGGGGCTCCACAGGAACCACACAATTCTAAAGAGGAAATTTCTAGCTCCTACCAGGCATCAGTAACTCCTTTAACAAAGAATTAACAGATGAAGAGAATTGGGAGAACAATTTTAAGATTTAAATTAAGGCTTTGAAACTTTAATCATTAATTCACAAGAAGAAGAGCATTTCATTTTGAATCTTAATTCGTTCTGTGTTTAACATGATTGGAAGGAGGTTTAAGCTTTGAATTTGAGTTTCTCCCTAAAATGTAATAGGAAATTTGTGTTAAGTTTGAAGGTACTTCTGTATTTTGGCATATATTGGCATAGTTTTCATTGTTGAAATATATTTGCACATCTTATTACTGAAGTATCTTGATGTTACTTGAATTCGTGGAGTTAATTCTGATTGAAATGTTGAATAATGTAACTGGACTTAACCTGGTATGAAAACAGAACAAAGGGTGAATTTTTAACTGAGAGTATCAAGTGATCTTGGAATTAGTTTAAAGACTGTTTTTTTTTTTAATAAATTACATATTCAACTTTTTTTTTTTTTTTTAAAGATTTTACTTGTTTATTTGACAGAGAGAGAAATCACAAGTAGGCAGAGCGGCAGGCAGGGGGTGGGGGGGAAGCAGGCTCCCCGCTGAGCAGAGACCCTGATTCGGGGCTCGATCCCAGAACTCAGAGATCATGACCTGAGCTGAAGGCAGAGGTTTAACCCACTGATTCCCCCAGGTGCCCATGACTATATTGTTTTAATTCATTTCAGTACCTTTGGGGGACAGAAGTCTACAGTGAATACTGATGGTCTCAGAAGCATTTACAGATGTTTGGAGAAGTGGACTCATGAAAGATAGACATAGTACTTACTCGGATAAACTGCTAATCAGTTGGGTCAGGGGAAATGCTACACAATTCTTTAACCATAATTCTTTAATTCTTTGTTAACCCCAATATATTAAGGCAGGGGCAGGGGGGAAGAAAGGATAGAGGAACCCATCCTTCCTATGCCTGATAGTTTCTTCCTTTAAAGGGAGCCGTAGGCCTCTCTCGACTTTTACGTATTCCTCTCTAGGGATGTCTAATAAACTACCCTGTTGATAAATTTGAGAAAAATAACTGGACATGCTTATCTCAGCTCCTATCATTTCACAAAGAGCTTTGTTTTTCTCTGCTCCCTGCCAGTGGAGGACCTCTCAAGTCCAGCATGACAATGACCTGTTGGGTAATTTTGTCTCATTTAGCTGGAAGGCCTGTTTTGTGCTAAATGAAGCTACACCCACCGCATTAATCTTTATTAATAACAAAGATGATATGTTAGCTTCTACCCTTTCTCTTTGTTATTCAAACGCAGTTAGGGAAGAAGCTTGTTTGTATTGCCCTCCTCTTAATAAACACAGAAAATATTTTCTTCTTGGTTACCTACTTGGGTAACTTCCTCATTTTAAAACTTGTAGTAAGGAGATGATTTTTTTCTTTTAGTTTGTCTTATATTATGTTCTCATAGAGCATCTGGGATCTTACTTGTTCTGCCCTCTGGTACAGCCTTTAACTCCAGCTGTTCCAAACATGGCCAGTTTAGTGAGCTGATGTCTCTCTAATTGGACTGTAGGCAGGTTTGAGACAGGTTGCTTCAGTCCCTTCCATAATTATTTCTATGGCACTGAAAATCTACATAAAAGCTTTCACTTAGTGGTTATACAACTGTATAAGGAAATTATAACACATGAGAGAAAAGATTTAAAATCTTTACATTCTAAATTAATTCAGTATACTCTTTTTGTTGTCTTTCTTTCTGAAATTCTCATAATCCCTTAAAGAAAGACCCTATTTCTACATCTTAAAAAAAATACCAATTCCTGAAACTATTTTTCTGTGAATGCTCTATTTCTGTGTTTTTTATTGTGCAGTATTATCCATTCTTTGGCCTTCAGGTAATGTAGTTCAAGAGGGATTTTTACTTCTCTACTAGAGGTCATTTGAAAATATGTGGGGATACTTTGGCTGTCAAAATGACTAGGAAATTATACTACTATTTTAGGTGAACTGGAGGATGCTAATGATACCATAATAAGAACAATTCTATCCAAATGTCAAAAGCAAACCGTTAATTAAAATTGAGAAGGTTGTTTCCAGTTTTGGCTTTTGTGGACAGTGCTGTGATGTTCATTGTTAGACATGTCTTTTCCTGCCAATATGTATAGTAGTGAAATAACTACTGTAGTAGGGATGTAAGATATGCCCTTGTGAGCTTTGGTAGATACTACTGAGTAGTTTTCCTAAGGGTTTGAATAACATTTATACTTCCATGAACAGTTTATGAGTGTTCTAGTAGTTCTATAACATTTCCACTTGGTATTTCATTATTTTTATTTATTTGTTTTTAGGTTTAACCATATGATGAGGTGTATAAAGTTATTCTGGCTTTAATTTGATTTATCTGATGACTTACTATGGTTGAGAGAATTTTCACATGTTTTGGGGGAATTACCCCACATTCTTTTTGAAACTCTGATTCAAAAATTCTTCTCCCATTTTATAATTTACAAATTTATGGGGTTTTTTAGGTAAAAGTATTTATTATTTTACATTTAAAAAATAACTTCAATATGTCTTCTGATTTCCCTCTTAACTTTCTCTTTGATTCATGGGTACTTAAAAATGAGTCAATTAATTTTTATATCTTTGGATAATTTTCCTTTATCTTTCATTTAGTGATTTCTAGTTTAATTTTCTTAGATCAGAGAACATGCTTTTTTTAACTAAAATGTTTTATTTATTTTCACCAGCTTTACTCAGGTATAATTAATAAATTAAATTGTATATATTGAAAGTATACAACATGATGATCTAATATACATACATATTGTGAAATGATAATCATAGTAGGTTAATTAACACATCCATCTCCCCACACAGTTTACCTTTATATCTGTATGTATGTGTGTCTGTATATGTGATGAGAATGCTTTAAATACTCTCAGCAAATTTTAACTCTACAACTCAGTATTATTAACTATAGTCACCATGCTGTACATGATCACCAGAATTTATTCATCTTAGAGCTAGCAGTTTATATCCTTGGTCAGTAGCCCTCCCTTTTCCCCATACACATCTCCAGATAACCACTTTTCTACTCTCTGTTTCTATGAGTTGGATTTTTTTTTTTTTTTTTTAAAGATTCCACATATAGGTGTTACCAGACAGTATTTGTCTCTCTTGGTCTGGCTTAGTATAATGTTGTCCAGATTTATCCATGTTGTTGAAAATAGAATGCTTTCCTTCTTTCTCATGACCAAAAATATTTTTTTACGTGTGTGTGTGTGCGCGCACGTGTGTGTTGCATCTTTATCTGTTCTATAGCAGTGGGCACTTAGATTGTTTCTGTATCTTGGCTATTGGGAATAATTCTGCAGTAAACACAGTACACATTACACAAACACTCTTTGAAATACCGATTTTGTTCCATTCAGGTTTATACACAGAAGTGGGATTACTAGAACATAGGATAGTTCCATTTTTAATTTTTTGAGGAACCTCCATATTTTACCATGACTGTACAAATTTTCATCCCGACCACAGTTTATAAGGGTCTCTTTTCTTCACATTCCCCACAACACTTGTCACCTCTTGTCTTTTTGATATGTGCCATTCTAATAGCTATAAGGTGGTATCTGTGCTTTTGATTTCCACATTCTTGTAGATTAAAGATATTGAGCAACTTTTCATGGATTTGTTGGCTATTTATATGCTTTCTTTGGAAAACTATATATTCAGTACTTGGCTCATTTTTTAATCAAATTAAGGTTGTTTTTCAAATCAAATTGGGTTTTTCTCTTTTTTTGCTATTAAGTTGTATGTATTCCTTGTATGTTTTGATATTAACCCCCTATCAGATATGTGGTTTGCAAATAATTTCATTCTCCCATTCTGTAAGTTACCTTTTCATTTTATTTCATTTGTTATACAGAAGCTTTTTAGTTTAATCTTGGTCCACTTGTTTATTTTTGCTTTTGTTGCCTGTGCTTTTGGTATTATATCCAAAATACCTATTTTATTTTATTTCATTTCACTTTATTTTATTTTACATTATTTTATTATTTTATTTTATTTTTTCAGTGTTCTAAGACTCATTGTTTATGCACCACACCCAGTGCTCCATGCAATATGTGCCCTCCTTAATACCCACCACCAGGCTCTCCCAACTCCCCACTCTGCTCCCCTCCAAAACCCTCAGTTGGTTTCTCAGAGTTCACAGTCTCTCATGGTTTGTCTCCCCCTCCGATTTCCTCCAACTCAATTCTCCTCTCCTTCACCCAGTGTCCTCTGTGTTATTCCTTATACTCCACTAGTAAGTGAAACCATATGATAATTGACTCTCTCTGCTTGACTTATTTCATTCAGCATAATCTCCTCCAGTCCTGTCCATGTTTATACAAAGTTGGGTATTCATCCTTTCTGATGGAGGCATAATCCTCCATTGTATATATAGACCATATCTTCTTTATCCATTCGTCTGTTGAACGGCATCTTGGTTCTTTCCACAGTTTGGCAGCTGTGGCCATTCCTGCTATGAACATTAGGGTACAGATGACCCTTCTTTTCACTACAACTGTATCTTTGGGGTAAATACCCAATAGTGCAATTGCTGGGTCATAGGGTAGGTCTGTTTTTAATTTCTTAAGGAATCTCCACACTGTTTTCCAAAGTGGCTGCACCAGATCGCATTCTCACCAACAGTGTAAGAGCATTCCTTTTTCTCCACATCCTTTCCAACACTTGCTGTTTACAGCCTTGTTAATTTTCGCCATTCTAACTGGTATAATGTGGTATCTCAGTTTGGTTTTGATTTGAATTTCCCTGATGGCTAATGATGATGAACATTTTTTCATGTGTCTGTTAGCCACTTGTATATCTTCTTTGGAGGAGTATCTGTTCATATCCAGAATATCTTTGCCAAGACTGACATTTAGGAGTTTTCTCCCTATGTTTATTTCTTCCCCCCCACTAGGCATTTTATGGTTTTAGGCCTTACATTTACATGTTCAATCCACTTTGAGTTCGTTTTTATGACTTGGGTATGATATGGCTCTGATTTCATTTCTTTGTTTGTGGATATCCAGTTTACCCAGTACCACTTATAGAAGAGACTGTCATTTACACATTGTTTATTCTTGACACTCTTGTCAGAGATTAGTTGACCATATGTGTGGATTTATCTCTGATCTCTTACTCTGTCCCATTGGTCTGTGCATCTTGTTTGGTGGTTGTTGTTGCTGTTTTGTTTTGTTTTGCAACTATATACCGTTTTGATTGCTTTGTAATATGGCTTGAACTCAGGAAGCGTAATGACTCTAGTGTTCTTCTTTCTCAAGATTGATTTGGATATTCAGGGTCTTTTGTGGCTCCACAAAAATTTGGGGATTTTTTTTTTCTATTTCTTTGAAAAATGCTATCGGGATTTTGATTGGGATTACAGTGAATCTGTAGATAACCCTTAGTAGTTGACATTTTAATTTTGAACCAGGAACACAGGTTCAAAATGTAAAGACATTTATTTATGAATTCTTCAAGTTTTTGTCAATATCTTAATTTTCAGATATTTCAATTCCTTGGTTAAATTTATTAATTGTATTTTATTGTTTTGATGCAATTATAAATGAGATTATTTTCTTAATTTCTATTTGTGATAGTTGTTTGTTATGGTATAGAAGTGAAATTGATTTTTCTATATTGATTTTCTATTCTGTAACTTTACTAAATCTGTTTATTAATTCTAGCAGATTTTAGTGGAATCTTTAGGATTTTCTGTAGGTGAGATCATGCCATCTGAAAACAGATAATTTTTACTTTTTGCTTTCCAATTTGGATGGCTTTCATTTTTATTTCTTGCCCAATTTCTCTGACTAGGACCTCTAATATTATGTTGAAATAGAAGTGGTGAGAGTGGGCATTTTTTTCCCCTAGCTTCTCATCTTAGCAGAAACACTTTCAGCTTTCCCCATTGAGTATGATATTAGCTGTGAGTTTGATATGTATGGCTTGTATTACTTTGGTATAAATTACTTCTATACCTATGCTGTTTGGGAGTTTTTATCATGAAAGTGGGCTGAATTTTGTCAAATGGCTTTTTACGCATCTATTATGATGATCATGTGGTTTTTATCCATCATTCTGTTAATGTGGTGTGTCACATTTACTGATTTATGTATGTTGAACTGTCCTTGCATCCCACAATAAATTCCAAAAGATCATGATGTATGAGCTTTAATGTGATGTTGAACTCTGTATTCTAGTATTTTGTTAAGAGCTTTTGTATCTGTGTTCATCAGGTTTATTCGCCTATAATTTGTACTCTTTTTGTGTCCTTTTTTTCGTGTTGGTATCAGGGTAATACTGGCCTTCCAAAATGAGTTTAGAAGCGTTTCCTCCTCTTAATGTTATGAAAGAGTTTGAAAAGGATTAACATTAATTATTATGTAAATATCTGGTAGAATTCACCAGAAAGACCATGTAGTCCTGGCTTCTTTTTGAGAGATTTTTGATTACTGATTTAATCTCCTATGTACGTATTCTAGAATTTGTCTTTTCATGTATTGCATTATTCAGCTCTAGAATTTCCATTTTATTATTTTTTATTTATGATTTCATCTGCATGTTTAAGTTCTCATTTTGTGTGTTGTTTTCCCATTTGATTTATCTTTCTAACCCCCTGAGTATCTTTGTAACCCCCTGAGTTTCCTTAAAACAATTTTTTGAACTTTTAATCAGATAAATCATAGATGTTTGTTTCTTTGTGGTCAGTTACTTGAAAATTATTGTGTTCTCCTGGTGCTATCATGTTTCCTTGATGTTTTATATTTCTGAAGTCTTGTGTTGTTGTCTTTACATTTACAAAAGCAGAAACCTCTTCCAGTATTTCTGGAGTGGCTTCTGGAGAGAAGTATTTTCACCTGTCAATTCTGATAGAAGTTCTGAGGCCATCTCAGACTTATTTTTTATGAATACGTCTTTTCATACTTGTTCTGTCTTGGGGAGAGGGAGTCATTCTTAAGCTTGTGTCCTTCCTCTTGATCCTACAGAGCCAGACTGAGTGAGGACAGCTTCCCATTAGCTTTCTAGGAGGTGGTGCTGAACGTTTAACTTTATTTGCTCTCTCCCACTCCTACATAGTCAGGCTAGAATTCTGAAAGGCTCACTAGCTACCTATAAGGCTCGTACCTGCTGCTCATAGGGCATTCTCAAGGAGCCCATCATGGGAGTGGGGATATGTGGGTGAAATGTCTGGAGCAATGGATGAGGTGGGTCCATAGGTGAGGCATTTCCAGGATGTCTGGATGGGCTTCCTCATGGAATACAAGAAGTGGTTTGTAGGACACATCCCTTTGATGAATTCCAGCTCTGGCTGCTATGCTTCTAGTCCCTCTGTATCCCTCATTTCTGCACAGTACTCCAGATAGGATGAGAAAGAAGTGGTAGCAGCATCTCATATAGCTGGGGAAGACATCTCAGTTTCCCCTATGGAAGACATCATGGACCAAGTGGGTCTCTCTTGGTACTCAGCTGTGTTACTATGAGGGAAGATGATGTGGCTAAAGTGAAATTTTCTACCTTCCTCAATGCATCCCAATCTCAGATTTTTTTTTTTTTTTTTTTTTTTGCCTTAATAGTGTGCTGGAATTCTCTACTTGACTTAAATTTCCACAAAAGTGTTCTCATGAATGTGTGATTGTCAAAATTGGTGTTGAGGGAAAGGCAGTAGAAAACTCCTGTTTCACCATCTTGTTGACTTCAATCTCTCCTACTTTTAAATTTTGTTTTATGGCTAGCATTTTCTGTATTGTTAACTTTATGCCAGGCCTGTGACCAATATGTAATGTTCCTATATTATGTTCTAAAACCCCTAGTTCTAACACACATCCAGAGAAAAATACACATGTAAATATAAATGTCCCTGAAATTGTTATGTGTGGAAAGAGTAAGGGCATAAAAATTATTTTTATAAGCTTATCTATTTATGTAGAACTATTGGTTGAAAAGACCATTCTTCCTCTGTGTTCTATAGTATCACTTTTGTCAGAAACTGGATACCTATATATGGAGGGGAAATTTCTGGAATCTTTAATCTGTCCTATTTTACTGACGACTTTATCTTTATACTAACACCATACTGTCTTAATTATAGTAAACTTCATAATGAGTCTTGATATATGAAAATGTAAGTACTACAAAAATTTAAAGCCAGTTTAAAATTATCATAGCTATTATTTGTCTTGGGAATTTTTATATAAATTTTAGAATCAGTATTTCCATTTACTAACAAACTGTTTTAATTGGCATTGCATTGAACCTATTGAAAGATTTAAGAGAAACTGACATTTTTACAGTATTTCGATTCCTAATCCATGAACATATACACCTTCCTTGATAGCTTCCTATAAAGTGTAGTAGCATAAATATCTTCATTTGTGTCTTCTTTGACTATTTTCCATTGTGGTAAGCAATATAATAATCCTGCAAAGGAAGGCTACATATCCTAACTCCTGGAACCTGTAGATATGTTATTTTACATAGCCAAAGGGGATTTATGATGAGATTAAGCATTTTTAGAGGAGGAGATTATTCCAGATTATCTGAGTGGAGACAATGCAATCATAATGTTTCTTAGGAGGAAGACCAAAGGGTCTTGCTAGAGAAGACGTGATAAAGGAAGTAAGGGCTGGGCTGATGGGGGGCCATAAGTCTACTAATATGGGCAGCCTCTAGAAGCTGGAAAAAGCAAGGAAATAGTTCCCTCCCAGAGCTTCCAGAAAGGAATGTAGCCCTGCTGATGTACTTTGTAATTTTTATTTACAGAATCATAAGGTAAAAATATGTGTTTTGCTAAGTTTGTGGAAACTTTGATGGCAGCAATAGGAAACTAGTGTGACTGTAGAATTTATTATAAAGGTCTTGAACATCTTTCACTAGTATATTTCTGAGTATTCGTAATTTTATGTATTTGTAAATGATGTTAATGTTATTTTCTAAATACCCTTTGTTATTAAGTAGAAATGTAGTTATTTTAATATTTTATATTTTTACATATATTTATTTATATTTATATTTATTTTATGTTTGATATTTATTGTATATCTAGTGATCTTAAATTTATTATAAATTTAGGTATATTATTCATATTTTCTTTTGGAGTTTCTATTTATACAATTATATTACTTACAAATAGCAGCATTTTTATTTTTTCTTTCCTATACTTGCTAATTCTTTGTCTTATGGGATAATTTAAAATCTGAACTGGATGAGATACTAGTAGGAGAGAATGCATAAGCAAACATAATAGGTTAGGCATTTGAGAGTTATAGGATAGTTAGTATAGATATCATAAAATTAAATTTTTCTTTCTGGTATAATTACTGCATTAGAGAATACAAAGAAAAACTACCTACGTGTGAATGTTAGTGGGTCTTTTTCAAAGCATATAAAGAGATTCCCATGCCTTATAGTTAGATGGTGGAAAAATCTGGAGACAAGTCTAGGACAAAATTATGAGTAGACTTATTTTTCAACAAGTCATGTGAGGAAGCTATGCAAAAAGAATGAAACCTTACCATAATTTGCATTGGCTTAGGAAAAAAGAGTTGTTAATAGAATTAATAAAGCATAAATCATAAAAATAATGGAAGATACTCTTATTCATAGGGATAGAGAAAAATATATTAATTGGATCATTGGCCACCTTCCCTGTACCTGAAGGCTTGTTAATAGTCCAGCAAAGTGGAGTGCCTGGGTCGCTCAGTTGGTTAGGCATTTGCCTTTGGCTCAGGTCATGATCCCAGGGCCTTAGAATCTAGCCCCGCATCAGGCTCTCTGTTCAGTAGGAGCCTGCTTCTCCCTTTCTTCTGCCTGTTTTTCCCCCTGGTTGTGCTCTCTGTTGAATAAATAAATAAAATCTTAAAAAAAAAAAATTCCAACAAAAATATCACTCTTACCTAACACAACCCATTTGGTTCTGTAGGAAGAGATTGGTGAATTATATGGAGATATACAGGGACTTGAACCCTTTTATTCTTTATGTCTATAAGGCTGATACTAATTCCTGTCATTATCTTCTGGGAGCAATATGTGTATATGTGTGTGAGGGGATTTTGTATTTGTATTTACTATCATGTTCAAATGTGGCATATGTGCAAATTTAGAGAAATCATTCAGTAATTATATTACCAACAAGGGAACCTTAAACAGTACTTTTTCATGGACAAAAACATATGAAGAAAACAACAGAAAAGTAAACAAACACGTTAGTAAGTGACCCACCTTATGAAATGTATTGACGTAAGCATAGGGAAAACAAAACAAAGCAAAACAAACTTGTCTATTTTTTTTCAAGGTGAATGATCATCAGAGTAGGAAAGTATAGAACATTTTCATACTAAAAATTAAAGTACAATGTAGGCAATATTGTGAGAAAACAACTATTTAATGCCTGTATCTGAGCCCTACCTCTGTCCTGTCTCCATCAGGCTATTAATTGCATTACCAAATGTTTAATGAATGTCTGCTACTTCTGTATTTTACATTTATTCCCCATATGCTTATTTATAACACTTTGAAACGTAATTCCTAGGACACTCATGTTGCAGAATTTGAGACAGAAAATTAGAATAATGTGAATAACATGAACCTAAGATCCTGCTCCTAATTTCCTAGTTCTATCAATTATCACTGAAAATTGATGAATCACAGTGACATAACTTAGGAGTTCTTGGTATAAGAATGGCTATTTTGATACATATTCTACCATTTACTTATTGTATTTCCCTCTTTAGAAGTTCTAGAAGGTTAGAAATGTTCAAAGACATGATTTTCTTGAAAGCAAATGAGGTAAATGCCTGAACTATGGACAAGTGAGTTTCAATAATGTGAAGAACATTTTGACAAAAAAATTGCCAAGCAGATGACTTATAAACATTTAAAAAGGCAATTAATGACCTTTAAGAGCCAATGAAAATTTAAAAAGTCATGTTATACAATTAAAAATATATTTTGATAGACAAATAGATGAGGAGGATTCATTCCTCTTTTCCTACATTTAGACTTTTTTCAATAAATATTTATGAAGTGCTAGGTGCTGTCAAAGGACAGAGGTTAGGCTTGTGAATAAAACAAAAAAGGCCTTGCCTTCTTGGTGAGAAATGAAAAAGGATAAAAACTTAATTTGTTAATATAAGTATATAGATAAATAACATAAATATATTTATATGCATATGTATTTATATATCAATATCCACATCTATATCCATGCCTGTACCTGTATCTGAATCTCATGTATACATGATATTGATATGTATTGTCAAATAGTGACAGGTACTATGAAAAACAATAAAACAGTATTAAAAGATAAAAAGTGATGGAAGGGGCATGTTTTTTGAAACAGATAATTAGGGAAGGCATCTATGGCGATATCACAGTTGAGTAGACAGTGTACGGTGGGAAGGAGAAAGCTGTGTCCGAAGTAAGGGGAGAGCATTTTATGTTAAGAACATCAACAGTGCAAATTATCTGAAGAAAAACAATGTTTTACAAGAATGGTAGAAAGTAACTAGATGTCAGGTCCTGTAAGAACTTACAGAAAAGACATTGATGCATGAGGATCAGGGCTATATCTTAATCATACTTGAAAGATTATTTTGATCTTGTACAGAGAACAATCAGGAGGACAATGAAACAGAGAAACCAGATAAGAAATGATGAAGATAGAGAGTAAAAAAAAAAAAAAAAAAATAGCATGGTTATTGACAATTTCTTTTTGGGTTTTTTGAGAAATTGATGGAGAATTTCCAGCTTTCCAATAACATAGTTAGCTTAATAACTTCTCAGTGAGAATCCTAGGGAATGTTAATGACTTAATGTCAACTTGGAAGGAACTGAGGCATAGGACTTGGTTCTTAATATTATCCTGTTGAGCATCTTTATCTGCAGTTCAGTTGGGCACATGGAAAACATGCTAATGAAATTCACAGATGATCTGAGGCTGTGAATAAGCCATTGTAACACATTGGCAGGGGAGCCTGGGTGGCTCAGTGGGTTAAAGCCTCTGCCTTCTGCTCAGGTCACGATCCCAGGGTCTTGGGATCAAGCCCTGCATTAGGCTCCCTGCTGAGGGAGGGAGCCTCCTTTCTCTCTGCCTGCCTCTCTGCCTACTTGTGATCTCTGTCTGTCAAATAAATAAATAAAATCTTAAAAAAAAAAAAAAAAAGAAAAGAAAAGAAGAAACACATAGGCAGGCTACAAAATTACCACTATAGACTGGAAAATATAGTAACATTTTCCAGAGAAACTGTACTTTGCTTCAGAGAAGCAAATCTCAGACATCAGACAGAAATTCCTCATGAAGCCAAGATCACCAACTGTGCAAACCCCCAAATCCCAGAAAAAGTTTAAACAACAAGATAGAGATCAGACTACAGCTACAATAGCAGAAAAAAACAAGAAAGACTGCCATCAATGTGTCAAAACTTTTCAGAAATTTCTGTCAGTAAAGAAGAAGGTTTCTGTTTCTGATTCTACAGAGAAACAAAACCACAGAAACCACAGTTCAAATCAATAGAAAAATATATTGTTGACGCAGTAGGAATAGTTCAAGGGATATATAAACCAGACTTAATAGAAATAGTATTGAACCCTCCGGCATTCACTAACGTTATTAAATGGGAAGCTGTAGTATAAGTGAGTAGGCCAGTCAGTGTTACCTCTGAAAATAAGGGATATGTTTTAGGGAGTTAATAACTTCCACATAATCCTATTCTTTTCATTCACTCAATAGGATTACATACAAACAACAAACATTGGAGAATAAGAATTATCCATTTAAAAAGATAGGAAAACAATCAGAAAGAAAACTAAATCCATGAAAGAAAGCCACCAAATTTTAAAAAAATTGAATATTCAACACCCAATGAATCTCAGGGAACAGAACAAAATTAAGAAGTCTTTGGAAACAAATCTAATTTCTATTTTAAACATGATTCCAGAGAATATTGCACCCAAGAAAAGAATCAGAATTCTTGAAATGAAGACTTTTTTAAAAGAAGATTTTATTTATTTGAGAGAGAGAGAGACGGATAGTGACAGAGATAGAGAGAGAGAGAGCACAATAGCCTGATATGGGGCTTGATCCCAAGACCCTGGGATCATGACCTGAGCTGTAGATGCTTAACTGACTGAGCCACCCAGGGGCCCTGAAATAAAGACATTTTACAAAATTAACAAAAAGAAGAGAATTATTGAAATGGAACATGGAAAAAATATTCAAAAACACAATAGAAAAATACAAAGATGGGAAGGATAATGAGAAAAGAGTTTAAACACATGGAACATTGATGCAGACATCCGAAACCTAATAGGAGAAGATAAACATAATAGGGAGGATGGAAGAATATAAATAATTAAAAATAATAGCAATAAAATCAAAAACATAAATGCTATGACTAATAAGAAAAGCAGACTGTTTTCTATACCCAGTTGGGAACAGATAAGTTATGCTATAGTAAGAAACAGTTTCCAAATATCACCGGTATAAAAGAACAATGGTTTATTTCTTGTTCATGCTATGTGTCCGTTTTGGCTTGGTGTAGAGCTCTGGTAGTCAGTTTCATCCTCACCCAGGGTCATCACCCAGGGTGATGGATTATCCGTCATCTAAACTATTGCTCTTCGTTGGAGTTGGAAGAAACAAGGGTAACAAGTTACACATAGGGTCTTAGGGGATCTGAACATACTTGAGTGTAGCACATATTACGCCTGCTTATATTCCATGGACCAAACAATTCATGAGCCCAAAGGCTCACCTCAAATTAGAATACAAAATAACAAAAGGTATGTAAAATAAATGAGAGAAGATAATTGTTACAAAGACAAAGAGTCAAGTTTCCATAATCAGTGCTCAAGAAGCAGAGAACAATGCAAAATGGAAATAATATAGTAGATACAGATATATAAAAGAAGAAAATAACCTAAAAAAAATAGACTTGAATTTATAGATTGAAAGAACACGACCCATTACAGGAAAAATGTATGTAAATAATTAGCACTAACAAATATCCTGTGAAGCTGATGGGTACCTAGTCAGATAAGAAATGTCTATACTATTGGAAAATCATGTTGGCTTCAAATATTCTCATAATAAAACAGAGTTTTGAGGAAAGGAAATTTATACCAGTAATTTTATATTCAAAAAAATGTTAACTCAGCCATAAAGCAATGGGCGTTCTCATCCTGCAAAACCATCCTTGAACATTTACTAAGAAAACTACTGAAAGAAAACTATGATATCTGGATAATAAGTAATCCTCAAAATAAAACAAATGGAGAAATTTGGAGAGCTATAGCTTGAAAAATATTGGTGAGGAACTGATTCTGTCGAATCTTGAATCACGGTAAACTAATTTTTAAAATTACATTTAGGTAAGAGAAGGTACATGTTATATATCTTAATAATTCAAAATCGTAATTCAGCTGACAAAATCAATTTATAAGAATGGGGGTAAAAGATGGGAAGAACCTTAAGTGTACAAAACCTCTTGTTTTTCATAAATGAGAGTCAACAGATAAAATAAGTGTATTATATAATATAAATAAAATAAAATTAAAAAAATAAAAAATTAAATAAATATAAACAATATATTTAAAATATTTAAATTCTTTCCATATAATTTAGCATGATTTAAACATCATCATATTATAAATTATTGTTATATATAAATATAGTTATTTTTTTCAGGTAGCAAAATGTCTTCATGTCAGCACACTTGGAGTATGAGAGCTTATATAAAGATGCATTCATTCAGAATACAACTCAACAATAATTGATACAACTCCCATATTAGCAGCATTTAAATTATGCATGAAGTTTTACTCCTTACTGAGATATCTGGGATTTATAAATTAAATTTCTGTCATTGTTCCTCCAAGTTACCTGTAACCATTGCCTTCGCAATTTCCAATGAAATCCTCCTAGAATACGGCCTTCATACTTAGAGTCAAGGTGTATATAAGGTATATGTAAGCACCATATATTTATAACCATAGTCCAAGCACATTAAAAAGAAATGAATGGAAGAAGGCAAAAGCAGAGAGCAATATTCCCTCTCCTTAAAGACACTTTTAAATGCAGCATAGATTGCTTCTTTTTATATTTAACTTCTTAGGACTTTGTTATCTATACTCAGTTGCCTTGGAGGGAAAATGCAGTCTTTTTTCCAGGCCGCCATAGAAAAACAATATGAAACGTATTTGAGAAAAATAAAGTTTCTTGGTCTGGAAAAAAAAGAAGACATGGTGTACATGAAACTTATGCTAAGATACTCCATGTCTGGCATGGAAAAATGATGGTCACCTATTGTTGTGACTTGAGAACTAAACCAAGATCCATGTTTATAAGATGTTGGAGGAGGTGGCAGAATGTACACTAGAGATTAAATCAGTTATACATCTCTCTGAAAATAGAACGGATATTCCCTGTGTTCTGTGAAAACAGAGGATATTAGTGATGTTCAAGCAGAGACAATATAGTTTACTGAACTAACTAATCTTTACAGTTGGTTTCAGATTTGAGATCCCTCTAATAAAATAATACTTAGATATAACAGTATTTTATTATTTAGCAGTATTTTTATTATATAATACTATTTTATATGTTATATTAATATTATGTTAACAATTTAACAGTAATTTTCTTTTATTCAAGTATAATTAACATGCAGTGTTATATTAGTTTCAGGTGTACACTATAATGATTCAACCATTCTGTACATTAGTCTACTCATCATGGTAAGTGTTCATCACAGTAAAAGTACTCTTAATCCCCTTCACTTATTTCATGCATGAGTCCATCCTTGTCCCCTCTGACAACCACCAATTTGTTTTCTGTATTTAAGAGTCTGATTTTTTCTTTGTCTCTTTTTCCTTTGTTCATTTGTTTTGTTTCTTAAACTACATATATGAGTGAAATCATATGGTTATTTGTCTTTCTCTGACTGGCTTATTTCACTTAACATTATATCCTATGAATCCATTAATATTGTTTCATATGGCAAGATTTCATTTTTTATGGCTAAGTAGTACTCTGTTATGCAATTATAACATATCATCTTTGTCTGTTCATCTGTGAAAGGACATTTGAGTTTCTTTCATAACTTGACTATTGTAAATAATGCTGCAATAAACATAGTGGTGAAAGTTTCTTTTAAAATTAGTGTTTTTGTTTTCTTTGGGTAAATACCCAGCAGTAGACTATCTGGATTATATGATAATTCTATTTTTAATTTTTTGAGTACCCTCCATACCAGCAGTGCAGAAGGGTTCCTTTTTATCCACATTTTTGTCAGAACTTGTCACTTCTTGTGTTTTTTTATCTTAGCCATTCTCACAAGTGTGAGGTGATAAACAACGTTATATAACAAATATACAACACTATTGTATAATAGCATTATACAATAATATTTTGTTAATGAGATTTTATTTTATTTTTTATTTATGTTATCTTTTTATTTTTAAAGATTTTATTTATTTATTTGACGGAGAGAGACAGTGAGAGAGGAAACACAAGCAGGGGGAGTGGCAGAGAGAGAAGCAGGCTTCCTGCTGAGCAGGGAGCCCAACGTGGGGCTCAATCCCAGGACCCTGGGATCATGACCTGAGCCAAAGGCAGATGCTTAACGACTGAGACACCCAGGCGTCCCATATTTTATTTTTTATTTGATCTTCTTTTTAAAGTTTTTATTTTTTTATTTATTAGAGCAAGAGAGAGTGCAAACACAAGTAGGGGGATGACAAGCAGAAGGGGAAGGAGAAGCAGGCTCCCCGCAGAGCAGGGAGCCTGATGTGGACCTTTGGATCATGACCATCATGACCAGAGCTGAAGGCAGATGCTTAATCAACTGAACCAACCAGCCACCCTAGATTTTAAATAATAAAATTAGGCTTAAATGTATAGCAGTTAGGAAATATCTCTATTCTTTAAGATTAATAAACATGTAGCAGGGTGCCTGGTGGTTCAGTCAGTTGAGTGCCCAACTCTTGATTTTTGGATCAGGTCATGATTTCAGGGTCCTGGGATTGAGCCCCATGTTAGGCTCCCCATTCTGTGGGGAGTCTGCTTGTCTTCCTCTTCCCCTCCCCCACTCACCCATATGCTCTTTCTCTAAAATAAATAAATAAATAAATCTTAAAAAAGATTAAATATGTATCAGGTATGAAATATCTCTATTTATTATTTTTGTTATTACTCCTTGCTTCTTATAAGAGGTAAACAAATACAGTATTTTATTTCTTATGCTGGTGAAACTCTTGTAATTTAATAAATAAATGTTCCCCGGATAAATGGGTTTCTATAAAGTGAACATGAAAATACCACAGGAAAATAAAAATGAATAACTAAGTTAAGGAGAGAACTACATAAAGTAATTTGCCTTAATTAAGTTTAAATCCCATAAAAGAATGGACCTTAAATCCTAAAATACCACCAAACACAGTTTATAAAGAATTGTTTTTTTAAACAAATACTTATTTCTTAGGGTTCTTTTACAGGGCTTCTCCACCCTATGCAAGACTATTATAGATACACTTATTAACTCTCTAACTTTATCCCAATTCTTATTATATCCTGGGTTAGAAACCTCACATAAGAGGTGCCTGGGTGGCTCAGTGGGTTAGGCCTCAGCCTTTGGCTCAGGTCATAATCTCAGGGTCCTGGAATCGAGTCCCACACTGGGCTCTCTGCTCAGCGGAGAGTCTGCTTCCCCCTCTGTCTCTGTATCTCTGCCTACTTGTGATCTCTCTCTGTCAAATTAAAAAAATAAAAGAAAAGAAAGAAACCTCACATAATTTTTTTAAATTATTAACCATGGCAGTAATAGTTATAGTAGTTAAAAGTACCTCACTCTTTTTTCCAAGGAGTACACTCTTCAACCTGATTTTTGTTTCCTTCAAGTGGAAGCAGAACTTCTTTCACCTAGCTCTGGACTAGACAAGAAAACTTCAGTGATTAGAGAGGTCCGAATACTCAGAGCTTTAGTTAAAATTTAAAGATTTTCAAATAATGGACCTATTCTTTACTAATGAACTAAAATATATATAGGAAAAAAAAAACAAACTTCACAATCAATTCTTATAGAGAGATATCCTTGATCTTGTATACTTTAAAAAATTCCCCCCATTTTCTTCTTTAAAGGTATTGCTCAGATGTTCTGCATATAGTGTTTTACATGAGCAAAAATCGCATGTCTTTAGATTCACAGAAAGAGGAGTGAGATGGCATTTTTGAGGATGTAATATCTGCCAGACACTGTGTACATATGTTGTCTCTGAAACTTCATTTCTATTTACACATACACTTCAAGTTCTTTTTTTTCTTCACTTCAAGTTATTTTAAACATTATTCTTTGTTGTAATATTTTACAGATTTTCTTCTGTAATTTCCTACTGCCTTTATTGTTAAACTTTATAGCTTTTACCTTTTATTTCTTATTACATTGGGCTGCAGAAAGGATACAGGATAATTTGTACATTACCTAAAGTCAAGTAATTTTGATGTGAACAATTTATCAACTATCAATTAAATTTAATCTTTAGATTATTGGCAAAGTGGGACTAATTCATTGGGTTTGTAAATGACCATCAACTCCATTATTTCCTTTTAACACTATACTTTTATCATTATTTTTTACTAAATGTTAATATGACTCACTAGCAGAGACCACTATTTTCAGTACCCCTTCACTCCTAAAGAAATAGAATACTTACCTGGACACATGGTCACCTCTAATAAAGATTACAGTTCCATTATCCTTTGCATTGTGGAAGGCCTTTGCAAGTGCATTTCAGTCAATGGGATGTAAATGGAGTCTGTATTTGGCAGCTCTGGAAATCTCCTAAGAGATAATCTGGAAATCTCCTAAGAGATACTGAGTAGGACCTTGATCCTTATCATTTCTGATTCTCTTACCATTTTCTTTTTCTTTTTCTTTTTCTTTTTTTTTAAGATTTTATTTATTTATTTGACAGGGAGAGAGAGAAAGAAAGTTAGATAGAGGAGTAGGCTCCCTGCTGAGCAGAGAGTCTGACATGGGGCTCTATCCCAGGACCCTGAGATCATAACCTGAGGTGAAAGCAGAGGCTTACCTTACTGAGCTACCCAGGTGCCCACCCTCTTTCCATTTTCTTGCCTTCAGCATAGATGCTACACTGAGACATGAGAACAAGGTCCAGACTCTGAATAAGGCTGAGTGTGGTAAACTGAATTCCTGAAGATTTTTTTTTATAATTTTTTATCATTTTTCATTGCTCATATATAAATCTATATCTAAATTACATATGTAGTAATTCCTCTAGACAGATTGCATTTTCAAATTTGAACAATTCTTCCTTAACGTAGATGTACTTGCTTAGTCTAAAATAGAGTGAGTTTTTATTTCATATATAGTCAATTTGTATCAGCTAAGTCAATGAGACCATTGGTATTGATATTACGAAATGATGAGATTCACTATACTAGGAACCAATGTGCTGATTTCCAAGTACAAGGGATCTTTTCATTGTCTTAGAGATTGATACTGCAATCTTTTGCCTTCTGCCTCCGCATTATTATCCAAAGTGGTCTTATCCATTGTGATATACTTTAATAATACTGACATTCTAATGAGCCTCAGTATTACAGACCCAACACCTTTCCCCGCGAAATCAAACATGTATATCTACTTTTTCATTTCATGTTGTATCCTCTTGGATTTCTAATACTTTTTGCAAACATGGCATCAAAAAAGAATGCTTGAGGGGCGCCTGGGTGTCTCAGTGGGTTAAAGCCTCTGCCTTTGGCTCAGGTCATGATCTCAGGGTCCTGGGATTGAGCCCCACATCAGGCTCTCTGCTCAGCAGGGAGCCTGCTTCCTCCTCTCTCTCTGCCTGCTTCTCTGTGATCTCCGTCTGTCAAATAAATAAATAAGTAAATCTTTAAAAGAAAAAAAAAAGAATGCTTGACTTCTATGCCTATATTCAACTTTCAACTCAAGAATTCTTTTCCTTTTTATTATTCTTCTATATTCAAACTGTTTTCAAATTTCAGTGACTTAATATGCAAGACATACTGCAAATCCCCCCTCTCCACTACTACCACTTTAAATGGAAAGAAATAAAGTAGAAAATAAATCCATCTATCAAGTCTATTCCAGGACGAGTAGAGTCGCATTTTATTCTAACTCCCTTCTTCAGAATTCACCCCCTATCAACTTATTCTCTGTATACCAAATCATCGGTTTCTGGTTCTTTAGCCAGAATAATGTTTCTATAGATACTGAAATCCTGGAAATACTTTGTTTAACCCTCAATGGGTTCCCATTAACCTTAGAATAAACCCAAATTTCATATGATATTCTAAGAAGTGTGACATTAACTGAGGCCCTATTGGCTGCCTTCATTTCCTAAAAGTCTCCGACACCCTCACTGAAGTCCAGCCATGTTGCTCTACTTTCCATTTCGGCAGCTACCCCGTGTTTTATTCCTCAGGCTTTTACATGAGCCACATTTTGGCATATCTGACTACTTCTTGCCATTCGAGTATACTGAATATCATTTAAGTATGGGTTTTTCTGGAAATTTAACTGAATGCTCATTCTTTATCTCAACTAGCATAATTTTTATTTTTATTATATAATACACCATTACTGATCCATCTCATTATATTTTGTTTGTTGTATTTTCCCCTTTATCATAAGGGGCATTTCATGCAATAGTAGATCTTTTCTCCTTATTTATCTCAATTTCCCCACAACCTAAAACAACACTTGACATGCAGTGAGTACCTGAATATAGAATGTATCAGGGAGTAAATTACTTGGAAACTTACTGTCATGAATCTCAACTCTAGACTAAGGATGTTGCCTTTATCCTGCATTACTAGTTTTTGCCTCTGTAGTTATAATGAAAAAATACCTGTAGAGTTTTGTGTTGGTTTTGATTGATGCAAATGATTTTGTTTCTTTTTTTTTAAATTTTAATTTTTATTTATTTTTTTTAAAGATTTTTATTTATTTATTTGACAGAGATCACAATAGGCAAAGAGGCAGGAAGAGAGAGAGGAGGAAGCAGGCATCCTGCTGAGCAGAGAGCCTGAGATTTTGTTTCTTAATAAAGAAAATATTCTCAGCTATCCATAGATATAATCATTAAATTAGTACAGTAGCCAATGAAAAGCCTGCTCCCTCTTAATTGGATGAAAAGCAGAGCTAACCTTGCACTGTGCTATAGTGAGGATTAGAATGAAAATCACAGTTTCTGGTGGTTGTAGTTCCACTTACTACACCTGTCTTTTGCCCAGTCATTTCTGATGCAATCCAGACCCAATGATTATCTTTGTTTTTTACCTCTTTAAAAAAAAAAGGGGGGGGGCAGTTCTTACCCACCCCCAAAGATTTTAATTTATTTGACAGAGAGAGAGAGAGAGAGATCACAAGTAGGCAGGCAGAGAAAGAGGGGGAAGCAGGCTCAGAGAGGGGTTCGATGCAGGGTTCGACCCCAGGACCTTGAGATCATGACCTGAGTGGAAGGCAGAGGCTTAACTCACTGAGCCACCCAAGTGCCCCTGTTTTTCACTTCCTAAGGTAAGTGACAGTTGTCCACACAACTCCTTTAGTAGAAGTAAGAATATTCTAGATTCAAATCCTGTTTTTCTGTTCTCTTCTATGCTTTTTTGAGGTTAATCCATTCCAGGATACTTAGTATTAATCATAAATTATCTTTAATGACATTCATCCAGTTGATTAAAAAGTGATATCAGCATAGTAAAAATAATATAATTTGTTAATATTTTTGAATATAGAGTATCCAACAATGAACCCAAACATTATATATATTATGCACACTATATTTTTTGAAGTGATTACTATTTTTTTTTAAAGATTTTATTTATTTGAGAGAGCAAGTGGGAGAGCACAAGTGGGGAGAAGAGGGAGAGGGAGAACAGACTCCCCACTGAGCAGGGAGCCCAAGCCCTGGGCTAGATCCCAGGACCCTCTGACCCTGACCTGAGCTGAAGGCAGATGCTTAACCAGCTGATCGACCCAGGAACCCCTGAGGCGATTACTATTCTTATTATCATTTTGCAGTTGAGAAAACTGAGACTTGAGGATGTAGAACTCAAACTCACTCAAATGCACACAACTTGATTTCAAATGACTCACATATCTTTATGTTAGAGAGGATATTCTTTTTCTTAACAAAAACAAACAAAAAAAAACTACCTAGCTCTTTTGGGTTCTGTGAGATAGAATAATGATAGGTCTCCCTTTTTCAATTTAGGCCGTCAAAATTTAAGGAGTTTCTCATAGCCTATATTGTGAAGAAAGATGCCAATGTAGTCATAGAAATTTAAAAAGTTTCAAAATACCAGTAACACACTGTACCATACCATGAAATAGTCTAATTAGAAAAGATATCTATTTTATTTGGAAGATAAGGATACACTTCTGTCAAACTTTTTATTGCTGCTATTTGGTCTGTTTTAGAGCTGACCCATTATACTTTAAGTGCTGAACAGCAGTATCTAATTGGTAAAGCTTGTACTTAGAACATAGCAAAATACAAGAATTCACAGTAAGCAGGAATACTCTCTCTCTCTGTCTAATACGGTCTTGAAAAAGCAAGAGAAAACCCAATTTGGCTTATTGAGAGATAATTTTAACTCCCTAGATCACCTAAATTCATTTTTTTCCCATGATAAAGCTTTTCTTGAAATAGATGTAAATTAATGTCACAGTGTCCCGTTTAAATGGGTAATGATGTTAAGTGATTAAAAAATAATTCAGATTTATTGTTACTGATTTGAAAGCCAGCAAAGTTAAAGCTACTGAGATCAAGATCCCTATTTTCCACTTGTATTATCTTCTGTAGTCCTTAAATGATTACAGTGTCCACACTGTATATATACACACAATTGAAGGGTATATACACACAATTGAAGGGTAGATCTGAAATCTGAGTAAGAGAATTGTTTCATGTAGAAATAAAATTTTAAACTTCTTAAAAAGATGAAATACAAACAATGAAATTATGGGAAATAACATTGGCATAGGAGCATCTTTGTAATTATAAATTATGTCATAATAATCATTGTTTTGAATACTGATGCCCTTATTAGCAAAACTAGCATTTGGAGTATATTCAAAATTCTATTCATGAAACTTCATTTAACTCTGACTAGTCCAAACATTGGCATATTTGCAGAAACAGCATTATAAAACTATTGTTTTCTTTCAATTTATTCTATTTACTTAGATGAGACTTTATTTAGCATCTTAGAAATAAAAGATTTGGCAGGTAAAGTGGAATCATAACCTTGTTCATGTTACCTAGACTATCACTTAAAGTGTGGTTTGCAGAGGTGTTCTAAGTCAATGTAAAGAGAAACAGAAAGAAAGGACATCTAGAACACTGAGAAAGTACTTCTAATTATCTGCTGTCTCATATATGCCACCACGTGATTCCATTCAGGCTGTTGGATCATAATTCAGATGTGGAGCTAAGTGTGTGATTCATGTATGGGACAAAATCTTGGAGAAGCTGGTTATGACTATGAAATGCAGAGGGAAATCTGGCTCAGGATCAAGTATTTATTACATCCCCTTTCTTATATAAATAATAATTTTTATTAGGCAGTAAAGAATTGGGCATCAAGACCTATTTATGTTTGTACTTTTCCTAGATAATTAAATATATTTTTAGGAAGTATGCTATAACTTTCATGTAACCAATACCAAATTAAATCTAATAAATTTCCCATATATATTCAAGTTCCACAAGGACAACATTTTATTAAAAAGTTATTCAATCTTTCAAAGGGTATAAAACAAACTACACATTGTTTAGATGTTCCACTTAATGACAGGCTGCCTGCATAGCCTTATAAAATGATTTGATTGAAGAAGCATTTTTTTATTTAATTAAAGAATAATAATTTAATATTGACTCTGTGATTGCACATGGTCCACAGGCTGTGACTGGTCATTGAGGCAGTCCTATTGAATCTGAACTATGCCTACAACATTTTGAGCTGTATGACCTTTGGAAGGATATTTTACGTATTTGTAAAATGGGACAAAATTCATTTGTGTGCCTTATAGGTTACTTGTGAGATTTAATTCATAATGAAGATGAATTTGTCACATTAGAAAATTGAGAAACAAACCAATTTCTCGTGACTGTGTTGACCTAAAAAAAAAAAAAATAGGTAAAGTGAGGCAAGCACAACATTGTCAAAAAGATGAGGGAACATCTTTTGGGACAGCGGAGGAATTGCAATTTGGGACAACAGCAAGCTATATAGTAAGTACTTGAAAGTTTGAGGTAGGCTCTATTTATGGGCAGGAAATGTAAAGAGGGGAAAGTTCACTTAGAAGTCTGCTCAAATCAACCAGTCTTAAATCAAAGGAGACCAGGTTTGAAAATTCCCTGAGATAACCAGTCCAATTATATAAACAAATCTCAGTTCAACTTACTTTGTGAGATCAACCTGACCTGGGTAGGTCTGTGGAAGGCATGAGCAAAAATTTCACAAGGTTGATAGGAGATAAACCTGAAAATCTCTCTATAATTTAAGAAAATTCCGACATCATTAATTTTCTGTTAATCAGATATTTATGGGAAATCAGTCTCTCAGTCCTTAAGTTTTGTTTTCCTGAGGGCACATGCATGAAATTTTCCATTTTATATCCCCTGATTTATTTTTATGTGGAAATTCTTTCACAACTGCCTCCTTCTTTCTCTGTTTCTTTTTTTCTTTCATTTATTTATTTTCAGTATAACAGTATCATTATTTTTTCACCACACCCAGTGCTCCATGCAATCCGTGCCCTCTATAATACCCACCACCTGGTACCCTGACCTCCCACCCTCTGTGTTTCCTAATTAAATGAGGTACTATGCCATGAAGTGTGTAATGTGGCTTCCTTAACAAGGTTCTGAATGTCACAACCTGGAAGTGAATGAGATTTTGCTTACCATGAATTGAAACTTAAAGAGAAATGTCATATGGGAGATAGCTAGATATGTAAATTCCTTGCAGTCCTCCAAAAAAAGTCCTCTATCCTGTGTGTAAATATACCTACTGAGAAATCATTTAAAAAAATGGAAGAGGAGGGTATACTTCCTAACAAATCTCTATGAGTCCCAACTTGTCTTGATACCATGAGCAAAGATATCAACAACAAAAGAAACTTCAGATAAATCTCCAAATTACTATATATTAAGTCTTGGAGCATATACAAATGTTACAGATCATGACCAAGAGGGATTTATAACAGGGATGCAAGGTAGTTTCAACATAAAAAATCAATATAATAGCTCATACTACTGAAATAAAGGACAAAAACCATATGGTTATCTCAATAAATATAGAAAAAAAATTGACAAAATCCTACACAATTCAGTGATAAAAACACACAATAAATTAGAAATAGAAAAAATATTCTTAATATAATAAATGATATCTACTGAAATGTATGCAGCTAACATCATACTAAGTGGTGAAATAATGAATGATTTGCCACTATGATCAGGAACAAGAAAAGGGTGTATACTCTCCCACTTCTGGAGCATTGTACTGGAGATTACAGTGTGGGTAGTTAAGCAAAAAAAATAGGATGCATACTGATTGGAAAGGTAAAAGTAAAACTATATTTGCAGATGACATGATCTTGTGAATATAAAATCCTACAGAATCCACTAAGAAAATGAAAACTAAAAAATGCATTTGGCAACTTTGCAGGGCACAAGGTCAATGCAAAATAAATCAGTAGTTTCCAACACGATAGATACAAGCAAACAAAATGTTATTAGTTAATTCCATTCATGCTACCACCAAAAATACTTAAAAATAAATTTATCAAAATAAGTTCAAAACATTTACTGAAAACTACAAAACATTCATGAAAAAAATTAAAGGAGACTTATGTAAGTGGAAAAATTTATAGGTTCATCATTAAGATGATAATATACCCCAAATTGATCTACAAATTCAGCATAAGCCCCATTAAAACCCCGGGTAATGTCTTTGTGGGAATTAATACACTGATCCTAAAATGCATTTGGAAATTTAAGAATATCAAAATAATCTTGAAAAAGAACTAATTTAGAATATTTACATTTCCACATTTCAAAACTTAATACAAAGTTACACTATTCAAGACAGTGTGATGCTGACATACACATGCTTATGTAGAACAATGAAATAGAATTAAGAGTTTTAAAATAAATCTACACATTTATGATTAATTATCAACAAGAGTAAAAAGATTATTCAATGGGGAAAATGGTCTTCTCAATAAACGTTAGGAATAACTGGGTATATACATGCAAATAAATGAAGTTGAATCCATTTCTCAACCATATGTAAAAATTAACTCAAAATGTATCAAATACCCCAATTTAAGAAATCACACTATACAGCTCTTAGAAGAAATGTAAGTGTAAATCCTTGTTAGCTTTGATAATTAGAAAAGTTTTAGGGACGTCTGGGTGGCTTAGTTCGTTGAGTTATCCGATCCTTGGTTTTGGCTCGGGTCATGATCTCAGCATCCTATAATCAAGCCCTCTGTCAGGCTCCTTGCTCAGAGAGGGGTCTGCTTGAAATATCTCTCTCCCTCTGATTTCCCTGCAATGTGCATGTGCTCTCTTTCTCTCTAAAATAAACAAATAGGGGTGCCTGGGTGGCTCAGTGGTTAAATCCTCTGCCTTTGGCTCAGGTCATGATCTCAGGGTCCTGGGATCAAGCTCTGCATTGGGCTCCCTGCTGAGCGGGAAGCCTGCTCCCCACCCCACCCCCGCCTGTCTCTCTGCCTACTTGTGATTTCTGTCTGTCAAATAAATAAATAAAAACCTTAAAAAAAAAAAAAACTCATGGCTTCAAAGAACACTGTCTTTAAAGTGAAAATACAGCCCACAGAATGGTAGAAAATTTTTGAAAATTATATATCTGAAAGGAGACTTGAATTTGGAATATATAAAGAACTATTATAACTTAATAATAAAATGACAAATAACCCAACTGCAGAAGAGCAAAGGATTTGAATAAACTTCTTTTCCAAAGAAGACATAAAAATGAGTAAGTATGTGAAAAGGTACTCAACATCATTAGTCATTAGGGAATGGGAAATAATTAATTTACTTCGTTAGTTGTATGTGTTAGTCCAATTTCTAGAAACTTTAAATGCTTAGTTTCTTATACTTTTTATTCATTTTGCTTGTTTTTTCCTCTGGAATTGATATGTGAAACTTCTCACACTGTGGTCCTGAAAAAGGACTTCCCCACCTTGACCCTGCCACAGTATTTTTTTGTCTTGTTTTGTTTTGTTTGTTTTTAATATGATAAAAATATTGTGGAATTATGTATGGCTGAGCCTTGTAAATATATAACAAACTACTGAGCTAAGTAATTTTAAATGGTGAATTTTAGGATATGTAAGTTTTATCTTGCTTAAAATGTGAGTGTGTGTGTGTGTGTGTGTGTGTATTTGTGTGTATATAAATTAATAGGACAAAGTAAGAAATAGACAAAATATAAAATAATTTTGGAAATCTTAACATACCTCTTTATATGGCTGGCAAAGCAAGTAGACCAAAAAACAAAACGAAACATTAAATAAGGATCCAGTTCTGAACAGAAGTATTAAAATTCTTGGCCAGAAAGCATGTAGAGAACCTTGCTTGCAATGATGAAAGACTTCACATATTTCTCAGATTTATGCAGAAGTTTCCATGACTGGTAGACCTAGAACCATAAAGAAAATGTCAGTAAATAAATACTGAAATATTCAGAGCCTATTCTTGGACAACTATAAATTTAAGTTAAAAAAGGTTAACAAAGAATAACTAGAAAACAATACTGGAAATTTTTGTTTAAAATATACTTCAAAAGTATCAAATACGGAAGAAAACACTTAAAAGTGGATCAATAATCTAAGTCAACTCTATCCTAAACTGATAATAATGAGAATAAGTAAATGTGAAACTAGGATATAATTAAATTTCTCCAAGGCATATTTATAACTTTAATATATGTATTAAGAAACACCAAGAATTGGAATTAGGTGCCTAAGCATTTCCAACTCAGAAAGATAGACAACAAACAGCAAATCCCCTCCTACAGATGTGAGACAGAAAGCACTGATGATAAGAAAGAAATGAAATAAACAATAGAGAACATTATCAAAGACAGAAATTAATTATTTGAAAAGGCTAATGCAATTTTTTTTATAGAAAATGGGGAAAGTACAATTAAACAAAACTGGGAATGATAAAGGAGACATTGTTCGTAACAAAAAATTAATAAGATGATACTGTGAACAACTGTATGCCAAAGGAAATGCATACTTTTGGGGACAACAATTCTATTACCTGAAACAAGAAAAAATGGAAAATTTGAGTATTCCAGTATCTGTTAAAGAAAATGAATGTGTTATTAAAAACCTCCCTACAAAGGAAACATCTATCTCAGTTAGATTCACGAGTGAAGTCTCCCAACATAAGAAGAAATAACACCCATGTTGAACAAAATATTCGAAAATACACAGAAAAAGGCAACATTTCTTATTTTTTTTAACATCTTAATTTTATTTTTTTCAGTGTTCCAAGCTTCATTGTTTATGCATCACCCCCAGTGCTTCATGCAATCCCTGCCATTCTTAAAACCCACCGTCAGGCTCACCCATCCTCTCCACCCCCCTCCAAAACCCTGTTTTTTCCTTAGAGTCCACAGTCTCTAAATGCTTTTTCTCCCTTCCAGTTTACCCCAATTCACTTTTCCTTTCCTTCTCGTAATGTCCTCCATGTTATTCCTTATGCTCCACAACTAATTGAAACCATATGATAATTCACTTTCTCTGCCTGACTTATTTCACTCAGCATAATCTCTTCTAGTCCTGTCCATGTTAATACAACAGTTTGGTATTTATCCTTTCTGATGGCTATGTAATGTTCCATTGTAGATATGGGCCATACTTTTTCTATCCATTCATCTGTTGAAGGGCATCTTGGCTCTTTCCACAGTTTGGCAATTGTAGACATTGCTACTAGAACATTGAGGTACACATGGCCCTTTTATTCACTACATCTGTATCTTTAAAGAACTCCTCAAACTCAATAACCAAAATACATATACTTATGTCAAAAAATGGTCAGAAAACATGAACAGATGCTTCTCCAAAGAAGATATACAAATGGCTAACAGACACATGAAAAAATGTTCATCATCATTAGCCATCAGGGAGATTCAAATCAAAACCACATTGAGATACCACCTTACACCAGTTACAAAGGATAAAATTAACAGGACAGGAAAAAAAAGCAAGTGTTGGAAAGAGTTGGTGGGAATGCAAGTTGGTGCAGCCACTTTGGAAAACAATGTGGAGATTCCCCAAAAAATTAAAAATAGAGCTACCCTATGACCCTGCGATTGCACTACTGGGTATTTACCCCAGAGGCAACATTTCTTAACAATTATTGCTAAGATCAATATATTCTTGCCTCCAAAGTTAACATGCAGGAAATTATAAATAAAGGACATTATAAATCAGTCTCTTTCATATACATAAATTATTGATACTTAATGTATTGGCAACCATATCCAGATATATAGTGTTATTTAATCAAATGTAGACTTCTGTATTCTTCCTTCTTGTGCAGATTATTTTTCACATTTAAACTCTCTTGCAATTGAAAAGAAGTACTTTTTGCTACATTACTAATGAGTAGATGACGATGATATATATTTATAATATACAAGTCATTAGTTAATATTGTTTAAATCCTCAGACTACTTAATTTTTTTCACTTCAAATTTTTGTATTTAGAATAATAAGTTATATTACCTTATTTCAGATGTGTTTTGTCTGCCTCTCTATCTCTCCCTTTATTTCCTGTAGTTTCCACTTTAGAAATTTTGCTACTATGCTATTTGTACACTAGATATTTAGACCTATTACATGAGCATTATGAATTCCAACCTTTTAAACTATAAATCTGTCTCATTAATGTTTGAAGGCTAAATTCTACCTTAATTGATAAACTTCTGTTTTCTTGTTTTCATTCGGAATATATTTTGTTGGTCATTTTTTTAACCTCTTCATGCCCCCCATGTCTATGTCTTTTAATAGAAATAATGATATTAAGAACTAATACTCATAAAACATCTGCCTGGCATTATTCCAAGTTATTTTACATGTCTTAACTCATAGTCCTTAAGACTAGAATCAGCTACATAATTTGGAGGACAAAATGCAAAATAAAAACAGAGAGCCTGCTGTTTAAAAATGAGAAGAAAGTCGGGGTACCAGGTGTCTCAACTGACTAAACGTCCACTGACTGTTGGTTTCAGCTCTAGTCATGACCTCGGGGTCTTGGGATTAAGCCTGAATCTGTCTCCAAACCGGCCCAGAGTCTCTTTGTCTTCCCCCCCTATCTCCCTCATTTTCCCCTTCTACTCCTCCCTCACCAGCTCTGTCTTTTTCTTTTCAGATAAATAAATATCTTTAAAAAAATTTTTAAAAATGAGTAAGAAAGTGCTTTAATAACAGGTACTGAATTATAAAGCTTTTTCCTTTCTTCCTCTTGTGAATTTTTTTTAAATGTTACTTAATGTCATTCTAAGTAAAAAATTGAAAATTAAAATGATTAACATGAATTTTAGCCTTCATCCTTATACTTTTCAATGCCTATTTTAGATTTTACTATTTTTTTTAGCCTCTTTATCTCCATTTCTTTTTGGTTTACCTCTGGCATAAAGGACATAAATCTAATACAGAAAAAAACTCCAGCGTACATAAAGTTAACATAGAAAAACAAACAACAAACAAGAGCATATTAAAGCACTTCAATTGACTATAAAACACATAAAATAAATGTAATATAAAATACAATGAAGGAATTATATGAAAGAAAAGAAGAAATTCAAAATCAAAATATAAATGAAGGAATAATAGGAAAATGTTAAATTCCAACTTCCTGAAATCAGAAAAGGAACAGAAGAAATGACAAAGCAATCTCAAAAATAAAGACTAGTTGCAGGATATCCAAAATGTATATGACAAAAAGTACAGTTAAGAGCAGAGATAGAAATGAAAAGAGCAAATAAAAGATGGTGGTAGATACAGGCAACAGACAAATATATTTCAGAATATTAAAACTGGAAACTCTTAAGGAGAAAAACAGTTTAATATAATAATGCTACAATTGAAAACTGTTTCAAGAAGACAACCTAATTGAACATATTGAAGGTGCACTAGTAAAGATGACTCAGGTTGGCCATGTAAAACCTAATAAGCTAATAGAAAAGAAAATTGTAGGGGCGCTTGGCTTAGTTGATTAAGTGTCTGCCTTTGGCTTAGGTCATGGTCCCAAGGATCTGAGATTGAGCTCCACAGTGGGCTCTACTCATTAGTGACTCTGCTTCTCTTCTTCTGCCTTTTCCCCAACACTCATTCTCTCTCTTGCTCTGCACTCTCTCTTAAATAAAATATTAAAAAAGAAAAAAATCTAAATGTAGAGGGTTAAAAAGGAAATTTGTCAAGGAAAAATTGTTTAAGGTGTCTATAATCTTTTTATTTTTGCCTTTAAAAATCATTTATTTATTTATTTGAAATTTCATTAGCCAACATATAGTACATCATTAATTTTTGATGTAGTATTCTATAATCTTTTTTAAACAAAACTAAAAAAATGCATGTATGTTGATTTTATTATACAATGTTTATACACGTTATGTTTAAATATTTATGATGTATTTATATAAGAAATATTTTTGAATATGTATAATTATATCTATGAGTTTGCATATTCATAAATATGTCATATACCATATAAATATATATGGATATAATGGATATGTGTGTACATATATATAAGCTTATGCTCTCTCCCTTTTTCTCTATATATATGTATATATGTATATATACATATATATAAAACACACATGTATATTCAATATTCTAGAATCAATGAAACAATTAATAAAGATATACATGGATGATATGCGTGTATACTTCTATAAATTACTAAAAGGACTATTCAAATATAGAAACAACCAAATCATATTTATCATTCAAAATTTCTTTGATGGTTAACTCTATAATGTTAGGTAGGTATTGAGTATATTAGTATATTTTGGTTATAAATAATATATGAAATATACCCTATATTATATAAGCATTGAGTTAACACTGAGAATTGCAGATAAATAAAATACCCTAAAAAACCATTGGGCTTTAAGTCACTTAACTGTACCCAGTTATTTTTACCATTTGGTTCCATTGTGTTTGGGAATTAGGAAAAATGAATCAGCTGAATAATAATTCACATATTAATAAAATATTGACTACTTGTATTTGAACATTGTGTAGGAAAAAATCTGCAATGTCTTACTGCTCATTTGAAGTGTCAGATGTTTTCAAGTCTCTTTTTTGGGAGTGATCAAGCACTAAAGATTCTGAAGGAATATATGAGGTGGGGAGAAGGTAACTAAAGCTTTGTTCCTGTGGGGCCAGAGAGAGACATTGATGACTTTAGAGAAAACCTTTCTAATTGTTTTTCATAATTAGCAGCAAGTAATATTCTGTTGATAAGTATGTTTTGTTCCAACTTCATAAATCAGACCTAAGCATGTGAAATTCACATTATTATAATAAAATATTACAAATGTATATACACAATATATATTCATCATATTAAATAATAACATATATTCTCTGTCATCATGTGACACAAAGAAGTACCACTCAACTCTTAGTTCAAATTCCTTTTTGCATCTTGCCTACTGGAAATTGTAATGGGAAGAAGAAAGAGCATTAGTTGAGTGAAGTAGAGGAAGAAAATGATGGGGACAAGGTCTTGTCATTATTTTTTTATAAAGCCCTCATAAAAAAAAAATATATATATATATATATATATATATCTTTAGCATCATTTTATCTGTAGCATCCCACAGAGGAGGGAGCTCTTTAGGGACTCTATGAACGTTCTTGTAATTTTCATTACGATGAACGAACTTCCTATTTTGGGATATATGTATATCTACTAATGGAATATCTATGGTGTTGGATAATGTGAGTTTACAGATAAACTAGTTATATATGTTGCAAATGATCACATTTAGCCAGCCATCTGTCCCTTAAATATATTAAGACTTATGCAAAGTTTCAACATCTGTGTGTGCATATATATTTTTATACATTGCTGGTAAAATGCTGACAAGAGTGGAAAACAAAAATGATAAACCAATGAAACTTCAAAGAACTTTGCTTTTTTGAATTCATATAGATTTTTCTCCTGCTTCTAAAGTACATCTGTTGTTGTCTTTACTGAAATTCTAAAACTAATCAAAATCCTTTTGAGGAAAAATGAATTGAAATTAAATTTTAAATGCTTTGTAAATTTGTAAGTTTATTTGTAAATATACCCAGTTGAACTAGATTTTTGACAACCAGTGAGATGATTTGCCATAAGCAATGCGTAGACATCCAATCACTTCTTAAAAAGTCACTACTTATTAACCTTATTAAAGAGTGAAGGTAGTTATTTGCTATGGCTATATTTTTTCTACACAGGGAAAAATGTTAACACACAATATGCACATACACCATCAATCAGATAAGAGACAGCTTTTAATTTTTTATCTGAATAATATACCCAATATCTGAATATATATCTGAAGAGTCTATGAAAGTCCTAAATGTCTCTCTATACTTGGAACAAACAAAGAGAAAAAGAAAATGAGAAGGAAAATGGAAAGAAGAAAGGAAGGAAAGAAGTGGGAAGAAGAGAAGGAAAAGTGAGGAAGAAAAGAGAAGAAGGATTCTAGAGAATGTCAGAAAAAAAAAGAAGGGAAGGGGTTGAAAGGAACAACTTCTCAAGAACAAAATAATTAAATAACTCATATAAATAGGTGTTTAGGATTTAAAAAGTTAGCAGCTGAGGTAAAAACAGGCCTTACAAAATCTTGGAAGTAGTCTTAATCATACTACTTTTCACGTGGGGACTGAACTTTGATCTTAGAATATAGGGTAGAATGTATTTATTCTGAGAGAGATGTCACATTTAACTTTAAGCCATACAGAATAACTGCTATTTAAATCTTGGCCAGGTGAGACTCTCACATAGCCAATAGGGAATGGCAAAATAGGTGCAGTGAGGTATCCCTGTGTTTCTGACGGAGACAAAAGCCCATTAAAAACCTGAGAGAATAGGATAGATCATTATCTGAGATTATATAATCACTGTTGTCATTTGAGTTTGCAGTATACATCTTCTTTTTTTTTTTTTTAAGATTTTATTTATTTGACAGACAGAGATCATAAGTAAGCAGAAAGGCAGGCAGAGGGAGGGAGGCAGGCTCCCTGCTGAGCAGAGCGCCCTGTGTGGCGCTCAATCCCAGGACATCAGGATCATGAGCTGAAGGCAGGGGATTTAACCCACTGAGCCACCCAGGCACCCCGCAGTGTACAGCTTCTTGAGAGTAGGTACGTCTGAAGCATTTTGAGCAATTTTCTGTACACTGAGTATTCATCCCTTAATTGTTGATAATCATAGCAATATATCTAAGGGAACTACAAGGTGGACACTGATACTGCATTACAAACAGCAGTTAAACAGTCTCATGAGGAATGCAAAAGCCTTTTTGAGTGTCAAAACTGTGAAGCAAGTTTTTAGGGATTTTCTGTAAGGAAATTGTCATTGTTAAGGAAACTTATGCTTAATTAATGATTTCCATGTAATTGTACATAGTTAGCCACCATTTTAGCAACATTACATTATTGTAATAGGTTACATTATTTATTACTAGATAAAACCATCAGGAAATTCCAGGGGCCCTGGAAACTTCTCAAGATTTAGGAAAAATTGATTTACTTGTGTAAGGATCAGAAAATTTCTGAAATTGTTACCCCCAGCATCGCCAGAATCTTGATATTCTTTGTCTTGCATCCATATTTAAACAAACAGACACCTCTCCTGGAGGGTTTGGAAATTATTTCCTGCAGGATTGAATAAAAGTGCTACCATGGGGTACAGGCATCTTCTTTCAACAGTTGATTTCATAAAACAGAGCCTTAGGATTCCATAAGGAAGAGTCAGACAATGTATTTCTCATTTCAATTCTATCTGCCTTTTATTCATGGAGTGTAGTATTAGGTTCTCTTTCAGTCCAAGTTTATGGCAATATTCTGGTATTTTATAGTTTTCTGGACATACACATGTATAATAGTATAATGTGAAAAACTGGAAATTATGTTAGTCAGAGTACCCCCATATACATTTTGAAATGTCCTGGAATATCCTTTCTAATTTTGGATAGATTTGGTGACTTGAAGATAGTTTCTATTTTCATTTTTTTATTCCTTATCAAAACTTGCCTTATCAAGCCTTAGCCTATCAAACCTTATCTCTGCCTGCTACCTTTCACAAAATTATCAATGCAAAATTCTTTTTTCTTGTAAATATTTTTGATATTTTTCTGAGCACCTCGATTTGGTTGCTGTTTGCTTTTGAGACCCAAGTTTTATAGACTTAATCTATAGTATGTTTAGTTTTTGCATCGTTATATATATTTTTTCCTGTACTTGCCAGTAATCATACAGAGCATGACTTCTTAACAAAAGTGAACTTTTTCTTTTCCGATAAAAGCTTTGTTTGGCTTTATATATTGTCAAGGCTATAAGTGTCCATTAACTCTCAATTTAACAATTTAGGAAATAAACTGATCAGACCTGAATATTAAAAATAATATCTGTGGATGGAACTAGAGTGTATCATGCTTAGCGAAATAAGTCAAGCAGAGAAAGACAACTATCATATGATCTCCCTGATATGAGGAAGTGGTGATGCAACATGGGGGCTTAAGTGGGTACGAGAAGAATCAATGAAACAAGATGGGATTGGGAGGGAGACAAACCATAAGTGACTCTTAATCTCACAAAACAAACTGAGGGTTGCTGGGGGGAGGGGGTTTGGGAGAAGGGGGTGGGATTTTGGACATTGGGGAGGGTATGTGCTTGGGTGAGTGCTGTGAAGTGTGTAAACCTGGTGATTCACAGACCTGTACCCCTGGGGATAAAAATATATGTTTATAAAAAATTAAAAAATTAAAAAAAATTTAAAAAAAAAAAGTGAAAGTAAAAAAAAAAAAATAATATCTGTGAAAACTGATATCATCTGGCAGAGTTATCTTTAACTGATATAACATGAAGCGTCCCTGAGCATACTCTGATATTAAGACTAAATGCCATTTATTGTCATGATCTATGTACTAATTTTTTTCAGAGATTTTATTTGTTTGAGAGAGAGAGAGACAGAGATAGTGAGAGATAGTGAGAGAGAACAGGAGCTGGGAGGAGAGGGAGAAGAAGCAGGCTCCCTGCTGAGCAAGCAGACTGATGGAGGACTTAATCCCAGGACCCTGGGATCATGACTTGAGCTGAAGCCAGATCCTTAAAAAACTGGGCCACCCAGGTGCCCTGTACAATATTTGTATGACTATAGTTTCACAAAAAAGCACAAAAATTGGCAAGTTAAATCTTCACACCATGATTGTATACTTAAACACTTGAGGTATTTTAAATCAGTTAATGTTAATATGGTGATTTTTTGTATAAAATTTTTTACCAACAAAAGGGATTCCTATTATAAAATAGGAATTCCCCCAGCAGTGTTTGTATATTCTGCACTTATTCTGCAGGAAGATAGTTATTCTGTAACTTTCTCATCACAGTTACAACTGATAATTTTTAGAGCATCTTCCTCAACTTATATGTATTTGTGACTTTAAAACTTGCATGAATAAACAATGAGGCAATAAATATTATTGGTACTAACAGAGATAAGGAACAAATATTTGGTGAATTTTAGAAGCAATAGTTACTTTAGAATTTAGGCATCTAACTGAATGTCTGAAGTGAGCACTAGAGGATTTAAAACAATATCAAAGATATAAGCACATAGACAAAAGTATAGAACATGTAAAAGATAAAATTTGGTGTTGGGTAAATATCATTCTATATATATATATATATATGTATTTTTTTCTTTTCAAATAAATTTTAACGTTTATATGTGTATATCTATAGGGCATGATATTTACCCAACACCAAATTTTATCATATATATATATATCTTTTATATATATATTTATATATTTATCTTTTATATATATATGCTTCATAAGAGTAATATATTAGAGAATAATCTAATCTCTATTAGAGAATATATTAGAGAATAATCAATATAGAAGAGCTTTTCTATCTGTCCAGCTTTTGTCAAGTTACACATACATTAAAATAGTGATTTTACTTCATCTTATTTCATGTAAACACACCTTCTGGAATACATTCAGTTATAGGCATTTGAGTCCTAGGAGTAAATAGATAAATGAAAAACAGGAGCTCACGGCAAAAGCAATATGAAAGATTAAGAGAGTGAACAGATAGACTAATGAAAGGATTAAAATATCTCAAATTTTATGAGCTAGAACGAGCAAAGTCTACCAGGGGACATGAAATCTACATATAAATATCAAGTACTTGTAAACATGGATCAGGAAAATAATTTTTAGCCCAAAAGTAAGAACAGGAAAACTGGACAAAAACATAAAACAAAATGTACAGGATATTTGAGAAACAACGACATTACTTCAAAAAGATTATATAGACATAGTTTTTTGATTCTTTTGGAAATAGCTTCATGGTGAACTGGGTGGTGTAAAGGCAACATACTTGCCTATATCAACTCAATTGAGAAATGCACTGTAAAATATGTAGGAAAAATTAAATTTAAAGAAGTAGCTGTGTTTTGCTCTGGTGTTTTTGTTTTTTTGTTTTTGTTTTTGGCAAAACATCTGTGGCACACATATTAAGCTGAAAAATATATTTTTTAATTCTATGATTATGTGAACTTCATGGTAAATAGAATATTTAGATCTTAGCTTTTTGATAATAGAAAAATGGAGGAATTAAAAAACATCATTAATCGAGTAAAATTAATATGTAATATATACATTTTAATATCTAAGGACCCTATATCAAACTGTGGACTATGTTCACAAAAGAGCAAAGAGCATCTACTTAAGACAATTGTATATTTCTTGATGTTGGACATCTCCTTGTCCTGTCCACTTCTGGGCTTTGATTTTGGATTTTGAATATTAACATTCTCAGCTCCTGTCTTGCTTCAGGGTCACCTCTCTCATAATCCCAACTTTGATTATTAGATCCTTCATTTTAAAATTTTCTTACCCCAGATTCTAGTGTAATACTAAATTGCAGTTATTTACACAATTTATTTATTAATTCTTTTACTTTCTGCAGACATAGTATCAATTTCCAGTGTCTGCTTAGGACACTGTATTGAGAAGATTTTTGATTGCAGAGAGAGAAATAGGCAGCAATTTAGTTATGTATAACTTGGTATAGAGGGAGGAAGTGGCAACCCTTGGACCAAGGAGGAACCAGTCTTAATTATATTCCATATGATTCTAAAGCATATATTCATATCACCTCATAGGACTCTTAAGTGACTTGTTAGGGTAATTTTTGTTAGGGTCCATGATCAAAGGAATGAGATTGATACAAAGCAAAGGTCAAGGAAAGCTTTATTTTGCACCAAGCATCGAGAATCAAACTGACCCGTCAGGGCTGTCTCTTACAAAGAGGCGACCCCTCCCAGCCTCACAGACTAACTTTTATAGCGGTGGTTGAGCCTGGCTATACACAGGTGACCAATGAGATTGCAATACACAGAGAAAACTGCACAGTCATCCTAGGTCAGCTATACTGGTGGCCAATTGATATTCAGTTTACCTAGTAGATATATGCACGCCCCACTGATTGGATGTCTCCACCTGGCCTGTCCTGCCCTTGTATCTAGGTTTTGCAAGTAAGTTCCTCTGGGAGGGGAAGGATCAATTCAATCTATGTTCACTGCATAAACTCAAAATGGCTCTCTCTCCTAAGTAGGCTCTTACATTCCCCCCTTTTCTTTGGAGATTAGTCAAATCCTTGACTTTTCAGCTAGTTCTATGTTCTCCTTTTGAAAGGGGTTATATTGAGCATGTAAGATTAATGTTTTTATTGCTCTAATTTTCTTTTAAACAAATGACATTAGGACGTTTATAATGCAGGGGCCAAAAAATAACATTAGTGCACGGTCGGCTGAGGAGTTAGCCATTCACCGCTTTGTATAACCTTTTTCATTTTTCCTAATTCTGTTTCATGTTTTCCTAATTTTGTTTCCATTATCTCCACTTATACTTTTTTGTCTTATGAGGTGACTCAAAAACTCTTACACATACAAGTAACAATAGGAGCAACAATGAATTCATAGTCTTTTGAGTCTTAGCTTTAGTCCTAGGTCAGTGGGATCCATCAGCTGCGGCTTCCACCTCTGGGCAATGTCCTTGTCCTCAGCTCGTTTGACTGGACCCGTGTGAATCCAGGCCCTGATGCCTTCTACTTTTATTGCCATGGTGGTGGTCAGGTTGACAGTAAATGGTCCCTTCTAGCTAGGCTCCACGTTTCCCACTTAATGGCGACGTATCCAAACCAAGTCCCCGGGTTGGAAAGGATGTGATCCCACCTCCACCTCCATCTCAGTGTGGGCAGTTCAGATCCCTGTGTGGGCTCTTTTTAAAATAGACTGTAATGCCTGCAGTGTCTGGAGTACAGACTGATCAGTCATTTCTACTAGGGCAACCTCTTGTAGCCAAGGGCAGAGTGGGGGGTGGAGGGGTCTCCTGAACATTATTTCAAATGGGGTCAGCTTGTTTAAGTAGGGTGTACACCACGCCCTGAGGAGGGTAAAAGAAAGGAGATCCACCCATCCACCACCAGTCTCTAGAATCAGCTTTGTCAAGGTCTCGTTAAAAGTCCGGTTCATTCTCTCTACTTGCCTGGAACTCTGGGGCTGATAGGCACAATGCAGTTTCCAATTAGTGCCCATGGCCTTGGCCAATGCCTGTGAGACTGAATTCACAAATGCAGGGCCATTGTCTGACCCGTTTGCAAGAGGCAGCCCAAACCTAGGAATTATTTCTTTTAGTGACTTTTTGGCTACCACTTCTGCCATCTCATGTTTGGTGGAAAAAGCCTCTACCCAGCCTAAAAAGGTGTCTACAAAAACTGACATATACTTGTTCCCATATTTTCTGGGTTTCATTTCTGTAAAATCTATTTCCCAATAAAATCCTGGTTCCTTACCTCTTTCTCTTTTCCCTCTTCCCATTCTAGTTCCTCCCACGTTAATTGCCTGGCATTGAGCACATCTATCAACTATATCCTGAACCATATGCCCTAATTTAGAAACCTGGAACTGCTTGCCTATAAGCTCCTTGAGTTTGTGTGTCCCCAAATGAGTACCCAGATGTATTTGGTCTACTAACTTCTTACCTAATCTTCCAGGAATAATTACCTTTCCTGATTTAATCTTAGTCCAGTCCCCTTCATAGTCCAATTTAGCCCATTTTTGTAAATACTTTAAATCTTCCTCTGAATAGTTCAATTTTTTGGGGAGTGTGACCAGCTCTTGCACTGTTTCGGGCTGCTTGCTTTGTGGCTCGATTTGCTAATTGGTTACCTTTTGAAATCAGATCAGTCCCCTTTTGGTGTCCCGGGCAATGCATAATGGCCACCTCTTTTGGGTCCCAAATAGCCTGGAGGAGAGCCAATATTTCTCCTCTGTTTTAATTCCTTTTCCTTCAGCTTTTACTTCTTGAAATTCTTACCCATTTCAGTTCCAGGATTTTAACAAATAAAAACCTGTATTTGTTCTGAAAGTCTCCCACATCAATTTCCTTTAAGGCGGAATTCATCTTACAAGAGAATTAAAACAATTACAAATGACAAAAACTCAGAACAGTTATGGTTAAATATCAAGTGATGACCCTTATCAAAACATTAAAACTTTAGGAAATATATAGAACATCTGGAGTAGTTACAGCATTTACCCAAATGTAACCCAAGGTTTATCATTGATTTAGCAGTACTTCCTGAGTAACTTAGCATATCAAGGAAAAGCCTTATGAGTCAAAGAGATCTCATTTACAATTCTGGGTGGGCAAAGAGAAAACCATTTACATTTTCTTAGAAATATCTCAATCTCTAGTGAAGACTAAATATCAACCAATTGTGAACTGTTGCAACAGCAGTTAAGCACAAAACATGTTTACCAACAGATTTCAAAAGCACAAACCCAGTTCCAGCAACCAGCGCCCTAGCATTTTATCCCATTTGGTTAAGACCTAGAGGTCCAACAAATTTAATTCCATTTGTCATCCAAGTAAATCTTTAAAGTTTCAGGTTACCAAAGACTTTGAGAGCTACTGTAACAATTACCCATTAAAATCCTAGAACAGACAATTAACCATCAGTTTTAGTCATCTCTTTGCTAAGAGATTTCATGTTACACCTGGGCCCACTCCACTTCAGATGTCATGCTTTCCCACCAGCAAGGTGGTGGTGGGGGCACTAGGCAGTCCACATCGGGCCAGAGAAGACAGGAACATCCCCAAAACAAATGGAGTTTCGGCAGCTGCTTGGGAATATACCCTAAAGTCTCTGTCTTGAGTTAGACTAACCACAGTTGGCTCCAGTTATAGCCATTAAAAGTCAGAGTCCCCTCACTCTCTGCTTGTCCCATTTCTCTGCAGCAAATAACACAACAGACAACAAAAAGGCAATACAAAGACAACCGCAGGCCCAGTGGTCCTGCCACCAGTGGGGACTTTCTAGGGGAACTCGAACCCCCTGGAGATCTACCAGTAGAGGGAAGGGGCGTCCCCACATCCACTCCAGCCCTAAGGAGCATGACTGTATCCAGCTTCTCCCTGGTGGGCCATACCCTGGAGCTCCACAACCAGACAGACAGACAGGATCCTGAGAACTTACCTCCAAAGGCTTTTTCTAGAAATTATGATGCTGGCTCAGTTCTCATCATTTGATCCCGGACGAGCCCCCAGTGTTAGGGTCTGTGCTCAAAGGAATGAGACTGATACAACGTGAAGGTCAAGCAAAGCTTTATTACACGCCAAGCATCGAGAATCAAACCGACCGGTCAGGGCCATCTCTTACAAAGAGGTGACCCCTCCCAGCCTCACAGACTAACTTTTATAGCAGTGGTTGAGCCTGGCTCTACACAGGTTACCAATAAGATTGCAATACACAAAGAAAACTGCACAGTCATCCTAGGTCAGCTGTATGGGTGGCCAATTGAATTTCAGTTTACCTAGTAGATATATGCGCACCCCACTGATTGGATGTCTCCACCTGGCCTGTCCTGCCCTTGTATCTAGGCTTTGCAAGTAAGTTCTTCTGGGAGGGGCAGGGTCAATCTAAGTTCACCACATAAACACAAAACGGCTCCCTCTGGCTAAGTAGGTCCTTACAATTTTATTTTCTGTTTAAACAGCTCTAGCACAAATGCATCTTTTACTCCTTACTTTACATTGTCATTTGGGTATTTCTAAATGTCTTAAATGTGAAATCTCCACCACAAAGCAGTTGGTTCCCATTGGTCATGACCACTCCTTGTAGTGGTAAGCATAGTGCCTTATGAGAATGGTGATTTCAATAAATATGAACTAAATAAATGAAGGATAAATGTGAATTGGCTTCAGTTTTCTCACCATGGCAATGAGAGAATTTATCTGAATAATTATTATTCTCACTCAGATTATAACTAAAATTAGTGTGGTAAATCATGGTCATGTCCTAGGAAGAAGATGGAGTTTAGTTCAGAGATGATATCAAGTAATATCCAAAAAATTTTTTCATGATATAGAAAAAATTACTGAGGTCTTAAGACAGTGGAGGTATCAGAATGAAAGCAGACAGGATTTGAGAAAATATAATCTTATTTCTGAATCTCTAGATGAAACATAAATTAAAAGTTAGGGTTAAAGATTAGAAAATTTTAGGGATTGGATAATCAGAAGATTTATATTGCTTCTCATTCATCTCCCATAACTGTGTACATACACATTCCAAGTTAATTGCACTTAAAGAATGATGATGAGTATATCTAAATTGTATCTAAATTGGGGTGTGAGTGTAGTCTTGGTAGTTTCAGTTTTACTATGGTGGCAAAAGCTGTCTACAGCTATAGTAATCAAGACAGTTTGGTAGTGCTGAAATGTAAACATGAGCAGAACAGAAAAAGATCCAGAAATAGACTCACATATTATATTGTCAATTAATTTTGAAAAAGTTGCCAAACTTCTTCAATGTATAAATTCTATTCATTGTAAATATAAACCCTTACCTCACATTATAAACAAAACATTAACTTAAAATGGATCATCAGCTTAAGTTTAAAACCTAAAAGAACCTGAAAGTGTAAGTCTTTTAGAAGAAAAATGAGTGGTCATTTTTGCTACATTGGGATAGACAGAGCTTTCTTAGACACAAAACAAAACAGGTGAACTATTATTTAAAATCAGTACATTGAATTTCATGACAAGTATTTTTTAAAACTTGGTGTTCAAAAAGCATCATTAAAAAATGAAAATGCCAGCAATAGAAAAAGAGAACTTATTTGTGACACATATAAAATGTTTAGTATGAAATAGTATTATTACTCTGGAAAAATATTCAGGCGTTTCCTTCTCTCTCTCTCTCTTTTTAAAGATTTATTTATGTATTTATTTATTTGAGAGAGAGAGGGAGAGAGAGAGCGAGCGCACTGGGGAGAGGCAGAGACAGAGGGAGCAGGAGAGAGAAACCCAAGTTGAGAGAAACCCAAGCTTATATCCTGCTGAGCGAGGAGACAATGCCTGCTAGATTTCAAGGACCCTGAAATCAGGACCTGAGATCACAACCTGCGCTGAAACCAAGAGTTGGCAGTTTAACCAACAGTGCCACCCAGGCACCTCAGGCAGTTTCTTAAATAGTTAAATATTCACCTACATATAAACCAGCTTTCCACAGCTAGCTAACTACCCAAAGGAAAGTAAATTTCCATACAAAGACTCATATATAAATGTATATATTTTATTCTAATACCCCAAATCTGGAAACAACTTAAATGCCCATAGGCGAGTAGGTAAAGTATAATATAGCCATATATTATTTAGCAATAAAAGGGAAGCAACTGCTGATACAGGCAACTACATAAATTAAATAAAACAAAAGTATGGATGATTTTTCAAAATCCTATACTGAGCGAAAGGAACTATATATTTATATTTCTAAAATACTCAATTTAATCTATAAACACAGATAAAAGATCAATGGTTGTCAGTGGATGGTGTGGAGAGGAAAATTGTGCTAGGGATCTTCAGGAATTGAGGAAATATTCTTTATCTTGGTGTGGTGCAGGTTTGTCAAAACTTTTAAGTTTGCCAGAACTAATGATGTACTCAAAATGTGTGCAATTTTTTGTATAACAATTTTACCACAAGAAAATGTGTGTTATTTTATAGTGCTTCCAAATACTCACTTATCCCAATTTAAGTTTTCTGCAGCTAAAGAAATATGGAAGTTATAGGCTTCTTGTTTAAATCTCTTCCTTTCCACACTGAATTCAATTGTGTGTGTGTGTGTGTGTGTGTGTGTGTGTATTATTTATGTATGTATGTATGTATTATGTCTTTTTTAAATTTTTTATTCTTTATAAACATATATTTTTATCCCCAGGGATATTATTTCTTAATTTTTGTTTGTTTCAAGCCTTATTTAAATTCTAGTTAGTTAGAGATGCTTGGGTGGCTCAGTCAGTTAAGTGTCTCCCTTGGACTCAGGTCATAATCCCAGGGTTCTGGGATTGAGTCCTGCATCAGGCTCCTTGCTTAGCAGGAAGCCTGCTTCTCCTTCTGCCTCCTGCTCCTGCTGTTTGTGCTTTGTCTCTCACTCATACACACACAAAAATAAATAAATAAAATCTTCTAAAAAACAAATTCTAGGGGCGCCTGGGTGGCTCAGTGGGTTAAAGCCTCTGTTTTGGCTCAGGTCATGATCCCAGGGTCCTGGAATCGAGCCTGCATCAGGCTCTCTGCTCGTCGGGGAGTCTGCTTCCCCCTCTCTCTCTGCCTGCTTCTCTGCCTGCTTGTGACCTCTGTCTGTCAAATAAATAGAATCTTTAAAAACAAAAACAAAAACAAAACAAAACAAAAACAAATTCTAGTTACTTAACATATAATGTAATATTGTTTTCAGGTGAAAAATCTGAAATCTGAATCTGTAAGTGATTCATCACTTACATATAATCTATAATACTCAGTGCACATCACAACAAATACCCTCCTAATTCCCATCACCCATTTAGCCCACCTGCCACCTGTCTCCCTCAGTTTGTTCTCTATAGTTAAGAGTCTCTTATGGTTTGCCCTCTTCTTTTTTTTTTTTTTCTTCCCCTATGATCATCGGTTTTCCTTCTGAAATTCCACATGGTGAGTGATATCATATGGTATTTTTCTTTCTCTTTTTTTCTTAGTATCACTCTAGCTCCATCTATGTCATTGCAGATGGTAAGATTTCATTCTTTTTCATAGCTGAGAAATATTCACCTACACACCTCTGTGTGTGTGTGTGTGTGTGTGTGTGTGTATTTTATCATTTCTTCTTATTCATTCATCAGTCTATGGACATTGAGCTCTTTCTATAATTTGGCTGTTGTTGATAATGCTGCTATACACATTAGGGTGCATGTGCCCTTTCAAATCAGTACTTTTATATACTTTAGTACTTAATATCTAGTAGTGCAATTTAAAAAAGCAAATAATACCAAGATATTCCTATAGTTATTACATTGAATATAACCCAAAACAGCCTTAACCAGGATGTTTTAAAAATGAGGCAAGTAAAAAAACTTCTTATTTAAATGTTTCATTATTAACCAATATTATTCAATGTATTAAATTTTTAAAAATACTCCAAAAAGTAGAATTTATCCAATTATTCTGTTTAAAATCATCCAACAAAAACAAACGGGAGAACATATTTTCCTATTTCTTTTTAGTCTTTAGCATTTTAAAGACTCTTTATGACCAAAAAGAGAAAAGGTCACCTTTAAGGCATCAAAATAATTGAAGATTATTGTCACAACCGAAATCCTTATATTCCACATGATACTGAAGCAAGCCTAAGGCAAAACTAAAAAGAAAATTATGTAAAGGCTATTAGGGATAAGAAAACCTGTGTGTACTGGGTAGAAATAATACTTGATATGAATGAATGAATGAATGAATGAATGAACAGCAATCACACTTACTTAAATAATCCAAACAATACAGTCAAAGACATTTAAGGATACCTTAACACATTGCTTGACAAGTTATAAGTATTAATTTTCCTCCCATTTTTAGATCTCTGTTAGACCTATAAATGTTGGAATCTGTAGAAAGTAGGCCACAGAATCTTTTTTCTTTCCACTACAGTCTTTTTCACTTTAAATAGCACCAATATGGTAACAACTCCATTGACTTCCTATAATTCTAGACGTATGTATTCTGGTTCATAGTCAGTATTTCCACTAGGATGTCTTAAATTCAGCCTAAAATCAACACTGCTGTTCCAAATTTTTAATTATTCTTTTAAAATAACTTTCTTGTGCTGCCTAATATTTTCGACTTTGGTAAATGTGTTAGAAAACAATGAGGACATAGCTTCAGTGATCCTATGGTCTTCTTTTAAATTTGAAAATTCCCGGTGGTTTTAGATATTTTGATTTTATAGTTCTCCTTGGTTATGATGAGAAAACAATGCATGGGTTAGCAGCTACATTTGTCTGAAATCTCCTTGCAATCTTTTTAATGTGGTACAACACTTATTATTTAATCTTTCTTAATAACCCCAATACTATGCACCTTGGGTTTCCAAATCCATGCTGTTGTTTTTTCCTGGATTTACTGAGGTATAACTGAGAAATAATATATTTGGAATAAAGATAAATAAATAGATGAAATAATTACCATATGTATGGTGAATAATTATCATATGTGCATATATAGTGAAATAATTACCAAAATCAAGCTAATTAACCTATCCTGCATCTTATATTGTTAGCTTTTTAAAACGAAAATACTTAATCTACTCTCAGCAAATTTTAAACATACAATACAATATTAATTATAATTCACTGCGCTATACACTAGATCTCCAGAATTTATTCATCTTATAACTAGATGTTTATTTCTGTTTTTTCCAGTTTTGATGAGAAATAATTCACATATGTGATTGTATAAGGCATACAGCATGATTGATTTACATATATTGTGAAATGATTCCCACAATAGGTTCAGCTAATATCTATCTTTTTATATAGACACAATAAAAAGGTAAGAAGAAAATAAAGAAAAAAAACTGTTCTCCTTGTGATAAGAACTCAGGATATATTCTCTTAATGGCTTTCTATGTATCATAGCATGTTAGCTATAGTCATCATGCTGTACATTTCATCCTAGTGCTTATTTATCTTCTAACTGGAAGCTGGTACATTTTGATCACTTTACTCCACTTCTTCCTCCTCCTACCCCATTCCTTTGGGAATCACAAGTCTGATCTCTTTTTCCATGACTTTATTCTTTTTTTTTTTTTACGTTTCTACAAACAACTGATCTCATAGAGTATTTGTCTTTCTCTGTCTGACTTATTTCACTTAGCATACTTTCAATGTCCATTCATTTTATTGCAAATGGTAGGATTTCCCATTTTTATAGTTGAATAATATTTCATTCCACATATATACCACACTTCTTTTAGTTTTCTTTTAAGTTTTTTAAGTTTTAAGTTTTTAAAGTTTCTTTTTAGTTCTTTTAAGTTTTTAATTTCAGTTCCAGTATTGTTAATATACAGTTATATTATTTTCAAGTGTATGATATAGTGATTCGACAGTTCTGTACATTATCTGTGGCTCATCATGATAAGCTTACTAATCCCATCACCTATTTTACCATCTATCTCCCCACCTTCCCTCTGGTAACCATCATAGTTAAGAGTCTGTTTCTTGATTTATCTGTTCCTTTGTTCATTTGTTTCGTTTTTTAAATTCCACATATAAGTGAAATTATATGGTATTAGTCTTTCTCTGACTGACTTATTTTGCTAAGCAGAATACTCTCTACCTCCATCCTTATTTTTGCAAATGGCAAAATTTTATTCTTTTTATGGCTGAATAATATTCCATTGTGTGTATATGTGTGTGTGTGTATGCCACATCTTCTTTATCTATTTATGTATCGATGGACAGAGGCTGCTTCCATAATTTGGCTATTATAAATAATGCTATAATAAACATAGGGGTGCCTGAATATTTTTGAATTAGTGTGTTTGTGTTTTGGGGTAAATACCCAGTACTGAAATTCCTGGATTGTAGGGTAGTTATTATTTTTAACTTTTTGAGGATACTTCATGCTGTTTTCCAGATTGGCTGTACCAGTTTGTATTCCCACCAATAGTGAGTGCATGGGTGTTTCTTCTTCTCCATATCCTCACCAACACTTGTTGTTTCTGGAGTTTTTGATTTTAGCCATTCTGACAGGTGTGGGGTGATATCTCATTGTAGATTTGATTTGTATTTCCCTGATAATGAGTGATGTTGAACATCTTCTCATGTGTGTGTTGGCCATTTGTATGCCTTCTTTGGTGAAATGTCTGTCCATGTCTTCTGCCCATTTTTTAATTGGATATTTTGTTTTTGGGGTGTTGAGTTTTGTAAGTTCTTTTTAAATTTTGGATACTAACCCTTTATCTGATATGTCATTTGCAAGTAACTTCTCCCATTCAGTAGGTTGCCTTTTAGTATTGTTGATTGTTTCCTTTGTTCTCCAGGAACTTTTTATTTTGATATAGTCCCATAGTTTATTTTTGTTTTTGTATCCCTTCATTAGGAAATATATCTAGAAAAATGTTGCTGTGACCAGTATCAAAGACATTATAGCCTGTGCTCTCTTCTAGGATTTTTTAATTTTTTAAATTTTAAAAATTTATGTATTTATTCTTTTTTTGGAGAGAGCGAGAAAGTGAAAGAGAGAGCAAGTGAGCCTAATAGCAAGTATGAGCAGGGAGCCGGGGGAAGGGCAAAGGAAGAAGCCAACTCCCCACTGCACAAGGAGTCTGACATGATCCAAAGAGTATGAGATGCTTACCAGAGCCAAAGGCAGACACTTCACCTACTGGCATCCCTCTTTTAGGATTTTTATGTTTTTTTCTCACATTTTAGGTTTTTAATCCATTTGAGATTATTTTTGTGTATTGTGACAAAAATTGGTCCAGTTTCATTCTTTTTCATGTAGTTGCCCAGTTTTCCCAATACCCTTTGTTGAAGGAACTGTCTTTGTTCCATTGCATAATCTTTCTTCCTTCGTTGATGATTAATTGACCATATATCACAACTTCTTTATCTAGTCATCTATTGATAGACCCTTAGGTTGTTCCTGTATCTTAGCTATTGTAGATAACACTGCTATTAACATGAAGGTACAGATATCTTTTCAAATTTTAACTTGTTGATACAGTCCCAGAAGTGGAATTCGTGGATCATATGGTAGTTGTATTTTTAATTTTGGGTGGGGGGATCTCCATATTATTTTCCATAATAGCTGTTCCAACTTTTAAACCCACTGACAGTGCACAAGTGTTTCCCTCACTATATCCACACCAGCATTTGTTATGTCTTATCTTTTTTATTTTGTCCATTCTAACTGCTGTGAAGTAATATCTCATTGTGGTTTTAATTTGCATTTCCTAATAAATAGTGATGTCTAACACTTTCATGTACCTGATGACATATTTATATTGTCCTTAGAAAAATGTTCATTTGGGTCTTTTGTCCATTTTTTAATTGAGATATTTGTGGGGTTTTTTGTTTTGTTTTGTTTTGAGTTATATTAACCCTTTATTAGACATATGGCTTACAGACATTTTTTTTTTCCATTCTGTCAATTGTATTTTCACTTTGTTGGTGGTTTCTTTTGGCTGTGCAGAATCTTTTCAGTTCGTATACTCTCATGTGCTTAATTTTTTATTTTGTAGCATTTGCTTTAGGTGTCATTTCCAAAAAAAAATGGTTGCGAATACTCATGTCATGTACGTTTGTTGCTATGTTTGCTTCTAGGAGTTTCATGGTTTAAAGTCTTACCTTTAAGTCTTTAAAGATTCCTAGCAGTTGAACCCCACAGATTCCCCTATAGTCTGTGTGGTACTATATCAAAGTAGGGGATCCTATAAAATGATCCCCAGTACTTCTGGGTTCTCTTTCCTCATTGGAGGAAACAGTGGTTCAGGGGAGATCTCTCCATTTGGTGCTGTGCTGGTCTGGGAAAGGGACAGTGCAGTCAATGGATAGCCACCTTCTTTACTCTTCTAATGAGGTCTGTCTTGGTCGCTGTGGTGCAGAGAAATAGTACTTCAGCCTCATACCTGTATTCTAGGATTCTCTCATGGTGTCTTATTCTTGAATAGATATTAGCATTATTCTTGTAAGGGGAAGAAGAGACAGGAACATGTTGTCATCTTGTTGATGTCATTCTCCTGTTGTTTTTTATTGAAATCTGTTATTCCTGTCTCTTCAAAGAAATTTTGTAATGTTTGTAATGTTTCACATGATGCAGTCCACAGTATTAGCTCCTGTTGAATATAAATATTATTACCTACTTACTGTTCCTTTTGTAGAGGGATTTAGACCTAGTAGCATCCGTTCCTATAGTAAGATCAAACACTGGGTTTAGTTCATTCTCAATAACCCCTGTCCATAAGGTGCTGGAACAGTCAGTTACCTTTGCTACAATAGTCTGTCCTTCATTTATGTTTTGAAGGAAATGGTATCCCAGATATGAATATTTACAATTTTCTTTGTTTTCCTTATTTATATTTGGCTTAAATAAGAAACCAAGGCCAGGGTCGCCTGGGTGGCTCAGTGGGTTAAATCCTCTGCCTTTGGCTCAGGTCATGATCCCAGGCTCCTGGGATCAAGCCCCACATCGGGGCTTTCTGCTCAGTAGGGAGCCTGTTTCCCTTCCTTTCTCTCTCTGCCTGCCTCTCTGCCTACTTGTGATTTCTGCCTGTCAAATAAATACATAAAATCTTAAAAAAAAAAAAAAAAGAAAAGAAAAGAAACCAAGGCCATAAATATAGAGCAAATAGCATAAAAAACTATTAATATGAAAAAAGTACTGGGGTCAAACTTATTATGTGCCTTTTGCTTTTATTTTTTCAACAAATCAAAGTAAGGATGCATTTTACTCCTATCTCAAACATTTTCCTAATTATATGATTATATTCCTAATCATCTAAACTCAGTATTTTCTTCTTTGTTCTTAAGTGTCATTATTTTATATAGTATCAGTGTTCACATTGAATGTTAATGTCTTAACTTTTAATATAATTGTCTCTGTAAAAATATTTCAGTCTTTAATTTTTCCCTCCTCTTTGTTATTTGATCAACTTTCATTTAAGAAATCTTTTTATTCTTGATTTTGTTTTACTATTCTTTGTGCTTTTCTGAATATTTTACTTCTCAACAATTTAAACAATATTTTCCCTCTCATTTTTAAATTTCTTTTACAAATACCTCTTTTTACTTTCTTTTTCTTTTAGAGATGTATTTTTTTCATCCTAACTTTACCCTCAGGATTTAACAAAGTCTCTTATTTTACTACCTTCTAAATGGGGTTTTGTTTTATTTTTTAAAATCTTTTGTCAAAGTTATGATTGATTAGGCTATTTACATAAAGATATTTACATGAGTTTCATAGCTACCAGAAAAATTACTTACTGCATCCATCTCTTCCAAGGACATCTAATCTTCTTTTTTGAGACACCCTGGGGAAAAGAATTTGCTGTTCAGTGGTGGCTCCACAGATTCTGAGGAAGGGGCATTGTTATGCAGTTTGCCTAAAAAACAGAATTGCATTCATTGTGTCAGCTGGATTTGTGATTATATTCTCACTCTTGAAGACAATGGTACTTGGGGACTTTATAGTAAAGGACATAGCAGAATACCTTATCTGTCATCTTGTTCACAGGAGGAGAAATATGTCATTTACTCTCATTTTCTATCTCTAAAATTATTGCTTTGTTATAAAAGTTTATGACCAAATCACTTTGCTATTGACAACGTATTACTAGAATCTTTTTTTGCAACAAGTGGAAAGAGGAGGAAGAACAAAAGTAAAAAAGAGAAGAACCTCAAATTATTTTGAACAGTAAAAATGTTTAATGGAAACATCAGGGAGCTCATAGAATTGAGATGCATGAATTTAGTGATGCCAGCTGTCATGTATCAGTACCAGCTTTCTCTTCCCTTGGGCAGAATAAGCAGAATAAGCAGAATTTCTTCTGCAAAATAATGCAGACCAAGAGTTTGTCCAGGAATAACACTAGCATATCTGGACATTCTCTTAAAATTTAGTAGAGGATTTTTTGGTGGACTTTTAGTAATAACAATTCTACGTTTTTTCCCTACACTTTTCTTTTTACAATTTTTTGACATACTCACTGCTCATTGGTTTTAACCACAAATAAGTTTGTTGAATAAAGTTTTTATATTGCTCCTGCAATAGGTTTTTTTTTTTATTGAGCTGTAATTGACATATTAGTTTCAGGTGTACAATATTCAGTGTTTGTATATATTGCAGAATGATCACCACAATCAGTATAGTTCACACCCATCACAGTACATAGTCTTTTTTTTTTTTTTTTTTTTTTTGTGACAGGAACTTTCAAGATAAAATCTCTTAGGTAATAAAAAAGACAAAATCTTTTAACAACTTTGAAATATGCAATACAGTATTATTAACTGTAGGCACATGCTATATATTACATTTCCCAAACTTATTTATTTATTTTAAACCAGAAGTTTCTATATTTTGATCACCTTCATCCCCTCATTCCACTCTGGCAACCACCAGTCTGTTCTCTTTATCTGTGAGTTCAGTTTTTTGTTTGTTGGTCGTTTTTAGACTCCATGTATAAGCGAGATTATATGATATTTGTCTTCTCTAACTTTGCTTAGAGTTCTTAATGTCAATCCATACAGTCTGGCTATTATTTTCTTTGTTTCTTCTATGTTTCATGATATAACTATCTGAGGGTCTCCTTTGAAATTGTAATCTTAATACATACTGCCTATATGGTCTAACCAAATTTATTAATTTCCCTTAGTCTCTTCATCTATAAAATACAATAAATGTACTTTATTCATAGCTTCACTTTCAAGGAGTAAATGAATTAATAAATTTAGGTAATTTGGCATTGTTTCTGGCATTTAGTCGGTGCTCAATAAAAGTTGTATGCAGTGGCTACCATTTAACCTTACCTTTGTGCATGAATATTATGCCCATATATGGAATTTTTTCCTAGGTGTATTTATTCAGAGAGGAATTATTAAATAAGTATATACTAAATTTTTGCAGTTTCTGTATAATTGCCCACCCTCAAGGAGATACATACATATGTGTGTATATTATATTACTTATTTTATTTTATTATATATATATATATATATATATATATATATATATCACATTAAGAGTAAGGGTCTGTTCTTAATTTTCTACACTCATGACACTACTTGATATTACCAACCTTTAAAATTGTGACTGGTCAAATAGTGAAAATTTAGTATCTCAGAGCCAGTTGTGATTACATTGTTGTTATAAAACACAAAATACCATTAATGAATGCAGTATCCAGGAGGAAGCATAGTGCTCAGGAATCCTTGTAAGGTACTGATGAAGTTCTAGAACATAGGTGAGGTTTGGTGGGCTGAGGTCCGGAGCCGATGACCAAGAAAGAATTCTTGAGACATCTTTTGTGCGAAACAGTGGTTTATTAAAGCACGGGGACAGGACCCGTGGGCAGAAGGAGCTGCTGCCCCAGGTTGTGAGGAATGGCAGGTTATGTACCCTTGCAGTTGGGGGAAGGTGAGGGAAAAGGGGGGTTTCAGTGGAGCTTTCATATGTTAAAGAGGGCCTATGAGGTGCCAGGACACCAGAGGTCTTGCTGCTTGATCAATGTTGTCTTTTGGCAAGCCATTCACATTTCTGCTATCAAGTGTCTTTGTTAGTGAGATTTGGGTTTAGAAGAAATTTACATTTAGGGCTTGAGGAACTGAGTTATTTGCCTCTGGAAATTGTGCTATTGTTTAGATAGCTTCTTTGTTGTAAATCTCTAGGACATTGGTAAACCAGGGGAGACTCCTGTCTTGCAGGATTGTGATCTCTATTTGCTTTTCCTTTAGGACTGCCAGGGATGGCTAAGGAATGTCACACATATTACTGAGGGGAGCGGGTGGGGAGGGGGTGCAAGGTGCCAGCCTTTGCTTTGTCCTCAGCCAGCCTCCTGCTCCCTCATCAGGTATATTCAGCTTAAAATGAGAGAATGGAAAGGAACGGAAAGCTGCTAATAACCAGTAACCAGGTACATTTCTTTGTTTTGGGGGAGAGAAATATGCCTATAATTCAGTCTATTTACTCCCTCCATGAAACTCTAGTCCCCAGTGAGCCACAGTAAGGTTAAGGAGAGAGAGAGAGAGAGAGAGAGAGAGAGAGAGAGAGAGAGAGAGAGAAAGACCTCACTGTCTTATAGTGGGGGTGCTAAAGCATTCTAGTATTGTAGAGAACACCAGGATCTTTGGGAAAATTTTCAGAACAAATAGACATGTGACAATGCTATGAAGACAACTAATCCCTTAAATCAAAGGATCTAAACCCAAAAGAATTTCTAGAAATTAAAATGTTGATTTCAACTTGTGAATGCTGGCAAACAGTAGGAAATGGTTTATGTAGGAGTCTCCCTTCCAAATAAAGCACTAGACTGACCCATCACAAGGAGAACAGAGAGCTCCTGACCTTAGGGAGCAAAAAATACTTCCTTAGACTCTGATTCCATTTGGGGACAGCCTGTCGTATTAGAAAAGTTCCCCTCCTAAATTGCAGGGATGTCTGAAGGATTAATGTTTGCTGGCTCTGGGCCAAACTTCTGGGAAGTTTGCCAGCAGCTGAAGCTCTGTGGGTGATACAAAAACCAGACTGGTTATGAAAGAACTGACAAGGATAAAATTGTCAGGACTGGGCAAACTGGGATAATGACCGGAAAACTAAAACAATTCTCGGGGAAGACACATCTGGAAGATAAAGGAGGAGGGGGAAATATCATTAGGAAGACAGTGTGTGAGGAAGGCCTTTGTTAGGGGACCATTATCCTTTAGAGCTCTGGGCAATTCATTCTCGCCCTCATAGCACATAGCCTCTGAGTTCTCAAACATGCAGTGAAGGGGGATTGCTTATCTTGTCTCAGAATTGCTTAAAACAAAACAGAACACAACACCACACACACACACACACACATCATCACTATTCCTTTGGCCACCCTCCCATCAGGCTTCTCTGAGTCTGCTAAGATAAGAGAATAAGGACAACCGTACCTCCCCAGGCAGTTGCTTGCTCAATGGAGAGGGGACCCTTCACATTCCCAAGTCAAGAGGACACCAGAGCCCTAGAAACTGAATTTTGGCTCACGTGATAGAACTGCTGTTCCTTCAGCAATTGCCAAATAAAGCCAGCACAGTTCAGCTTGCTCACTAACACTGGCTGATGGCTTTTATAGTGATGGATGGACCAAATCAGAGTTTGTTGCACGTTGGAATGCTGATGGGAAAGATGTATCTAGACCACAAACATAGCTTTTAACAGGAACTCCAGACTTCCAGGAGGGGGGTAGTGTAGAAATGGAAAGCAGCAATGAACTTCCTCCCTTTTCCTACTTCAACATCAGCAGATATATAGACATCTACCCCTGGATGAAACAATTTCTGAGACTCTAGAAAGATAATAGTAATGTAACAGACTGTTTCACTGTTTGGGGAAATGACCAATCACAACTGACTAGACATAAACATAACACACTCCAAAAAGCACATGAATATTTGAGGTCTGGTAGAATGACAACCCTTCTTTTTATTTGTATCCCAGATGTATGTGATGAGTTCCTGGATCAAGGGGTTGAACTACAATGAGCAGAATTGTGTGAGGGGACTTCCAGAGGACTTGGAAAATTTGGTGTGTGGGTAGTGGTCTAACATGGCTTCAAAATTTGAGAAAAGTATTCAAAAGTTCTGTTTTATGTGAGATGGACAACAGTCCATATTTGTCACAGAGCTGCATTCATTCTCCTGATTTCACTTACAGTTTAGTCTACAGGGATGCTAACACTGACATTTCATAGGACGTTATGCTGGGGTGTTATACTAGTTGAACCTGGCAAACAGAATAACGAGTTACTTTAAATGTCTTAGTAAGATGTATACCTGCCCAAGATGTATCCATGCTTGTAAAGGTTTTCAGGGGCCTGAAATACTTGTGAATTCTTTATGTTTCCAGTGGGATGGTCATGCTGAGACATCATCTTAAAGTCAAGGCCAGTTGGTTGTATCTTTCAAGAGAACCACTTAGATTGTTCCAAGGAACAACTCTGCAAACCTCCATGGGTTTGGGAAGAGTGTCTAAGAAGCCCAGGAGGAGATTGTGGGAGGTAGGATTCTAATTCTAATTCTAATAATTCAAATTCTAATTCTAATTCAGTGGCCCTCACCCTGTAACACTAATGATTATATATATTAAAAGGTATTTTAGTGAATAGTACAGTCCCAGATCACTTTATTTTAAGATAAGGAGATTATCTTTGATGAGCCTGATCCAATGAGGTGAGTCCCAAAAGGAATGGAGGTCTTCTGGGGAGAGATATTCACAATGTGAGAGGATTTGACATCAGTGAGATTCCATATAAATGGCTTTGAAGATGGAGCATACCAAGTAGCAAAGAATGCAGACCAGCCCTAGGAGCTGAGAGTAGCCATGGCTGATAGTCATGGAGGAATAAAGACCTCAGTACTCTAACAGCAAAGATTTGGATTTTGCCAGTATTCTAAATGAGCTTGGTAGCAGATGCTTCCCTATGTTCTCCAGTCAAAAACTCTGTCTGGCTGACACCTTTATTTTCGCTATAGATACTTCACATAAAACCCAGCCATCCTGGACTTAAGACCTACAGAACTATAGATAATAAATGTGTGTTTCTTTACTGCTGAATTTGTGGTAATGCATTATAGCATCAAACCAAGAGAGAAAAGTGCGCATCTCTAGGATTCTGGGGGTAAGTTATGCCTTTTGCTGCAGAACATGACTTGCTGTTTGGACAGATATCCCAGCAAGTGAGTGAGTCATAGAGTGGACTAAAGAGTTCACTCTGAGCTATCAATGACTGTAATCAAATCTACCATTCCTGATGTGGGTATTATCTGATCTGGTAAATTTCAGGTTCAGAAGGTACAAAGCAATTTCTTTAGGATGGAAATTGTGCAGTGTAATTTGGGCCCTGGTACGATGAATGGTCACACATGTGTTGCCTATCTGTGTTACATTGAAGCCTTTGCTTTAACTCACATCTATGGATTAGGGTGGAGTTTTTTTCAACCAAATAATGGTGGATGAATAAGCTGGTTTACTGGTTTATCAGCTTGATATGTTGGTATAAACTAAAAAAAGGGGTTGGGATTGTACTCCAGGTCTCTTGTGGTGTGGCCTTAAAGAATGCATCAGGAAATTCTCTCAGAGGACATAACTGTGAGCATTAAACATTTAGCTATTTATATTTTATGTGAAAAACAGCCCAATATATTACTAAACACTTATTTCCAGGCAGTGGGAAAATAGGCTGGATGGTTATTTAGGGGTCTGGCAGAAATAAAATTAGAATTTCAAGAGACAGTGAGTGGATATTTTAGAGTGTCACAATGTATTAGGTATTTGTGTGTCTTACAGTAATTCACACCAGAGGGTATTCACCAAAAAGGAGCTCCTTGACATTGTTGTAGATAGATTGATTCATCCTATTGTTGTCAGTCAGTCTCTTCTCAACTATCGTGGTATTTGCACAAATGGTTTATAAGTGGAGTGGCTAAGGTAGCAGGTACATTAGCATCCATTAGCTCCTTCTCATCAAGGCTCATCATGTTACTATCTTTTCTGAGTGTCGGACCTGTCAAAAACAGAGACCAATATCCAGCCTTTAATATACTACTCTTCTTCAAAAAGAACCAGACACATAATGGGACATTGATTATATTGAATCATGTCTACCTCTGAAAGGACAATGACTATTCCTCATTGGTCTTGATAGTAAGGTTTGCAGTTTCTCTTCTGGAACAACCTCTTACAAGATATCCCAATTGTCAACCCAGACCCAAGGACCCATTTTATGATAAGAAAAATGCATAATCATGGGCACGTAACTGCGTGATCCACTTGTTCTGCCCTGTACTGTGATCTGGGAGTACAATGGAATGTTGGAATGGCCTATTAAAGATCAGTGTGTCAGTGTCAAAAAAAAACATTCTGCAAGAGATGAAATATGCATCAAGAGCTCATACTTACGGTAGTCACTGTTGTTTTCTGAGGCTTAGAACACTAGTCCAGGAACCAGTGGTAGAACTATAATTAGCCAAATATACTATTACACTCTGCAACTCACTTGCTAGATTTTCACTTTTTGTCCTCTAGTTTTTAGGCTTGGAAAGATTAAAAGTCTTGATCTGGAGTAGGGTAGAAGGGGGTTTCTACCAGGGCATCCAGAAAGGCTTTCTTTGCACCGGATGTTATAACTCCCACTGTGGTGGTTCAGCAGACAGCAAGAGGAGTTAATTTATGTTGCAGATCGCTAGAATTTTAGCAACCCAATAAGCAGGAAAGGAAAATATTGATAATCTAAGAGATTCATTAGGACAACTCTTGTTGATCTAAGCCCAGTGATAGCTATATGTAAAATTGCAACCACTGTAACCTCACAAGTGCAGTGATCAAAGGCTCTTATTCTTCAGGGATCAAGATCTGGGTCCTTTCACCCAAAGAAAATGACAACAGCTGAAGGACGTATTCAGGATTAAAATGAACTAGAGTGTATGGTAAAAGAGGAAGATGATGAGTATCAGTTAAGGCCTAGGGACCAGGTATAATTCTGGGTATTTCAGCTTATTCAATTAATAATCTTTTATTAAATGTTTTGCGGTATATTGGTCTTAATGTAGGGCATAAGAGGTCTTAGGTGGTACAAGCAGAGGGAGTGTCTATCAGACAACTTCTGTGTTTCTCTCACAAAGACCGTAGGCTTGCTTCTGTATGACAGCACATTGCTGTGGATCTACAATGCATCTCTTGCTTTCGGAATGATGTTTATCTATCTCAGCTGTATTGGATGACGATTAAGGCCTACTCCTCTGAGCTGATGCACTTGTACATATATAACTGTGAGACAGTTGACATTTCCTAAGTAAGCAAACACTACCCTCTCTCATGTCTCAGGCTGATATGCATTTTATAGGGTCCCTCATGGACTTCCTAGTGGGACTGAATTCCAGTGGCCTCTAAAAGGAATATCCCAGTAATGTTCCTGAAGACAACTGCCCCTCTTTGTTTCAATGTTTCTACTCCTTCCATTTTGGTTCTTTAGTATCACTTGTCAAAATAACACCTGCCTAAGAATCCTTGTCCCAAACCTTCCTTTATTGGGGGAACCCAAACAAGAACAGCAGGGTTCCTGAAATATCTTGATTATAAAGTACCCAATTAATAAGTCTTTTGCCATCAGACACAGGGAATTTATAGTCTTTCCAATATGTCTTTGTAGTTAAAATGTATCTTATAATATAGCATGTAAGAAAAGTCATCTGAATTAAATACTTGACATCTTCCTTTCTGTGGATGCCAGACTATTAGAAGCAGAACATAAAGGTAGAACTTAACTGCTTTATCTGGACTTTCTCAAGAGAAAATATGAAAAGAAGCACCACAGTGATTCCAATAGCTACTCTATTAATAGGCTACCTCTGACTTTGGGGGAAAAAAAAGAAAAGGAACATTTTAGGATGTTAAAGTCTGTGAGATTTGTATAAACTTTGATTATGTCATACTTTAAGAATATGCACAGCTATCACAATGATACATCTTCCAGTGACTTTAAATGGATGTTATAATGCCTCAGAATAAATGGCAACCAATATATTTCCAGGTTTGTAAAATAGTTTGGTGGTGTTCTATCAATATATTTGCAGACATAACTGAAGAATAAGAATTAAGGCATCATAAACATCTTAGAGGAAACTAGGTGTTATCTCATTATTAACCTTAAAGCAACTGAAATACCTTGATATCAATGTATGATGACCATTTAGAATCTTTTAAAAATGAAACCCATCAAAGTTTTAAGGTGAAGGTAGTAACGCATACTGCTTTTTCCTATAGTACAGTTTCATGCGAATTTTATCTAGAAATGTATACCAATTATTTCCTTATCTAGGGATTTTACTTAATTTTCTATTTTATCTGACACCTGGGACATTTGTTAAAATGAATAGGAATATTTATATCATTACAATTCAACCTCAGTACCACAGCATGTTTTTAATATGCATAAATCTGTGTTAATATTTTGGTATAATGTCCCATTAGACATTTGAATAGAAGTCAACTTTAGTTGTATTCAATTGATATTCAATGAAACATAATTTTAATGGAAACTGCTATAAGCATATTTCATCCCCAGAAAGTTAATTAATATCTTAGAAGCCTTGCTACTAACTTACATTGATCATACAAAGGATATGGGTAGCATTTTAAATGAAAATAAAGTGAAATACAATCATAGTTACTTCATATTTTCATTTCATTTCATTTCATTTCATATTTTCATTTCATTTTCTTTAATGGTTAAATTAATACATAATTTGGGGTGCTTTATAAAATTTATAAGATGAATAGTTAAGAGGAATTAACTTTAATACTTCATTTTATTTTATTTCAAAAAGAATACATTGTGTCTGTTTGATCACATATTCAAACATAATAAATACTCCAGTTCTTAAATATGGACTACATAATAAAAACTCTATATATTCATATTTATGCACTATAAAGCAAGTGCTCAATAACCTATGAATAAATTATGATTCAATACTTCTTTGATTATGCATATAAAAACTTGGTATTCTGGTATACTTTCTAAGAGTCATGCAAAGGACAGTTGTTTCTTGCAAAACTGTATGTAGTGGTGTCGGGTGGGGTCATTGAAAGGATGTAACCTCTGGCTGACCGTTGAGCTGGACCCAGAAATTGGAGGCTTCTCACCCACTCCTGTCCTTTGAATGCGTGATCCAACCATCATGCCCATAACCTGAGCTATTTGAAGGATTTAGCTTTGAGAGTGAGGTGTTGCTGAGACCCTCTGGATGGTATATATGGCTGAAACCCATTAAGTTCTCTACATAATCTTTTAAGATTTTGGTGGGTTGGTGCTGAGATCTATTGGTCTTGAGGCAGTGGAAGACAAAACACCTAGTCAAGCCACCTTGCTTATCGCCACCTACAAATCTAGAGTGGCCTGCCACTTTCTTTGGTCTTTCCGTTCCCTCCGTATATGATAGCCGGTTTCTAATTTCAGCTGGAGAAATACTGAGGATGCAAAACAAGTGGTAGGGCACTTCACCTTTTACAGAGAAGAGGCAAGAAAATAACTTCCAAAACTGGTGAGATCACTCTCTTTCTTTCAGTATTTGCACAGTGAAGGACAGACACACACACAAAACCAGGGGAGTATCTCCTATTTCAGACTGAAGAATCACATTAAATACCTTTTCATTGTTTTTCATATTAATTTCTGGAGGTGAAATTTGAAACTGGTAAGACTTAAACCAAATATACATTATTACATTAAGCTGCTTTCAGTAGAAATTTTTTGAACATAAAGGTGAAGGACACCGTGTTTTCTAAATAATATGCACAGTATATGTATATATATATAATACATTTAATTATTTTTTAGTGTATTTAATTTTTACTCATATTTCCCATTAAGAGTGCTAAAATTAACATTTATTATAAATACTATTATCTACAAATACTATTATTAACAATCTTCGTAATTATTTTAATAAACTACTCTGTTCCACCATCAACTGTTGAAACAACTTTGTCATCATCTTCTTCATCTTTTTGTAATTGACTGTTGAAACTTCTCGTCACCGCATTTAGGAAGTAGTCTAAGATACTTCTCTGAAAAATGTAGGTTTCTCGGGGCGCCTGGGTCGCTCAGTGGATTAAGCCGCTGCCTTCAGCTCAGGTCATGATCTCGGGGTCCTGGGATAGAGTCCCGCATCAGGCTTTCTGCTCAGCAGGGAGCCTGCTTCCCTCTCTCTCTCTCTACCTGCCTCTCTGCCTGCTTGTGATCTCTGCCTGTCAAATAAATAAATAAAATCTTAAAAAGAAAAAAAATGTAGGCTTCTCAGTTGGTGAGTGAGGATGATAACTAGATATAGTCTTCCTTAGACAAAAGAATGTACTGGTTAAAGTCTCTGGCTCTAAGTCACACATCTACTGTTTGCTGTGTACAAAGTGCTTCTCTTTGAGTTCTAAACTATTCACCTTTAAATGGAGACAATATTACTGATGCCTAATTCAAAAATTGCCAGGAATATTAAATGGGATATCCTATATAAACATTTCATATTGTGTTTGGTTCATATTAAATGCCAATAAATGTTAATTTTATTATCATTAAACCTACATTTTTTGTGAATGCTGGATAGTGTTTATAAAATCAATTTCTGAATTATTAATATCTGTTTAATGTTAATTATTATTTTATTAGTATCCAGACTCCAAAAATATCCCAGTAAATCAGTTTACAGTGGTGATCTCTACATATAGTCTAAGACAGAGATAATAAGCTAATCATTATGTGGATCAGGAAGCACAGAACTTCTCCAATGTTTTAATGTGGTGGGAAACTATCAGGTAACTTTATAGTATGACATAATTTATTTATGAAATAATGACATGTTGAATGTCCTGGCCATCTTCTCCCTCAGTCCTAACTCTTAAGAGGGGATACATATTTGGGATTTTCTTGATACAAATGGGAGTAACCATATTAAACAAGGTAGCTCTGTTAGAAGATTCTAAACTTTACTACAAAATAGCCACATCAGAAATAGAATCAGACATTGATAAGGGGAACAATCGAAGAGTTAACTCAAATGCAAAGAGCTCAACTAAGAAAACCTAACATAGTTAGACGCCAAGATGTGGTAGACATGGATATGGGCTACCCACTTCCTGCTTCAGAGAAGGACTTGACACCCCCTGGCAGGCAGGGAAGTCTGCATGTGTCCTCCTGCTGCCGGTGTCCTCATGTAAGCCTCTAGCAGTCAGTTCCTTTAGAGTCTTGTCCTTTCTGTGGCAGCTCCGTAGAGTTACTAAGTCAGGTAGGGATAGAAAGTTTAAAATTCTTTCACACTTAGATGCTGTCTTCCATTCTTCAAAGGTATATGTCATCTGAAAATTAACTTTCCATCAATACTAACTCTATATTAAATAAATAAAAATCTTCATGGATCCTGGATATCAGCCTTTTGTCTGTACTGTCATTTGCAAATATCTTCTCCCATTCTGTGGGTTGCCTCTTTGTTTCCTTTGCTGGGAAGAAACTTTTGTTCTTGATGAAGTCCCAAAAGTTCATCTTCGCTTTTGTTTCCTTTGCCTTTGGAGACATATCTTGAAAGAAGTTGCTGTGGCTGATATAGAAGAGGTTACTGCCTATGCTCTCCTCTATGATTCTTATGGATTCCTGCCTCACATTGAGGTCTTTTATCCGTTTCAAGTTTATCTTTGTGTATGGTGTAAGAATGGTCGAGTTCCATCCTTCTACATATAGCTGTCCAGTTTTCCCAGCACCATTTATTGAAGAGACTGTCTTTTTTCCACTGTATATTTTTTCCTGCTTTGTTGAAGCTTATTTCACCATAGAGTTGAGGGTCCATATCTGGGCTCTCTACTCTGTTCCACTGGTCTATGTGTCTGATTCTTTTTCTGATGTGGCTATTTTGTAGTAAAGTTTAGAATCTTCTAACAGAGCTACCTTGTTTAAGCTACCTTGTACCATGCTGTCTTAGTGATCACAGCTTTGTAGTAAAGCTTGAAATCAGGTAACATGATGCCGCCAGTTTTGTTTCTTTTTCAACATTTCCTTCACAATTAGGGGTCTCTTCTGATTCCGTACAAATTTTAGGATAGTTTGCTCCCGCTCTTTGAAAAATGCCATGGAATTTTGACCGGCATGGCATTAAAAGTAGAGATAGCTCTAGGCAGTATAGACATTTTAACAAGGTTTATTCTTCCATTCCAAGAGCATAGAATGCTCTTCCATCTTTTTGTGTCTTCTTCGATTTCTTTCATGAGTGTTCTATAGTTCCTCGAGTACAGATCCTTTACTTCTTTGGTTAGATTTATTCCCAAGTATCTTATGGTTATTGGTGCTATAGTAAATGGAATCAATTCTCTAATTTCCCTTTCTGTATTTTCATTGTTAGTGTATAAGAAAGCAACTGATTTCTGTACATTGACTTTGTATCCTGTCACATAACTGAATTGCTGTATGAGTTCTAGTAGTTTGGGGGTGGAATCTTTTGGGTTTTCCATATAAAGTATCATGTCATCTGAAAAGAGAGTTTGACTTCTTCATTGCCAATTTGAATACTGCCAGGATCTATAAAGAACTTCTCAAACTCAACACACAGAAAACAGATAATCATGTCAAAAAATGGGCAGAAGACATGAACAGACACTTTTCTAATGAAAACATACTAATGGCTATCAGACACATGAAAAAATTTTCATCATCACTAGCCATCAGGGAGATTCAAATCAAAACCACATTGAGATACCACCTTACACCAGTTAGAACGGCCAAAATTAACAAGGCAGGCAACAACAAGTGTTGGAGAGGATGTGGAGAAAGGGGAACCCTCTTACACTGTTGGTGGGAATGCAAGTTGGTGCAGCCACTTTGGAAAACAGTGTGGAGATTCCTTAAGAAATTAAAAGCAGAGCTTCCTTATGACCCTGCAATTGCACTACTGCAATTGCACTACTGGGTGTTTACCCTAAAGATAAAGATAGAGTGAAAAAAAAGGCCATCTGTATCTCAATGTTCATAGCCACAATGGCCATGGTCACCAAACTGTGGAAAGAACCAAGACACCCTTCAACAGACGAATGGATAAGGAAGATGGGGTTCATATACACTATGGAGTATTATGCCCCATCAGAAAGGATGAATACCCAACTTTTCTATCAACCTGGACGGGACTGGAGGAGATTAGACTGAGTGAAATAAATCAAGCAGAGAGAGTCAATAATCACATAGTTTCACTTATTTGTGGAGCATAAGAAATAACACAGAGGACATGGGGAGACAGAGAGGAGAAGGGGGTTTAGGGAAATTGGAGAGGGAGATGAACCATGGACTCTGAAAAACAATCTGAGGGTTTTGAAGGGGCGGGGGGCAGTGGTGGGATGTTGGGTGAGCCTGGTGGTGTGTATTATGGAAGGCACGTATTGCATGGGGCATTGGATGTGGTGCATAAACAATGAATTCTGGTTCACTGAAAAGAAATTAAAAAATAAAAAAATTAAAAATGTCTTCATCGGATTGAGAATCTGCCATAATTTAGCCTCATGTTTACAGTGACCAATTAGTACATACTGAGTTAGGTTATTTGCATGCTAGGTATCTTTCCAAATGTAAAATTTTCTGGTTTGTAATTGTTAAACTTTTCCCATAAACACAGTGGGGGACTGAATAGAACACAAAGGAGAAATTTATTGCATGATAGAAGGTCTCTGGGGGGGGCGGTTCAGACAAGATGAATGGCATTATTGTACCTTGAAGTTTGATAAGTGGGAGGTTTAGGAGTATTTTCAGTACCCAAATTGTCACATAAACAATGAACCATAAGCAACAGATGAACACGTGAAGGAAGGAAGGAAGGAAAGAAGGAAATGTTTAGCTGCTGACTTAATGATCCATGACAAATAATTGTAAAATGTAAAAAAAAAAAGAAAGAAGAAAAAGATATTTTTTCCAGAGGGAATGCCCTCCTTTTTTTTTTTTTAACCTCTGGATTTTGAGTCAGGGTTTTAGGGCAACAAAAGCAAGTCTATCTAACCAGTCATTTCTTGTCTTTTTTCATTATTTCAGTTTTTGATTTCTGAATGCTTCCATGCTTCCTAGTCTTTAAAAATTTTGATTACTAAAATCATCTAAGTATTCTTTCCTGAATTTAGAAACATGATCAAATTATTGTTATTCTATAAGATCTCCTGACGATGTCTGATTCATTTTAGAGACAAATGCTTTCTAATTCTCAAACTTACTCATAGATATTATGCATGGATAAGCACCAAAGCAACTTTATTTTATTGCTCTTATTTGAATTCCTTTTATTTTCCCTTACCTCCTAGGGCTCCTCATAGTCTCTGCTTTTAGCATAATCACGGAAGACAGTAGATCTTTTTTATCTATTGTCTAAAATAGTCTTCCCACTGTTCCATATGTATTGATTCTCATACTTCTAAAATCTCTTTTAGAAATCAATACTTTGACCTTGATATGTTCTTAATTTTTACATTCCCTTCTTAGGTTTCATTTCCTTTAACTTGGTTTGCTTTATTGAACTGAAAGTTATGAAAAGAAAAAAAGTAAAACTTTTTCTCTGGGATTTTCTCTTGATAAGTTTTCATTATTCTTTTTCAAATCATAGCACGAAGTTTACAGTAAAACCTGGGCTTTATGTTACCTACTACATAATTCATTTGGGGTTGGAAGGACACCTTTTAAGCTCTCAAATTTGTTGATGTATATATATATATATATATATATATATGTATATATATATATATATATATATTTTAATTTAAATTTTAGTTTTTTTTATGTTTTTGCCCCACCATTCCCTGTACACGCATTCTTGGTTGTTCATTCTTAATGGTGCCTTATGATTCCCAGTCACACAGTGTTCTTGCAAACATTGACAACATACAAGTGGAATGTGTTCTTTCTTTTTCTTTTCTTTCTTTTTTTTTTTTTTTTTAGAGATTTTATTTATTTATTTATTTATTTGACAGGCAGAGAGGGAGAGAAAGGTGGAAGCAGGCTCCCTGCGGAGCAGAAAGCCCAATGTGGGGCTTGGTCCCAGGACCCCAGGATCATGACCTGAGCTGAAGGCAGAGGCTTTAACCCACTGAGCCACCCAGGCGCCACTGTTCTTTATTTTTCTTAATCTTTTATTCATTCACTTTAAATATTGCTTCAAGTCTTTCTTCTGCTATTGCATTTATCATGATTAAATGTATCTCTCTTTCTAACTTCTATGTTGTATTTAAATCTAATTCCCACTAGTGCATTTTGAATATATTCGTATGTTCCATTTGTTTTCCTAATTTTTCCATGTATTTTTCTTTGCTTCTAGGAAAAATTCACCCTTTTCTCTTAGAAAATTAAATATTGTCTGGTATAAGAATTTTTTTCTATTTCCACTGGGTAGAATTAATTATTTGATCTTTCATGACTACTTTATATGATTCCTACATAATACAGATCATTCTAAGTGCTATTCATAGATCCGTATTAAGTAATTGCTAGTTTCTTAATGAGGGATAAATATATATCTAAGAAATCATGGAAATTAAAGACTTTCTTTTACTTTCTTTCTTATACTACTTACTCCAGGACAAGAAAGTGGTTGGAATTGAGTTACTCACTTAAAGATATTTTATTATAATTTCCAAAGACTTGTAAATTGTCCACAAAGTCATAGTGTTTTATAAATGTTTGTTGAATTTGTTTTGTCAGATAAAATTTAAATGCCATCAGTTACCAGAGACCGGTTATGAAAGAGTAGTTTAAAACAATAGGTAAAATTTATTAACACATTCTAAATGACTAGACCTAAGAAAATTGTAAGAGTGAAATGGAAGAATTAGAATGGTTTACATAAAAGAAGACATTTTCATCTGCCATAATTTCATTTATTTTCTGTTTTTCTTTACTTGTGTGTGTGTGTGTTCCACTGTTCCCTCTTTCCTATTTTCCTGTGGATTATTTGAACATTGTTGACTAACCAAAATGGTTTCTCTACATCTTCAAATTTTATTTTATTATGGTAAGAATTGAACAGGAGATACATCATTTTAACAAAATTTTAGGTGTGCCGTACATTACTGTTAACCATAAGTATAATGTACAGCTGATACCTAGAACTGATTTTTCTTACTGTACTGAAATTCTATAAATTTGGGTATTTTAAGTACCTTTGTCAAAAAAATGGAATTGTGCAACAGGCTTATTTCACTTAGTATAATGTCTCCCAAGTTCATTCATGTGGTCACATATGACAGAATTTCCTTCTTTTTTACATCTGAACAGCATTCCACTGTATGTATACACCATATTTTCTTTATTCATACATCCGATGGATGTGTAAGTTATTGCCACATCTTTATCTTATTGTGACTAGTGTTGCAAGAAAAGTGGGAGTGCTAGTTTCTCTTTGAGATCCTGATTTCAGTTATTTTATATATATAACCATAAGCAGGATTGCTGGTACATATGGCAGGTTTGTTTTTAATTTTTTAGTAAACTGCTTTCCAAAGCAGCTGCACCATTCTACATTTTTACCAAGAGTGCAAGAGTTTTCATTTGCCCACATCATTGCCAACACTTGTTTTCTTTGTTATTATTGTTCTTGTTTTGTTCATAGCCACTCAAACAGGTGTGAGGTTATATTTCATTGTGTTTTTGATTTGTAGTTCTCTGACAATTAGTGATGCTGTGAGCATCTCTTCATAGCCCTCTTGGGCATTGGTGTGTTTTCTTTAGAGGAATATCTATTCAAAGTCCTTGGCCCACTTTTTAATTGAGACATAATTTTTATTTGCTATTAAGTTCCTTATATATTTTAGAGATTAATCCCTTATCAGATATATGGCCTATAAACATTTTCTTCCATTCCATAGGTTGCCTTTTCACTCTATTGATTTTACTGATGATAAGCTTTTTAGCTTGTAATTCCACTTGTTTATTCTTGGTTTTGTTTCCTGATTTACCCATGTTTATGATTATTATATATAATTTATAAGCTTTTAGTGGTTATTTTCCCATTGGTAAATACTTTTTGTAAAGGATCAGATAGTATATAGTGCAAGCTTTGTGAGACATATGGTCACCTAGTCAGTTCTGCAAGAGTGGCAAAAAATAGCTATAAACAATACATGAATGAGTGGACATGGTTATGTACCAGTCAAAATTTATGTACAAAAACAGATGGAGGATGGGTTTTTAGTTCAAGGGCAGCAGTTTGCCAAACACTGCCATTTTAGGGAACACAATCTATAATGTAACATTACCATTTACTAATATAAATATTTACCAATTTTAAAGGAAAGTACATATCTTATTGCATTTTGTTCCCATATATTCTCTATTTTATGATATAGTTTAATTAGGTATCATGTCCATATATTTTGAGAATGGCATCAGGTAATACTTGCTTTTAACTATAAAACATAATTTCAAAAACTCAAGAGGAATTATAATGTTCTAAAAGAGATTTTAAAACTATGAGAATCAATATGTATAGAACAAAGGGAAGACAGTTTCAGGAAACAGATTTTTAAAAACTGTCTTTAGCTATTATGTTAAAAGCAGAGGCCAAGGGGAATCACAAGAACTAGAAAACAAAGGAATTAAAATAATTACAATGAAATAAAATTACTTTTGTTATTGTCCTAAAATGGTCTCTGAGGCTCTTTTCATTTTCTTTTTGCTCCTCAGATTTAGGAATATATATTAATCTATTTCTAAGTTCCCAAATTATTTCCTCTGTCAACTCCAGTCTGCTATTGAATTCATCCACTGAGTTTTTATATTTTGGCCATTATATTTTATCAGTTCTAAATGTTCATTCTTTTTTTCTGTTTCATTCCTGACACTTATTCTTTTTTTCATTTATTTTAAGACAGTTTGTAATTGTTTGTTTGGACATTTTTATGAGAGATGGTTTACAATTTGGTTGGATAATACCAACATCTGTGTCATCTTAATAGTGACATCTATTTACTGCCTTTTATTCATGAGAGTTTAGATTTTCGTAATTCTTGGAGTGATGAATAATTTAAGATACAGTATGCTGGGTATGTTGAGAGTGAAAAAAATCTCTTTTTTTAGGATGTCTGGGTGGCTCAGTTTTTTTAAGTGTCTGCCTTCAGCTCAGGTCATGATCCCTGGGTCCTGGGATCGAGTTCCACATTGAGCTCCTTGCTCAGCAGGGAACCTGCTTCTCCCTCTGCCTGCTGCTCTCCCCTGCTTGTGCACTCTCTTGTTCTCTCTCTCAGACAAATAAATAAAATCTTTTTTTTTAATCTATTTTTTTCCAGGCAATATATGGGTGTTTAGAACATGCATCCTGATCCACTTTGTGAATGTGGTTGAAATGTCAACTTTATTTTCAAAGGCTTTGCAGTATTATTGTGGTCCCTCCCTCTTATGTGCTTCCTGGAGGCCAAGCTAGAACCAAGGGTAGACCCACACCAGAATTAAGTTATCAAAACTTTTCTGATTTGTATTGGTTGGTTTCATGTATGAACTTTTCTGAGGACTGCCCAACACTTCACATATAGACTTAAAATATCCTTTTTTCTAATTCCATTTCCTCTGAAGTTCTCCCTTTCCTTTTTCTTTTGTTGGGAAATATGGATACATGGTCTCATTTTTTTTTCCAGAGATAAAATGGTGGACAAGGCTCTGCCCTCCATCTCCATAGCTGAGATGGTGGGGAGAGAGAAAAGAGTTTTCTCATTATTGCAGGAGGTGAATATGTGACTGGCCTTTTCTCCCAGTGTGTATATGGTGTAAAGAGTGATCCTCCACTTTATTAAAGGGCAGAGATGAAAAATAAGTCTCTATTCATGATCATATGATCAGAGTAGGCACATCACCATGTTGTTACAGGGCAAGGATAGAAGACAGGGCTCTGTTCAGTCTCTGGACTTTATAAGAAGGGAAAGTGGTGCAACATTTTTATTATAGTGTTTATCTGGAGTAAGGCATATATGTTCTAAATGTTTCTCTTCTACTGGACCACTATTTAACTTGTGCTCTGTCTAGAAAGATCAGACTTTACTTCTTTGTTTTGTGTATGTCCATTGATGGTTCTGACTAGTGGACTTATCTAGTACACAAACCAGAATGTATATGAGGCAATAAATAAATAAATAAATGTCTGGAAATTTGCTGCTGGTTTGTTACTCATGTCTTGTGGTTCATAATGACTCTATTTTCTTTTTTTCCATCTTTTGGAATCATTAATCAATTGCTGTATGAATTTACTCTAGGAATTTTTAGTTAGAGAAGGATTGGAAAAATGGAGTGGAATGTGCTTACTCTTTCATTTCAAGAATTAGAAACAAGAGGTTACTTTATAAATTTGCAAGAATTTTAGTTGAATTTCAAGGTAGAAGCTAGACAAAAATAGATTGACATGGGGAATGGAAATGAGGGGATAGAGAGTATGAATACAGACATATATTTGAGAAATTTGACCATTATAAAATGCAAAGAGATAAGATGGTAGAAGAATGCCTAAGTTCATGGAAGGATTTTTTTCTTCCCAGAAGAGTAAACATGAGCAAATTGAAATAATGATGGGAATTAGGCACAATGAGATAAGAAGCAAAGCCCAGATAGAAGGAGCTTAAGACAGGAATATAGTCACATCTTCTGTTTTAATAGAAGAGCAGAGAAAAATATAACTGTCTTTGTAATTAAGTATATTTGACTATTAGCACTTAATTAAAATATGTAGCTCCTTTTGAGTTAGGGGAAATAAATTTGAACATTTAAAAATATACAAAGGACTTTAAATATTTTACATAGAGAACCGGAGAAAGATATGGAGCTGACTAGGGAAATTGAAGCTGGTTAAATTTGTATATATTTTTAAAGGATTAGTTGATGTAATGGCGCATGGAATCTAAGGAGAATAGAAAAGGAACTATGACAGAGAATGGCCAATTTATTGAAATTAGATAAATAGAAGGATCTAAGTGTTAGAGACCTCTATGGAATTGAAAAGCGTGTATAAACAATAAAAATTCATGAGAGGCTTGGGAAAATAAGGATTGTAAGTGTAATGGTATAGTCAAATTTATGCATTAATGTGCTGGTCATTTCTGAATGACAGAGGATATACAGTTTGGTCATAGGAGTAAAAGAGCAAATTTGAATGGAGTAGAATAGGCAGAAACCAATAGCCAAGAGTGTAAGATGGTAGACAGATTAATTTTTTAAATATACTTTCTTCAGGATGGGACCAAAAATTGGGATAGGAAAACTGTGATTTTGATAACATCCTCAGGTATAAGAGGGAGAAAATGGAGGAGGGTATTCAAATTATGTGTTAGCAGTAAAGGGGTTTAAAAAGCAGTAGAACTGAAAATAATGGCCTTTTTAAAAAAAATCGTTCTTTTTTTAAGTTTTTTTTTTTTTTTTTTTTTTTTTTTTTTTTTTTTAACAGAGAGAGACACAGCGAGGAAGGGAACACAAGCAAGGGGGGAGTGGGAGAGGGAAAAGTAGGCTTCCTGCTGAGCAAGGAGCCCTATGCGGGGCTCCATCCCAGGACCCTAGGATCAGGACCTGAGCTGAAATGCTCAAAGACTGAGCCACCCAAGGGCCCCTAAAAAAGTAGTTAAATAAGTGATTTTATGGAAATGAAATTGCCTAAGGAATGATACAGTTTTCAGACTAATGTGATTTGGGGCTATGAGAAAAGAAGTAGCTTCAATAGATGTCTTCAGAAAAGTATGGATCTTCAAAGAAGTAGCTGAGGATGCAAGATGCTTGTGATATACAGATGCTCAGAGCTGTGGTTGAAGCAGAGGCTTAGGGCCAGACAGCATGGCTTCAGTCCTGGCTAGCTGTGTGACCTTGGGGGCACTAAGTAGTGTTTTGACTTTAGGTTACTCATCTATAAAATGAAGGTATTAGTGTCCATACTAGGTGATTAAGCGAACTGATACCTGTGTGTCTGTTATAAAACAACTGTTGTCTTTCAGCTTTAAAGCCACTCTTCTATGCTCTGCAACATATTTCAGTTTGCAGATTGTTTTTATCCTCCTATAATCAACCTCATAGCCGCCATCAGAGATACTAGCTCCAGCTGGCTGGGACCTCTTTCTTAGAAGTATGATGCCCTTCTTTGTGTGATCATCTCCAGTACCCAGAGGCAACACTTTCAGCCAGGCAGCCAACGCTCTCCAGAGGTCTGTCTCCCTGCTTTGCTGGTTCCTACCTCCAAGCTCTAAATTCTAATAGTCCCCAAAGTTTGCTTTGTTTCCCTAAACCTGGGGTTAGAACTGAATTCTGTGATATCTCTATATTGACTTTAGATCTTTTAATTTTTTTAATGTTGGTTAAACAATTATTAATCTTCAATGTTTATTAAAATAGCAGTGTGCTGAGGTGCATCGATGGTTCTGTCGGTTAAGCATCTGCCTTTAGTTCAAGTCATGATCCCAGGGTCCTGGGATTGAACCCTACATCCAGCTCCCTAGTCAGTGGGGAGTCTTTTCTTCTTCCTCTTCTTTTGCCCCTCCCCTGCTCATGCTCTCTCTCAAATAAATACATAAAGTCTTTAAAAATAAAATAAAATACCAGTGTGGTTTATGTTCTCTTGATAGCACATTGATACCAAATAGAAAATATTTAGCACAGAAACTTCGTAAACATGTTATTATTTTGTTTTTGTTACAGCAGAAAGATTTAGGAATCATAGGAAACATGGGTGGTCAGGTTAAGGAAGAGATGGCATAGGTCAGCGTATAGCATATGTTTATGTGCACATAGACAGGAATATAAGACCTGGGGTATTTGCCTCTTATATGGGGCCAGTAAAAATATTGGGATACAAAAGGAGATACATTCTCATATACTTGTAGCTACTTACTGAATTTAGTTTCTTATGGACTTAGTTTTATTTCTCAGCAAAAGAGATGGTTCAAGAAGAGGTTATAGTTGTCAGGGACCTGGTATCTTGGTGCTGAGGAGATCTTTGGCTATGGCCTAAGGAAGGAAGGAACTTATGGAAAGGAGCACAAGAGTTCTATATATGTGAGGATGTTAATACCTTGTGATGACACACTATAATCTAAAGGGGTGAATACAGAGGAAAACATCTTGTTAAATTGCTGTATTACATATGTTATTAAATGTCCAACTATATTAGGGAGATGAAACAATCACGATATTCATAATGCAGACTGTAAATATATTAGGTAAACTATATTAGTTAAGAGAAATTAGAGTCAACTGAAAATCTTTTCTGTGCTTCATTCAAACAAAAAGTGGGTTATATAAATTTGATTCATACTTTATTGGCATTTTAATTTTTGTGAAGATCAAAGCAATCAGAAATAGAACATCCGGTCTTTACCTAGCTCTGACTAGTAAAGAGATCTTGGTTCATGAAATAAAATACTGGGGAGTAAGTGAAACAGTTGTTTATGAAAGATTTACCAAAGCACGATAAGAATATAAATCCTACTTGATGCGAAAAGCAAATTATACAGAGACAAATTTCTAAACACTAAGGAGTGAAAGACTATAGTTTCTCATGATGTGTATTTCAAAAACAAATGAACACACTTTAAAACTTACACGATGAGTTGTGAAAACTTACAGAACTCATGTAAAGAGACTCATGTAATTAAGCCAAAGTTCTTTGACTATTACAAATTTCGAAAGAGACTCATGTAATTAAGCTAAAGTCCTCTATTAGAGATTTCAAAAAATATTTACAAATATGAATGGATATCAGCAATTTTATCAGGAGGGATGAATAGAATCACAGAGACATGGATAGGTATCATCAATATGGCTAGTTTGCTACAAGGCGGATACAACATGGGGCACCTGGCTCTGTTAGTTATGTGGTTATGGCTCAGTTGGTTAAGGTTCCACTCTTGATTCCATTTCAGATCATGTTCGCAGTGTGGTGAGGTTGAGCCCCACGTCAGGCCCATGTGCTGGGTGTGAAGCCAGCTTAGGATTCTCTCTCTCCCTTTCCCGTTTACCCCTCCCCTCTAAAAAAAGAAATAAAATAAAAGGCTGATATGACTTATCATTTTTTTCTCAAGACCACTCAAAGTTTTTAAAGAACTTTTTGTTAAAAATAAATACAATAAGAAGTTATGAATTTATTAATAACATAAGATGTGGGAATATGTACTTTTTTTTCTCCTCTGCCCTTAAGAAGATTAAAAAATACATATATCCCTGCTCATTGTGATGTGACTTAACAGTACTTTCCTGTAACAGGAGTATACTTCTCAGTGAAAACAGGGGAGACCAATAGAACATAGTCAGAAGTGACAATATGGTGATTTTTAGTGGAAATTTTAAGAGCCATCACTTTTTTCTCCAGCTTTCTTTCTATTATTCCTAATGAAAAGAGTTTGTTACATGTGGAGGATTCTTCTTCAATTTGGATCCTGGAATGAGGTCAGTAGAGGAGAGCCAGACATCAGAGATACTATCATGGACTATGAGGAAGATATAATCCGTTGTTTGTGCAAGCCATTGTCATTATTGAGTTGCTGTTACCCAATGGTATTATATTTTTAAAACACTATAGTTTATATATGCAAACACAGTAGAAATGAAAGGAAACTTAAAGTGCAATATTGTGTGTATTTTCTGACTATGAAAATGTTCAGATTGAAGAAAGATAAATTACATACTAAGAACAAAGTGACTCTTGGTAAGTGAGGAGGTTTTAAGAGACCATGTATATCATTTTAAATAAGACAAATTTCCTAGCTTGTACGAAAGATAGGCATTTTTAAGTTCTTAGTGAGAAAAGTAGTAGTGTAGTCTAAAAGCTAGGTTTAAAAGGATGCCCGGGGGTGCCTGGGTGGCTCAGTGGGTTAAGCTGCTGCCTTCAGCTCAGGTCATGATCCCAGAGTCCTGGGATCGAGTCCTGCATCAGGCTCTATGCTCAGCAGGGAGCCTGCTTCCCCCCCCCTTCTCTGCCTGCCTCTCTGCCTGCTTGTGATTTCTCTCTCTGTCAAATAAATAAATAAAATCTTAAAAAAAAATAAAATAAAAAAATAAAAATAAAAAAAAAAGAATGCCTGGGTGGCTCAGTCGGTTAAATAGCTGCCTTTGGCTCAGGTCATTATCTTGGGGTCCTGGGATCGAGCCCGGCTTTGGACTTCCATAACCACCCAATCTAAATTTTCCTTTCTCCTGAATTGACATATTACACTGTTTATATATCTACTTAAAAAAAAACAAACAAAAGAGTTTTATTGAGTTATAATCTAACATACCGTACATTAAACCATACATTTATTTTATCTGTTTAAGTTCTAGAATTCATTTTTAGTATTTTCACATGTATGTGCAACTGTAATAATAATCAATTTTAGAATATTTCATCACCTTCAAAAGAAACTCTTTACTATGCTTCTAAACCCTTTTCTATACTATAGTATAGAAACCCAATATTATACCTTTAGCTATACTTCTCTTAGCCCATCATTTAGGAGATATATATAGTTTTACTTCTTCCTTTCCTCTGTGGATGCTTTTTAAAATTTTCAGGCCAAATTTTCCTAGTTAGATCCGCCATTACACTGTTAATAGAAGTGGCAAAAGCAGACATGCTTATCTTGTTATTCATCCTATGAGGAAAGGATCTAGTCTTTCACCATTAAGTAAGATGTTAGCTGTGAGTTTTTCATAGATGTCCATTATCAAGTTGAGGAAGTTCCCTTCTGTGGCTAATTTTTTGGGCATTTTTCTTATAAAAAGATGTTGGTTTTTGTCAGATGTTTTCTCTATGTCTATTAAAATCATACAATTTTGTTTTTAATTATAGATATAATATATTGCATTAATTGATTTTCAACTATTAAACCAACCTAGTATCTCTGGGACTGATCACTTGGAAATAGTGTATAGTTTGTTTTATGTATTGATAGCTAGGATTTTGTTGTGGATTTTGTGCCCATATTCATAAGATATATTGCACACTGATTTTTTTTCTTTATAAAATTGGGCATTTTATTAAGAAATGTCTTTAAAAATTTTTTAAGTGCACAGCAAACTTTTGTTGACCAAAGACACAATGTTGTACCATATATCTCTATAATTTACTCATCTTGCATGACTAAAATATTCATTGAACAACAACTACCCATTTACTCCTTCCCCCAGCCCCTGACAACCAGCATTCTACTCTATTTCTATGAGTTTGACTATTTTAGATACTTCATGTAAGTGAAATCATGCAGCATTCATCCTTTCATAACTGGCTTTTGTTCTTAGCATAGTATGTTACAGACATTCATGTTGTCATATATTCAGGATTTCCTTCTTTTTAAAGGTTGGTTAATATGCCATTGCATATATATACAACATTTTCTTTATCCATTCACTTGTCAATGTCCATTTAGGTTGTTTCCATATCTGCCTATTGTGAATAGTATTGCAATGAACATAGTAGGGCAGATATCTCTTCTAGATCCTGATTTCAATTGATTTGAATAAATAACCAAGAATGGGATTGCTGGATCACATGGGAGTATAATATTTAATTTTTTTGAGGAACCTCCAGACTGTTTTCCATACTGTCTGTATTATATTACATTTCTACCTTCAGTGTATACAATTTCTAATTTCTCTGTATCCTTGCGAACTCCTTCTTCCCCTTCTTCTTCTCCTTCTCCTTCTCCTTCTCCTTCTCCTTCTCCTTCTCCTTCTCCTTCTCCTTCTCCTTCTCCTTCTCCTTCTCCTTCTTCTTCTTCTTCTTCTTCTTCTTCTTCTTCTTCTTCTTCTTCTTCTTCTTCTTTTACAATAGCCATTCTGACAGGCATGAGATCATATCCATTATTGTTTTAATTTACATTTCCCTGATGATTAGTGATGTGAAACATCTTTTCATATTCCTGTTGACAAATTCTGTGTGTTTTCTGGAGAAATGTCTACTCAGATCCTTAGCTTATTTTTTAACTGGTTTATTTGGTTTTTGTTTGCTATTGAGTTCCTTACATATTTTGCATATTAACCCATTACCAAATACATGGTTCACAAATATTTTCTTCCATTCGATAGGTTGCCTTTTCACTGTGTTTTTTTCTTTGTCGTAGAAGCTTTTCAGTTTGATGTAGTTTCACTTGACTATTTTGCTTTCGTTACTTGCCCTTGTGGTGTCATATTTAAGAAATCACTGCCAGGACAAATGTCTTGAAGGTTTTTCCCTACGTTTTCTTTCAGGAGCTTTACAGTTTCAGGTCTAATATTTAAATGTTTGTACACTTAGGGGCACCTGGGTGGCACAGTGGATTAAAGTCTCTGCCTTTGGCTCAGGTCATGATCTCAGGGTCCTGGGATCGAGCCCCACATCAGGCTCTCTCCACAGGAAGCTTGTTTCCCTTCCTCTCTCTCTGCCTGCTTCTCTGCTTACTTGTGATCTCTGTCTCTCTGTCAAATAAATAAATAAAAACTAAAACTAAATAAATGTTTGGTACATTTTGAGGTTATTTTTGTGCATGGTATAAGGGTCCATTTTCATTGTTTTGCATGTGAATATCTAGTTTACTCAGCTATATCTGTTGACAAGACTGCCATAACCCCACTGTGTATTCTTAACACTCTTATCAAAGATCAGTGAACTGTATGTTTTATTTTGGGCTTTCAGTTTGGTTCCATTTGTCTAGGTGCCTTTTTAAAAAAATCAGTGCTGTCCTGTTTCATTACCACAGCTTTATAATATATTGTGAAATCAGGAAGTGTGATACCTCCTGCTTTGTTCTTCTTTATCAAGATTGCTTTGGCTATTTGGGGTCTTTGTGGTTCCGTATGAATTTTAGGATTATTCTTTTCTATCTGTGCAGTTTTTACATATTTATTCCTGACATTTACCTCTAGACAGTGTGCTAAAATATATTGAGATCTTGCTTGCCTGCTTAACATTGTTTTCTCGGTACTAAGGATAGTGCTAGAAAAACAGTGCATTTCTCAAAAATATTTCTTGAATATAAGAAAGGGAAGCAAGAAAGGGAAGAAGGAAGGCACAGAGAGAGCGGATCAATGTACAGAAAGTCTCTGGTTAGTCTCATTGCTGATGATGGTAGGATGATGATGATGAAGATGTTGATGAAGATGATGATAGAGACAATGGTGACAATGACAACCAATAGTGATGAATAAATCAACATTGACAGATGCTTAGGACCCTTGAAAAGATCTTAGGATGGTTATAAACTCTAGAATACCAAATGACAAATTTAGGAGTCATGTAACAAATGGTATTCTGACTTATTCACATGTTAAGCTAATGTTTTTTGAACACAGGTTATGTGCCAGGTGCCAGTGATCAGAGCTAAAACTATATGTAAACTAACCTCTTAAGTAGCTTAGAAAATTTGTCTCAAAGATACAGATGTAGTGAAAAGAATGGCATATATATATCCCAGTGTTCATAGCAGCAATGTCCACAGTAGCCAAAATGTGGGAAGATCTAAGATGCCCTTGAACAGACGAATGGATAAAGAAGATGTGGTCCATACACACAATGGAATATTACTCAACCATCAGAAAGGATAAATACCCAACTTTGTATCAACATGGATGGGACTGGAGGAGATTATGCTGAGTGAAATAGTCAAGCAGAGAAAGTCAATTATCATATGGTTTCACTTACTTGTGGAACATAAGGAATAGCATGAAGAACAGAAGAAGGAAGGGAAAAGTGAAGGGGGAAAATCGGAAAGGGCGACAAACCATGAGAGACTGTGGACTCTGAGAAACAAACTGGGGGTTTTGGGGTGGGGCGATGGGTTGGCCTGGTGATAGCTATTAAGGAGAGCATGTATTGCATGGAGCACTAGGTGTTATACATAAACAATGAATCTTGGAGTACTACATCAAAAACTAATGATATACTGTATGGTGACTAATATAATTTAAAAAAAAGAGAAAAAATATTGTCTTTTCCATTTTGGGTGGGGGAAGAAATTAGGAAGGCTAGAGCCAATAACTAAATAAAAATAAATATAAATACCAATGACATGTTTCTAAACTCGAAAAACTCAGAATGATTTGCTATGACAATTGAGTGACATTTTTCTATCTACACTAGAGTTCAAAGCACAAGCCTCATATTTTCCTAAAGCATTTTGTCAACCACTAAAATGTATTTTATATTCTTTTTAACACTGAAGATGTGTCTTATAATATTACTCATTTTCTAAAGTAGCATTTAATAAGTTTGTCAGTAAGCTAATTAACCCATATATTTTAATTACTTAGCATACCACATTTGTGGCTTACTATGTATATATATGCCTTATAGCAAAGACTATTTTAATCATTATTAAAGTAATTTTTTGACCTATGCCTGGTATTAAAGTTAAAAAACTTAATGTTTAAATTTGTTTTGAAAATTAAATGTTTGCCTAAATCCTTATTCAAAATATCCCACTGTGTTTTAATGGTCAGATATGTGTTTCATATGTAATATTTGGTGTTTAATGTATTTTTACTTCTGTTTAATTTGAAATACACGAAAAGTTAGCATATCCCATGACTTATCACTCTGGTGTAATGAAAACTTACGTACCTCTCTGTTTCAATTAATGAATGGTTATAGAAGGCAAAACAACCTCAGAACTTGTTGATTATATTTTAGAACCAGACATAAATGGAAGAGCAAACATGAACATGAAAAAAAAAATGTTTCACAGTGAGTATAAACATAATCAATTTAGAATAAATAGTTCAATCCAAGACACAGATGCTTTATCAATGGCTTTAATTGGAAGAAAAGAGGTTTGTAACAACTCAAAGTAAAATATGATGGCTTGTGTCATAGTGTTATAAAACATATTCTTCTTAAGAGCAGAGGGGGCAAAAGGAATGAAAAACATGATGGACCTTGAGTAACAGCTCAACAGTAATGTTGTATAATTGCTTTTCATCCTTTCTATCAGCAGCGGAGCTTTAAAACATTGATCAAAGATGATGACTATCACAAAGTGCTTAAAGTGCAGCACATTGTTAAATTTCCTTAGCCTCTGAAATAATTATAGCATGAGCAAGCATAAAGATGATTCCCCCACCTTCACCCGCCTTCCTCAAATGATTTTCCAGCCAAGGTAGATGGGATTAAAAGAAATCTGACATGAATGAGCTATATTAGAACATCGATGTCAAAAGATATATCACCGACACTTACCTCAAAAGGATAAAAATACTGTGAACATTTCACATTAATGCACATCAGAATTCCATCATTTTCCTTACTGACAAACATGCGACTGAAATAAAGGACACACAGCATACCCAATAGATGAGAAAGTGCAATGCATAAATGAGAAGTGTTTGTTGATGATGTAAAGGAGATAGCTCTTATCTGCTAAGATTTTACAGCTAAAGAAATGATTTGGGGAGAAAAATATTTCTATCCATTTATGGTTATAATAGGTAAAGGATTTTTCCCCAGTAATTTAGTAGTTTATGGTAGATTAATATTTTAAGCTCATGGTTTCATTAAAATTTAATGACTTAACTTATTCATCATTTAGTGAATTTTAAAATAAGACTTGAAATCCTTCTAAATGCCAGGCATTGTATAAGAACACAGGTACTGTATTGTTACAATAGTTACATGTGAGGCTCCATGCTGTGTGCTCTAAGCCTATCTGATTTTGGTACCCACAGCTGGTATAGGTAGTCACACACCTTTGCCAGTTTTCTAGATCAAGTACTCACTCTGATGTCTCTCTGCTATGGAATGCCATTCATTTACAATTAGGGGAATTAGGAGGTAGGGGGGATTTAATGCCCTCCAAGAGAGTTTCAACCAATGTTATAAGTGGATAGATATTTCGTTCCCTTAGATAATCTGGAAGGATGATTGTAAGGTGCATTCAAGGTAGTTTCTCAACTGATTACCTGAGAGAGGGTTGAACCCTTATTGCACACAACAGTAACCAGTTCATTAGTGCTTAGTTACTGGACATTTTTCCCCCCATCTCATTTTCTTTCCTAAATTTGTTTTTCCACTGTCCCCCAAAATCTATGTTTCCAAGTGGCTCCCCCCCACCCCAGGATCTGCTTCCAGAAAGAGACTGAAACCAAATGAATCAGTACTGGTAGTAACAGTAGAAAGTAGCCCCTCTGGGGCGCCTGGGTGGCTCAGTGGGTTAAAGCCTCTGCCTTCACCTCAGGTCATGATCCCGGGGTCCTGGGATCGGTCCTGGGATCGATCCTGGGATGGAGCCCTGCATCAGGCTCTCTGCTCAGCAGGGAGCCTTCTTCCCCCTCTCTCTCTGCCTGCCTCTCTGTCTACTTATGATCTCTGTCTGTCAAATAAATAAATAAAATCTTTAAAAGAAAGAAAGAAAGAAGCCCCTCAACATGGGATTCTGAGATTGTTCGCTCTTTATGTCAAATGGCAAAAAAAGATTCCATTGCTGGTGATAAATGAGTTGCTGGTGATAAGTGGTTTGCTTTACTACCACATTTTGGAAAACAGGTTTATGTAATAGCTCCAACAGTTGAAAACTATGAAGGCAAGGTATTTATAAGGCTTGTAGAGGTGGCTTACCTTCTTTCAACTGTTCCAGAAGCCCTGATGGCAGGCTCAGGTTAGCCAACTCTCAGCTCAGGACATGTGAGAAAATCAAGAAGGGCTTCTTAAGCCTCTTACAGTGTTTATTACCTGCAACTGGAATACACATAGCATTGAAAAAGCAGGTCCAGGATTTAATTTTAAGTGTTGAACAAATGTAAAAGATAGCCTCAGCTTTCTGATGTTTCTTGATAGCAAGGCTGTGGTAGTGAATATATGAGACACTGAAAAATTGGATGGATTCTGGGAAAGATTGACTAGAGAATGTTGCACCCCCAGATTTCCTGAAATCTCTGGACTTTGAGAGCAGTGTTGTCAACTGTTGCTAGAGGCATTCTCGACCTTGACAGAGGACAATGTGAAGAAATCACCTGAGGTGAGTGCCTTGCAATAGGATATTTTTCTCCTCAAGGTCATCCACATTTTTAATATTTGGCTCACATGTATAAATATGCTCAAATCTCAGTCTAAGAAGGGATATATAGTCTCTGCTATGAGCAAACTATCTCATTAAACGAGCTTCAGAACCAGGGTAATAGGGAGACAAATCATCAAAGTCTCTTAACCTTAGGAAGCAAACTGAGTGTTGCTGGTGGGGGGTAGGGAGCGGGGAGATGGGATGGCTGGGTGATGGACATTGGGGAGGATATGTGTTATGGTAAGCACTGTGTGTTGTGTAAGACTGGTGAATCACAGACCTGTACCCCTGAAACAAATAATACATTATATGTTGTTAATAATAATAATAAAGAACCAGGGTAATGGGTAAATATGTAGCCATAGAAACTCAGAAACATACATAGGAGTGGTATTTAAAGTATCACTAGATAGCATTGAAGAAGTACGTTTATATTTACCTGGAGGCACACTCCAGTGGCATAATGTAATATTCTGTGTGAACACCTGGAGCTGGTTTTAATGTGATGCTTAAAAGAGGTTTGTTTACAGCTTGCATGTAGTAGTACTTTATAGTCAGTGATATGAGGTTGCCACAGTCACCTTAGTGAAATGTTAAGACTGTGTACCTTGGAAAGCCCAAAGGATATGAAAGTGATAGGAAGCACTACAAAGAGAGTGATCAATATATTTAAGAAGATTAATGTTGGTTTTGTCTGTAGGTTGGAATTGACAGTGAGTGGTGCTTCCATGGAACTTAGATAAAATCCCATTCTAGCAGAAAACAGATGGTAGCACTTAGAGGCAAGGTGGACATAATGGTAATAATGGGAATAAAATAGAGTGGTAGGTTATCTTTACTCAAAGAAATCGTGGCTATGGCTTTTAGATCATGGTGATCTCAGTGAGAAAGAGGAGGAAGAAAGTAAACTATTGTTTGACCTACTTTGCCAGAGTAAGTGGATATTAGGTCTTTGTACGGAAGACTGTGTTCCCTTGCCCAATTTTTTGATTTGAACTACTTAGATCCAGAGCCCACTGATTAAAGGGAACTCTAGATATTCCCGAGGAAGGAACCTGCAGTGTCATTATATGTATATGAAGTACATCCCCATTTCTTCTACAAAGGACCTGCAGCTATTTAAAAGAGTAACTGTACCTTGTGGGAAGGGGAATTCTTTGGGGATTTTTAAATAGAGGATCTGAGCCTACCGTGGTAATCAGTGAGACCTAAATACAGTCACAGCCCCTGTTTAAGATTGAGCGTTATGAAGGGCAGGTGCTACGTGTCCTAGTCCAAGTCTAAAGAATCCAGAGGCCCAATTTCTGGTTATTTTCTTGACTTTGTAATATATATTTATGTTGGACATACTTAGCTGCTGGAAAAACATTTACACTGATTCTTTGGTTAGAATAGAGCCAAGACGTTATTTCAATGGAAGGCCTTGAAACTACCCATTCCTGACTGAGGAAAAAAAAAAAAAAAATCAGAAGCGATATAAAACCCTGTTTAGAATGGCAGGTAATAATGCTGTTCTCATAGGCTGAAAAAAGAGGTGGTGGACCTTGTCCGTTCTCAATTCACCTTTTTACCGTCTCCAAAAATCAGATGAATTCTGGCTAATGACACTGGATTGTGTTATATTAGCAAATGGTTACTTCCATTTTGGTCACTGTGCTTAAGGTGATGTTTACCAAAAGAAGTCAGTCCCTGCCTGGCTTGTTGTATGCTTTATTGATTTAGAAAATGTACTGGAAACCCTATCAAAATTAGTTCTTACATAGTTAGAATAGCAGTGGGCTAGAGATATCTTACCACCATCCTCATAGGAGGAGTGAGGTATATAGAACCCTGAAGTTGGGGACACATATCATTGTCTTCTGGAAATCTGTTCTCACCGTTTCTGTGTAACATTGTATTGGAGATCCTAACCAGTACAAAAGAGAACAAAAAAGTAATAAAAATGACTTTATTCACAGAAAATGTGATTGTACATGTGCAAAATCCCAAGAAATTTGCAGCAAAAGAGTAAGTAGAAAGAAAGAAAAAGAGTAAGTGGACTTACAAAAGGTCAAAGGATATAGAAACTAATTTGAGAAATGATTTGTATTTTTATATACTAGAAATACATAATTCTATAATGAAATAAAAAAGCAATGCCAATGGCTACATTAAAATACTGAATATACAAGAATACTTTTGGCAAAATAAGTGAAGGACTTAGTCACTGAAAACTACAAAACATTACACAAAGATATTAAGGAGAAACTAGATGGTGGAGAGTTTTATTATGTACATGAATTGGAGAACACAATAATACCAATTCAGTTATCTAAATATCAATCTTTGGATTAAAAAAAAGTTGTTAAAATAATAGAGGTTTTGGGTTGAAAAAAGTTTGTACAAGCTGTTACAAAATTTTTATGAAAATGCAGTGGAGGGGCACATGTGTGGCTCAATGGGTTAAGCCTCTGCCTTTGGCTCAGGTCATGATCTCAGGGTCCTGGGATAGAGCCCCACATCGGACTCTCTGCTCAGCAGGGAGCCTGCTTCCCCCTCACCCCTCTCTGCCTGCCTCTCTGCCTACTTGTGATCGCTCTGTCAGATAAATAAATAAAATCTTAAAAAAAAGAAAGAAAGAAAGAAAGAAAGAAAGAAAGAAAGAAAGAATGCAGTGGAACTAGAATAGCCAAAACAATTAGGAAAAATAAGAGCGAATTTGGCACTTACACTAAATATGATAAATATATTTAGGTATATCAGTAAAGTGGAATATTACTTAGCAGTAAACAACAAAATACTACTGGTACATACAATGAAGATGAGTGACAAAAGTGTTCTGAGCTAAAGAAGCTTAATACAAAATTGTTCAAACTGTATTATTTTATTTGAATTAAATAGTGTAATATGATTCCATATTAAATCAGGACAGGCCAAACTAAGTGGGTTCCTGGGGACTAGACACAATGAGACACAAGAAGTTTGGGGAGAATGGAAATGTATGCATGAGTATACTACTGTTATAATTCTTTGAACTATATGCTTAAAATTGCTGAATATTGTTGTATGCCAATTATACCTCCAAGTTTATTTAAAATAAATAGTTGAAATTTACTACTGAGTAAGAAAAAGAATCATTGGCTAATCAAGTTCTGTGAGATAATGGAATTACTGAATGAATGTTAATGAAAGTGTCAAATTATTAAATGGATGTTATTAAAGTTATTTATGATACTTGAAATTTATTTGAAATATTAAGTAATGTCAGCTTTCAACTAGAAATGTGATTTAGCTTTTTCACATTTCTTCCTTCTATTATTGTAATCCCTAACCTTCCAATAATTCTGTGTATATTTACACAAAACAATTTTTTCCAGTGAATGATATTTTATAAGAATAGAAATGTAATGAAATACAATAGAAAAAAGATATACTCTCCCTCTGTATAAACATACTTATTATTTTGGTATATTTCTTTTAATCATTTTAGGCATATATATATATTGTTTTCCAAAGTTACATTTTTGGAATAACCTGTAATGGACAAATAACATTCCATCCATGGAATGGATATATCATATCAAGATTCTCTTAATTTTTTAGTTCTAAGCTGTATGTTTTTTTAAAAAAACATTTTGTTAGACATCTTAATGGCTGTGGTAGTGACCTATCTCCCATGTAACTTGGAAATATGAAATTCAAATAAATCTATATGAGTTCCCTCTCTACACAATGTAAGAAATTAGTCATCAGATGGTGCAAACCAAAGTTGTATGCAAAATGTTTCTGTGAGTATAAGAACTTAAAAAATGATTTTGCAAAATGGGGGAGATACGATTACAATGTATGTGTCATTTAAAAAGATAAAACATATATATATATTGTACCTTTTATAGAGAAAGGCTGTTTGAATAATAATGTAGGATTCTCAGATTGCAGTACAGAACAAACACATATTGGCCATTCAGATTCTCTCCCCTGGGATGCTGAAACCTAAAGGAGTGTTAGGAAAACATGAAACTGGTTAGAGGTCATTGTTCTCTGCCACAGCAGCAACAGGTGGACGAGGCAAAGCCTTTGCTGTGGTTCTTGCTGCCTTGCCTTTCAGAGCTTGTTTGGATCCTGCCCGTTTCCTAAGCCTCAGTTCAATCTAATATCCTGCCAATAAATCCACTTTTGGCTTAAGTTGGTTAAATTCACTTTTTGGCAGGTACACCCGAATATCTCTTTACTAGATTACATCTTTAGGGAACAGAAAGTACATTTTATTCATCATTTTGTTCCCAGTGATGGAATATAGGCATAATGCCCAATGCATGGCTTAATCTCATAAATATATGGTAGGTGTACATATTGAAGTATGGAAGTATGGTATGCTTAGAACTTCTTTTGTGGAAGGGTGCCTGGGTGGCTCAGTCAGCTAAGCATCTGCCTTCAGCTCAGTTCATGATCCTGGGATCAAGCCCTGGGTTGGGCTCCCTGCTGAGCAGGGAGCCCACTTCTCCCTCTCCCTCTGCCTGGTGCTCCCCTGCTAGGACTCTCTATCTGTCAAATCAATAAATAATGTCTCTTTTAAAAAAAGATTTTATTTATTTATTTGATAGACAGAGATCACAAGTAGGCAGAGAGGCAGGCAGAGAGAGAGGAGGAAGCAGGCTCCCTGCTGAGCAGAGAGCCCGATGTGGGGCTCAATCCCAGGACCCTGAGATCATAACCTGAGCCGAAGACAGAGGCTTTAACCCGCTGAGCCACCCAGGCGCCCCAATAAATAAAGTCTTACACACACACACACACACACACTTTTTTTGGAGCTTTAAGTCGCCCTGTTTGGTTATAGTATGAGTGTATTAAAAGGAATAATGGGATAAAAAATTTGAGTTGTAGGCAATAATCAGAATGTGGGCAAATTTAAAAGCCAGATTGAGATGTTTGTGTTTAATTTACTTACAAGGTAAATGTTATGAGGTAATTAAAGAAGTACATGCAGTACTATGTATAGTACTGTACAGTATAATACAGTACTATAGTATAGTACAGTATAGTTTAGTACTACATGTAGTACTATACAGTAACTAAAATTTAAATGAAAAAAATACATCAGGGATGCCTGCGTGGATCAGTCGGTTAAGCTGCTGCCTTCAGCTCTGGTCATGATCCCAGGGTCCTGGGATGGAGTGCCCATTGGCTCCTTGCTCAGAGGGGAGTCTGCTTCTTTCTCTGTCTCTGCCTGCTTCTGCTCTCTCTCTCTGTCTGACATATAAATAAATAACCAAAAATCTTTTAAAAAATACGTCAGAAGAAGTATATAGGATGAATTTGAGAGGTTTTTCAGGGAAAAATAATATAGTTTTGGCTACCGTTTTCCTACTGGATATCTTAACACACTGGTGAGAGAAATGTGTGTGTGTGTGTGTGTGTGTGTGTGTGTGTGTACATACACACACATGTAGAGAAAGGTATATATGGGGAAAGAGAGAGGCAAGATTAGCACTAAGACATTTGGAAGTATACACGACAATGTAATGTATAGTTTAGCATAAGAAACTACCAAATTATTGTATATGCATTGGATGTCTTCCACAATGTGTATTCAAACAAACAAACAAGAAATTATCCATTGCTTTTAGTGAGAAGTAATAAAAAACAGAATTAGGATACAGTATATTTCTAAACTGCATATTTGACATGTCACTCCCTTGTTGAGCAGTATTTAGTGTTTTCACAATAGATGCACAATAAAATTCAGTGTCTTGACATTACCAATTCATTGCCCTACAAAATTTATAAGCGCACAGCAATCTACTTTCTCTGGGTTCTTAAACTGCTTTGATAGCTAGGACTATTCAGAGTATTTTAAGTGAGTTTCCTGGTAAATTTCATTACAGTGTTCAATTTATGGGAATAGATTTGTTCGCAGTATTTCTTTGCTATTTTCTAATGGCTATGTGACCAGCAGTGATGTCTACTCTTTCATTCCTGATACTTTAAATTTTTAATTGAGACACCTGTCTCCCCACCTTTCACCCATAAGTTACTCAGGGATTGTTGATATTTTGGTATTTTACGCCTATTTTTCTGTTCTTGATTTCTAGTTCAAATTTGTCATAGAGTGAGGACAAATTTCATTTGATTTCCATTCTTTTCAGTTTCTTAGGCTTCGCTTTTTGCTTGTACTGAGGATAGCGATCAAACAAAAGTAAAACCTTAACTTTTCCAGGTCTTTTCTGCCTACACTCTTCCTTAGCCATGTATGTGGCTTTTAAAATTCCAAGTATACACAGGCATCTTTGAATGCCCTAATACCTTGAAGAAACTGTCTCCTAAGCTTTTCTTCTGAGGCTTAAGACTGTTTCTTATATGTCATGAGTATAATATTTTGCCCCATGTTAACTATGGACATTTTGTTGGCCTTACAGTGTCTTTGAACGATTCCTACTGCTTTTTCACCTGGAGTGAGTTCTGAGTTAGGCAGAATAGGGACATGAATCTTGTGTCAGTCCTATAGGTAGCTCCCAGATAATTCAGAGCAGACAAGCACAATAATCTGTAAATATGGGCAGCTGCTCTTCCTCTGGAGCCAGTTACCAGGATCACGCTGTTACTAGGGAACATAGACTGCTGCCTTCAAGACTTTTGCCAAGCTATGGGGAGTTGAACGCAAGGAAAATTAAAAGTACCACTAAATTTCCCTACCATTTTTAAAGTACATTTTTTTTTTTCAATCATCGTTTACTTGGTTGCTGTAAACCCTTGGCTGCTTTCTAGTGTTCTGAATAATTTGGCTCATTTAAAGTGATTATTGACAAGGTTGGAATAAAATGTAGTTTCTCCAGCTATTGTGTGTGTGTATGTATTCTTTGAACACTTCAGTGGTTTTATCTTCTATTAGTCATTTGTCCATCAAACCTGAAATGAATGTGTCTTGTTCAATCTAAGCTGTTTCCCACAATAAGCTTTTTTTCTAAGATTTTATTTATTTATTTGAGTGCGCAAGCAAGAGAGTGAGAGAGAGAGCACAGTAACATTTTATAAGTTTATTTAGAAAACTTTTTAACAGATTAACTGGTGCACACTGTATGTCAGTTTTTATTTTTTTATTTTTTATTTATTTATTTATTTTTATTAATTTTTTATTTTTTATAAACATATATTTTTATCCCCAGGGGTACAGGTCTGTGAATCACCAGGTTTACGTCAGTTTTTAGATGATTTTAGATCTTTGGTTTTCCTTCTGTAGGTTTCATCTTAGTCATTACTTCACAGATGGGCAGAGAAGACCAATAAATGAACAGATGACACCTATGAACTAGTGGGGAAAATATACATGCTATCCAAAAACAGAGTGAAGTTTTTAGGGTCTTATCCCTGCTAGAGAACTGTCTCTAGGATATCAACATGTTTGTCAATCTTATATTTATATTTCACATATTTTCTTCTGTTGAGATTATAAACATTTATCAGTGTTCATGTCTTAGCTCTTTTATTTTATATGATTCACTTGGTGTGTGGCAGTTTTCTAATCTAAATTGGAAAGTAGCCTCTTCTGGCATTCTAGTTATAGTTACAAACACCAAATTTAAAACATATGATTAGTGGAGTCATGGCATATGCACAGTTAACACACAAAATTCAACCATATATGCTATGCCAACTCAAATAAAGACTTCTCTAGCTGTTTTCTATTTCATGTGTTCTTTCTTAAACTATCCTTGCTATGTTTTCCACCCTAATTCAGTATATTTTATAATTGTTTTATTTTTCTATTGACCATTTTTTTTTTTAAATTTTTCCAGTGGTTTAGTGTCTGTGTGTTTTAGTGTTAAAGGTTAGTATTGTATATCTCAAAATAATCTCTGTATACTTTCAAAAATGTTTTAGAATTTTATGTATAAGGATTTTCTACCAATATTTTCCCTATTTCTTCCATCTATTCCTGCTACCATTGTTGTTATACATTTAATTTTTGCATATGCAATAAAAACATAATGCATTGCTACTATTTTATGATTTGATTTAAATGATTAGTGGGGAGAGGATTAAGATAAGAAAAATATTTTATTCTTTTGTTTCTAATACTTTTTATTTCTGTCTGTAGATCTGAGTTTCTGACCATCATATTTTTTCTTGAACATTTCTCATAGACTAGATCAGCTGATAATTATTTTTTCATTTTAGTCTGAGAAAACCTTTGTTCCTTATTTCAGTACTTTTTTCTTCTGAATTTATTGAGCTATAATTGAGGTCTCCTGAACTGCATGTATTTAGAATGTATAGTTGGGTCAGTTTTTACATATATGTACTTATGAAACTATATCATCACACTCTTGTCTCTTAACTTATAGCTTTCATTTCCCTCTTTTTCATTTCTTTACTTACAATTTATTTGTGAAGAAACCAAACTGTTTACTCTGTAGAATTTCTCACATTGTCTTTCATTGATTGCAGTACTGTGGTGGTATTTAATATATTGTTTTGTTTTCTTTATTTTCTTTAAATTGATATTTAAATCTAGATGTTTTATTGGATTCAACCTTTGAATTTTTTGAGAGCATAGGCAAGGCTACTTCACAGTCTTCTTTTTACACAGCAGGTTTTACCTTGTATTGACATTCTCTTACACATTTGACAGATATTTATTCTAGGTACAAACTTCTGGGAGAGTAGTATTTTTCTTTTAGAAATCTGTGGTTTCACCCTATCTTCTACTTGTTTGAATAGTTTTTGATGAGAAATCTGCTGTAATTTTTGATATTTTTATTCTGTATAAGGAATGTATCCATTTTCTTATGGTTTTAAGGAACTTCTCTGTTCTTTTTAGTAGTTTGAATATAATATACATAGATATTTTTTGTTTGTTGCTGTTCTGGAGTATGTGTTTTATACTACTTGGTATTCCTTAACCTAGGATCTGTGGTTTGGATTCTGTCACAAATTTTGGAAAATTCTTCTTCAAATGTCTCTTCTGCTCTTTTTTTCTTTGTTGAGTGATATGTTCCTTTTAATATTATTCCACTGCTATTAGATGCTTTGCGCTGTTTTTTTTTCCCTATTTGCTTCTTAGTTTGTGCAATTCCTATTGACCTGTCTTCAAGTATACTGATACTTTTGTTGACTGTGTCATCTATTGATTTTTTTTCCCTGTTATTGTGTTTTATTTCTAATGTTTTCATTTTATTGTTGGATTTTTTCTCTGTTTTGAAACTACCTATATGGGCAATCATGTAATTCATTAGAACCTTTAACATGTCAAACATACTTACATGAAATTTCCTGTGTGATAATCACAGCATCTTTTCATATTTGAAGCTAGATCTGATGATTGCTTTGCCTCTTAAAACTGTAAAAAAAAAAAGCATTTTTATGTGTCTCGTTGTTGTTGAAAGATGGACAGGTTGCATAGATTAGATACTGAGGTAAATGTTTTTAAAATTTACTTTTTTAAGGTTTAGTTTAGTTTTCAATTAATCTTCTCAGGTGTTGGACTGGTTTTGAAATTCTTATTACTGTGGTTACTATGCTGAGTGCCCCAGAGGCTTCAAATTCTTCTGGTGATAACTGTGTTTAGGGAGTGTGTTAATGTGTTTAGAGGGTATCTGAATGCCTGACTTTTGTTTGGCTCTGGGCCAATCTATCTGTCTGGTCTAGAGTCTTTTGTGCTATACCCTAGAGAAAAATCAGTCTCTTGCAGATTTCCCAGTTGTTTTATACTGTTATTTCTGCTGGACCTTGTTAGCACAGTAGCGGGGGTGGGTGGCAGAGATATTATTTGATTTTACTAAGCCTCAATCTTAGCCAGGCAATGTGAATCTAAGTCTTTTTTTTTTTTTAAATTTTTTATTTTTTATAAACATATATTTTTATCCCCAGGGGTACAGGTCTGTGAATCACCAGGTTTACACACTTCACAGCACTCACCCAAGCACATACCCTCCCCAATGTCCATAATCCCACCCCCTTCTCCCAAACCCCCTCCCCCCAGCAACCCTCAGTTTGTTTTGTGAGATTAAGAGTCACTTATGGTTTGTCTCCCTCCCAATCCCATCTTGTTTCATTGTGTGAATCTAAGTCTTAGGAGTGTGGTGAGCACAAACGCTCCTCTTCCTCCTTGAGTGTCCTACTAAGCTTAGCATGTATTCTTGCCCATCCCTAAGGTATAAAATTTTCTTTTGTTTTCCTTTATTTCCCCTCTCCTGGAAGCAATGGATTTTCATCAGTGCCTTCAGGTTACAGTTTGTAACTATTTCTTTCGCAGATCAAGGCCTTTGTTCTGGAGGAGTAATAGGGAAGATGAGTCTGTGTGACGGTATCAGTGGTAGCTGCTGTTGCCCTACAATCCCCACAGGAAAGAAGTTTTCTTAGAATTTTGCTTGATCTTGTTAGAGGCTCCTGGGAATCCAGAAAGAAAAGCCCACAAGAGGGTATGAATCTCCATATGTCTGCATCTGTTATGAGCTTCACAGGCTCATGCTAGCCCACACTTGATCCTCAGCAATTAGTTAAACATTACTAGACTGACTCATTTTACTGGCTTATATGACATTTAGGAACCTTTGTCCTAGGGAAGCAAGTGTCTGCATCCTGTTTCTACCTTCAGTCACCTGTTTCTTTCCAGATTTTGGGTTAGTTGTTTGTCCTGCAATCTTAATTCCCTCGTGTATAGTAGTTACAGATACCCAGTTTTTTTCCACTCCACAGCTTTCAACATGTCTGAACTAAAACTAAAAGGCTCCTCTGGGACTGTTTTGAACATAAATTTTATAGGAAGTTGTGTGGTGGAGTTGAAACTTTATACTCTTTAGAATCCACATAGTTGATTCAAGTTCTGACTCTTCCTGCTACATATTCCTGTATCTCTAGGTTGATGACCTCTGACCAACACCAAGAGGAAATGGATTCTAACCTGGTAGAGCCATTGAGAAACATAAATGACAACAAGACATATGAAGAATCTAGTACAGAGAAAGCATGCATTACATAGCTGTTTTCTTCTCTTTCTTGCTATGCGAAAATCTTTGAATTGTTTATATGTCTTTAGTGTGCTAACTAAATACTGAATTCTCTGAAGTTGCAAACATCTTCATATTTAGATTGGACTGATTAACGCATTGCAGACCTTGAAACATAAAAATTTTTGCTGAAAAAATATTCTCCTTCAGATCTGTTTAAAGCTATGGAGTAGGTGGTGCTTGGGAAAAGATCTGCCAGATGTATTTTAGGTATGAAAAGCTCCTGCAAAAAGGCCATAACATTAAGTAGTTGGGAAAGCCATGTACAAAAGATTGAATCATTACCTCTCAGAAGTAACTTTTCCTGTTTGGAGATCTTTAGGGAAGGATGAGAAGAAGACAGAGGTTTTGTTGTTAGATAGGCTTTGTTTTTATCTTGATTTTTCTAAGCTGTGTGAATTTAGGCATATTAGCTAACCTCTCAAAGGCTTGTTTTTCCTATTTGTACCTTACAGAATTTTGAGAACTCAAATAATTAGCATCAAGTTTCTGGCACACAGAAATGCTTAATAAATATTATTCTTAGTTTTTATACACAATCTTGTCCTGAGTAAATCATATTCTTTTAGTAGAAAGGAATTTCCATATTAAAAAAAAATACTCTACGAACAAAAGGAGCTTTCTATTTACAGAATTTAGGAAAAGATACATGTTTTGATATATAGAAAATCGGTTCTGTGAAGAATGTGAGTTCTTTTCAAATGTAGTTTCCTGGGCCAACTGTGAGGGTGATAAAATGATTATGCTGAAAAATTTGTAACAGCCAATTTTGAAAATATAAACAAATATGTCTGTGTTTATATCTAACTTTTAAATAGGGTGTTAAACTTAAAATTATATATAGTTGCTGGAAGTCTGTTATCAAATAGACCTTCAAAATTTATTAACTGAAGTTCTAGCACTTGAAAGACATGAAAAAAACTGCCAAAATACCCACTTTTTAAAAAATGGAAAGGGATAAGAAAGACGTTAGGAAAAGAATAGGGAATCTTTCCAAATTATGGGATATTTATACCACTGACCATGAAGTAGATTCTAGAGAATGTTGAGATGGTCGATTCCATGTCCCCAGACAGAAAAATTATTAACATTTTTGTGACAAATATATTTCAGTTATTAATAAAAGATATCAATTAATCCAATATCTATCACTAAAATACTTGTTATTAAAATTCTGTTTCTTTGACAAAAAACTTCCTTTTGGATCCTACATATATAATGCCTTCTCATTAGTAAACTATCTCATTTCTTTAGGTTTAATTATGACATGAATTCTAAAATTTTCTGGAGTTTATTTTCAAAATAATTTATTAAGAGCATTTTTTAAACTTAAGCCTTCTCATTCTTTTTGAGTAATTTCTAGTTTGGGCCATCTTTTTAATTTTTTTAATGTTTAATTTTCTAAATTTTAGATATTTTTAGGTATATTAGAACACATAATTTGAAAAAGAAATAAAAGCAGTTTTATCTATCGAGAAAAGAAGAAAAATAATTAGTAAACATTATTTGCTTAAACATTTATAAGTTGTAGGGACACCTGGCTGGCTCAGTGGATTGAAGCCTCTGCCCTTTGGCTCAGGTCATGATCCCAGGGTCCTGGGATTGAGCCCCGCATCAGGCTGTCTGCTCAGCAAGGAGCCTGCTTCTCCCTCTCTCTCTGCCGGCCTCTCTGCCTACTTGGGATCTCTGTCTGTCAAATAAATAAAATCTTAAAAAAAAAAATTATACGTTGCAGAGTGTTTTCTCTTTACTTATTCTAGGTGTTTCTCAAAGCAGTTCTGGCAGTGGATAAATAATTTATCCAAGACCACATAACTAATAAATGGAAGAACTATGACTCATTCCAAGAGTGGATCTTAGCTCTGTCCACTAAATGTATCCGCTGTGCTTTCCATAACTCTTTACATTTTCCCGTGTCATATTGGATTTTGCAATTTAATTAACCTTGCCCTGGTGACAAATATTTAACTTTTGGTTTAACTTTGATTTTCAAAGTTTCGGTCATGATAATTTTTCTTCATTACTAATATTGCAACATATTCTTCCATAGTATTACTTTTTCCTCCTCAAATCATCAAGGTCCTACAAATTAAAAATCTTACCTCCAAAATATTTGAACACAATTTTATTGATAAAGCTCTTTTTAAATTAAATACTGATTCCTATAGAGCATGAATCATATGTTACTGTCTTTAACATAGAATTCCTGCTGTATAAAATCTTTTAGCCAGTTTTGCATCCTCCTAATGTGCCACATGTAATATGGTCCTTCTCTCCCTCTTTCTTCCCTTCTTCCTCCACTTTACCCTGTTTGTCAAATAACGTAACATCCATGTTTTCACACAGTATGACTTCAGAATCCGATTCTGTAAAATAAGTACCTAGTGAATCAGTCACTTAGGATGTCACACTAGGACTGTGAGAGAATATGGAGTTCCAATCTATAATGAGAAACCAATTCTGAGAAGAGAATTGTAGTGTATAAGTGAAAATTTATACATCTTACACAGATACTCATTTTTAAAAGCTATTGTTTCATTTAATTCTAATAAATATGCTGAAATTAAAATTGTTTTACTAGAGAAAATTATGCAGTAGGGCCAACTTGGCTTATTTTACAGAGCTTCAAACACAAAATTATGATTTAAAGACCCAGCATAGACTTCAGCCCAACCACAATGCCACTAACTCTAACCCCCTCTCCTTTTCATTCCTGTAGGATGCACATAAGAAAAATATGTGATTTTATTTGAATTGATAGTAATAATAACATGCATTTCATTAGGTTTCTGTAAAGTTCACAATTTTACTTCATATTATTATGCATGCTATCATAGGTTTGTCTTAAAAGACAAAGTTTTGTGGCATATTTTCAGAGTGTTATCTGGAAATCTAATGGCCTACTCTAATTTTACTCGGGAGTGCATTGTTCTCATTCTCAGAAATGAATCTTTAAAAGAAACATATGTTCAACATTTCCTTAAGGGAAGGATGACAGTTAAATATCTGAAGGAGGAAAGAGCAGATCAAAGTGGTAAAGAAATAAAGATGTACTTAGTTGTTGAATAAGAGGCTTGCCACGAAATTTATCTGGAAAGCTCTCAAGGATAGACAGTCAAAAGAGGAGTTAATTAAAATAAATGTAAGTATGACTGCCTAATTGTGATCATTTTCCTCTTGTATCTACTTGATCTCACTTTAATGCTTGCAATATAAATATAAAATAATGGTCAGCTTTAACAATTGCTTTGCCAAGCTAATCCATCAATGACAGAAACCCAGGGATCTGGAAGGGATTTTGTTTTTGTAAAACAGAGATTGCTTTTTTACTTTTTAACCTTAAGTATAAATTGGACATTGACCCAACTCATTTTTAGTTGGAAGATGAGTTTTCATATCCTTGCGGTGTTACCTAGGAAACCACATCTTTGCTACATGTAGACACCTGCACGATTGCTCTATGTACATTATCTCAGGTCACTTGTGAAGTAAATTACAGAAAGTCATCTAACCAAATATGATTCTGATGAATGGAATGATTGCAAAATATTTGAGGTTTTAAGTATTTTTAAATTATTCAGAAAAAGAAAAACTGCCTTTCTCTAGTATAATTTTTTAAATCAAGTTTTTCTCTGAATAATACTTATTGCCTGTAGTTTCTAACTTTGTTACCAAGGCACTATGGCTAAAATTGGTGATGTTGTTGACTCTAATGTAGATACAATTATAAAAAAGCCTAATTTCTTCTACTTTATAGGTTGAAGTCAATAGTCATTTTTAATAAATCCTTTAGAATAAGATTTTAATGGTTTCACATAATCAAGGGAACTAAATTCCTAATAAAGATTTAACTATAAAGAAATATAAATTTTATATCAGATACAGTTATTCTATAAAACTGTGTAATGTTTCCTTACCTATCTCTCTAACCTGTTTGATCTCCAGGAATATCCATTCCAGTAAATCATACCATGATTCAATTAAATAGTAAGCCTTGTCATTTGTACCCCAATATAATCACACTTATCCAATTCCACAAAAACATCATGTTCAAGTTACAGACAATTCCTATTTTGGACTTTTTCATTTTAAAGGGTATTCCTGCTTCTATTCTCTACAATCCCTTTCCACATAACAGTAAGAGTAATCTTTTCAAAAGGAAAATCAGACTCCATCACTCTAGGTTAAATCCTCTGCTTTTCATTGCACTTAACGTGCAATCCAAGCTCCTTATATTGGCTTGCAAAAGCTATTTGATTTGTTCCTGGCTGTTTCTCTGAATGCGTGTCTTATTACGTGCCATCTCACTGACCACACATCAGCCATGCTGGCTCTTGAGTAGTTCACACAATGGCCAATTTTCATCAGAGGTTGGGTTGTTTTCAATAATGATATTGTCGGTCTGGACTGGAGATTATACTACTTTAGACCTGTTTTAGGTCTGGTAATAGAAAAAAGACTGGGATAAAAATTTACTTTCAGGTAATTTACCTAAAAAGCTGTAAAAAGGATAATGGGGGAGAAGAGAGCAGCTGCGATAAGGATCTCGTATACTTGCTCAGATGGGCCTTCACGATGGGCCTTCGCGATGGGCCTTCAAGATGGGCCTTCACGATGCAAAGGATCAGGACTTTGTACCCACCCTGGACCAATCTTTGGACACAAAATTCTCCCTCAGGACAGACTGAAAACGTGAGAAAGTTAAGTTTGTTGGCCAAAAGCCAATATTTTCTTTTAAGAATGGGTTCTCTGGTCTTCTGATTGGTCTTCCTCACCCATCCATCCCAGGAAGACTGACAAGAAGATAGCAGAATGAATTATAACCCTTGATACTGCAGCTGATCTCAGGGCTGCAATTTACTCATATCGCTTTCTTCCTGTGCTACTTAATCTAGCTTCTCACCTTTAGCTACCACCTCTGCATGCCTGGATGGGTCTAGTTGCCATATACTTCTTAGGCTGTGATTGCTGCTCTGACCAATTTACCATATATAAATCTGTAGGACAATAATGGACACCCCAGTGGATTATCTGGATTGCCTAAATATTAAATGAATTCCTTCCTGTATCACTTATAATAACTTTCCTTTGCAAGTCAGACCAACATGGTGACTCCTTTTCTGTTTTCTTTACACATAGAAATTGTATTAATTACCAGGTAGCAGCTATGAATTTGCTTTTAACTTGACTCTTGATCCTTTCTCTGACACAATTCCACCTCTGGTAACCAGGAGATCTATACATGCAAAGCTGTGTGGAAACAGGAAGCAAAAACCCTAAGTGAGTTGCTGAGATGTTGGTAAAAGAGTCCATGGCTATGGTTTTTGGTTCTCCCGTGTATTCTCCATATTGTATATATACATTGATCTTGATTTGGATGATATATTAAATCTCAAAGGATGGTTTCTCATCCTTGTGAGGTACTATGTCCAAGCTGGAATCTTAAGTAAACTTTCAAAAGTTTATTCCATTTTCTCATCAGGCCATTGGTTGCTGAGTATGTGGTAGGTGATGAAATGCATGTCATGCTAATGTGCTCACTGACGTGCATCTTCTACTTCACCCATGTGACATAATGAGGGATCTTATGTCAGTGGATCATCACAGGAATCTATAGATAGTGATGCTGGCTGAAATCCTATGAAAATGAAAGACAATGCCCAGAACATGAGTTAGTTCTAGTCATAATAAAAGGAACCCAACAGTGAAAGGAGCCTAGTATAATCACCTCATCACTGAGTAGCTCACGGGTACTTTTTTTTTTTTAATTTTTTATTTATTTTTTGAATTTCAGTGTTCCAGAATTCATTGTTTATGCACCACACCCAGTGCTCCATGCAATATGTGCCTCCATAATACCCACCACCAGGTTCACCCAACCCCCCAAACTCCGCCCCTCAAAAACCCTCACATTGTTTTTCAGAGTCCACAGTCTCTCATGGTTATTTTCTAAGGATGAATTCATAACAGATGCTTTGTATTAGATTCTATTGGATATTCAGAAGCATTAGTAGCTATATTAGCTTTAGTGAGTGGGACTAGGTCTATTGCTGTCATCACATGGCTCATTATAACAGCACTGGGAGTGCTAAAGATAAGCTGACTCACCTGAATTTGTCAAGCCAAAGCTCTACCAATTGCGACGTTGTTTTCAGGGCCATATCTGAGTGTGGTTTTCAGGACCATACCTGAGTGTGGTTGTAGCATAGGAAGGGTGCATCTTCACTTTGCATCTGTATATGGACTGAAGCATACCTAAACCACTCATTTATGTTCTTCTTTCATCATCTGTTTTAAGTGCTCCCCTGCCCTCCAGATACCACCCATGAACCTGTTGGTATGCTCTGAGGGAGAGGAGTTGGGATAACACTGGAGGACATGGGAGTCTATGTCACTTGCTTGTGCAGCTTATTTCTGCCCTGTGGACCTAGCTATACCCTATACTTACATGATACTTCTGTCTTATGAATCACTGCCACTGGGCCTCCTCAATTTTTTGACTGCGTAATTGGTAGGTCTGACAAAACCAATTCATGATAGGCATTCTTAATTAGAGGTCACTTGATATCTCTTAATATATTTTACATTTTTATAAGTGCACAGTAACATTTCACATGATGACATGACCTTGCTATTAGAAAATTAAGGCTTTTCTTTGTGATGTTCCTACTGGGACTTGCCACGGGTATTATTCCTGCAGGGTCTTATGGCCCAAGAAGAAGGTCTGCTTGAATCACAAACTATTTCTTCTATAGATACCTTTTCTTCTGTGGGTTCCACTAAAAACTCTCAGCCTTCCAAAATACCTGGGAAATTGGTCAAAGTGGTAATATCCAGTGTGGAATATACTGTTTCTAGAATACAAAATTTCTACCAGGTACTATTCTTCATTTGTACTTTTAAACAGTGCAAGATGCAATCTATTGTCCTTTACTTTTGAAAAAAATATACCCCAGGACATTGGACAAGTAAAAACTTAATTGGTGTGATAAGTCCTAAAGCTTTTTTATTTATTTCCCATACTCTGGAACACACGAATCTTATCAACTTCTTAAACATACTTGTTTTTTATTGCTCAGTTGGTTTGCTTATTACGTCACTGATGAAGTGGACCAATTTAAGAGTGTTCACAGTATCCCAGTGGTCTAGATTGCTCAGAACTATTTTATGAGAGAGGTGGGGAGAGTTAACATGGTCTTGTGGCATCCTATGTAAATGTGAACTGATTCCTCTTTCATGATAAAGTTTAAGAGGAATGCATTGGCTAGATCAATTACTATACCCTATGAACCTAAGGCCATGTTAATAAGCTCTTAAAGAGATATCTCCTTTTATATAACAGCAATATTGATATTACTTGCTTTAATTTGAGGTAGCTGACTGTCATTCCCTAGCAACCATCTCATTTTTTTTTTTTTTAAGTGCTGGCATGATGAATGAATGAGGATATAATAGAGACCAGAATCCTAGAATTCTTTAGGTACGTAGAGGTATCACTGATTTTCCCTATTTCCTCTTAATATTGCTCTGAATTGTAGTTTTTATATAAGTTGACTGGGAGAATGCCTTCACCTATGAAAAAACTATACAGGTCCAGGAAGCAATTTGGGGGTTGGTTTACTGACAAGAATGTCCAGTTAAATTATACACTCAGGGATTGGGAAAATGAGGACTTTGTATTAGTGAGTCTATGAAGTTAGTGGATGCAATGTAGGTCAGACCTGGGCCAGTTCTTTACTTACTACTTGGTCACCATTGTAGCAAGGATTATGATGCTTCGGGTACCATATATTATCATCAGCTAGGAATTTTTCCATCAGTTCTTCAAAGATTTATGTATTCCCACAACCCTAGGATATTATTTACTGAGTAAATCGTCCTGGATATTTTTGGAAAGAGGCTAGGTGAATTATTACTATTTACATGTTAAGTGGTTTTTCAATATCCTTCCTTCTGTATCTCCCCTTTAGTCAAATAGTTCTGCCCTCTAAGCCAGCCCAGGACCAAAAAGTGGTCACAGCATGATTTTGTGAATGTCTATCCTGAGCCTTCTGATCATGCACCCTAATTCATCTTGATTATTTAGTTTAGACTGATTGTACAAATTGAGCCAGCCATCTTTCCATATATACCTTTACCCTAAGGGTGCAGCATCTTATTTCTATAGCTGGATGTCAGCCTCTACCCTAATTTTACTATGATATTATTGCTTATTACAGTAATTCTACCCATCTTATTTTTGACCATTAAGAATCATCACATGGTCTTCTTTCAGGAAACTCTCATTACCATTCCCATTTCTGTCTAGGAACCCAATTCTGTAATAGCTTTTCCAGCTATCAGACCCGAACTACAGAGTCTTTTTTTTTTTTTTTAATTAGAATTATTTTTTTTTAAATTTCTTTTCAGCATAACAGTATTCATTGTTTTTGCACCACACCCAGTGCTCCATGCAATCCGTGCCCTCCTTATACCTACCACCTGGCTCCCCCCCCCACCTCCCTCGCCCCTTCAGAACCCTCAGATTATTTTTCAGAGTCCATAGTCTCTCATGGTTCACCTTGAACTATGCAGTCTTACAGAGAAAACAATGCTTAGTCTCTCAGAAGTACATGCCTTATTGACTGAGTGAGTGGAGTTAAGGGAGTGTTGTTCAGGCCTCCTTTAAAGTTGACTGGTGGTTTCCAGCCTTACATAAGAGATATCCTTTCCAACATTCCGTTTTGCTGAGCTACCTAATCCCCTTTTACACTGCTTGCATTGTAGTTGTGGTTTTATTCTTCATTTAATGGGGGACATTGACTTTTTCAGGCTTTAAAATGCTATCCTACCAGGATAGGAAGGTCTCCTGCATCCTTGATGAACTTTTAAATACAGTTGCATAGGAGATTGTTTCCAATATTTTAATCCTCCCCCTTTATTAGACTCTTTCATGATAGTCTTGATAACATATTTTTTGCATCCAGTCTCTTTCATAGGCCCTGACTCCTGTTAGTACATTTGGCAAGTTTGTATAGCTTTCAGTTATAGTCCTTTTACTCCCTTAGTAGGTCAAATTCTATCTTGGTTGAGTTATGCTGTCACTTAATACTGGTAATTATTGTCATGGACAGAACTGCAGAAGTAGAGGTTATCTTTTAAGAAAGCAACTGGTAGGGGCGCCTGGGTGGCTCAGTGGGTTAGGCCGCTGCCTTCGGCTCAGGTCATGATCTCAGTGTCCTGGGATCGAGCCCCGCATCGGGCTCTCTGCTCAGCAAGGAGCCTGCTTCCTCCTCTCTCTCTCTCTCTGCCTGCCTCTCTGCCTACTTGTGATCTCTCTCTGTTAAATAAATAAAAAAATAAAATCTTTAAAAAAAAAAAAAAAGAAAGAAAGCAACTGGTAGATTTTCTTCAAATAAAGTACTTACAAAATTTTAACATAATCTGTGCCAGCGGATTATGGTGAGTACTGAGAATTTCAGAGGATTTGAGAGGTTCTGAGGTCTCAGAGTTCAGAAGAAGCCAGATGTTCATGCACATTGACGGACATGTCTCCATCCCAGTTATGAGGATCCCATTTCTTCTCAGTTAAGGCTTGGATCGTGGTATAATGGAATTGCTAGACTAGGGTTTCTAGTCTTCTCGGGGGCTGCATTACCAGTATAATTAATTGCGATTTTTGGGCCTCAGCTTTCTGCTTTCTAGCTGCAGGAGACAAAATATTCCATTTATGTTGTCAAGGAGGCACTATGGCTTTTAAACACATTGTCTTAAATTAATAATGAATTAATTCCATCTTTTTGATGTCATTCTCTAACTCATTGGTCACCCCTAGCAACACTTCTAGCAATTATAACTTACTGTGAACATTTCAAATACCTAGATACTGATGCATTCCTTTCACTGGTATACCATTCCAGTTCACTACTGGTGAGATGATCAACAATTACACTGCTCTTTCATGCCAGAGGTTATTAGTACTCCACCTATTCCGGTAATGGATTCCTCATTGCCAACTGGCCGATGAATGATTCATCTCCAAATTCCCATTTTTAGAGATTGCTTTTTCCTCCTGACACCATTTATAATTAGCTTGGTTCTGCAGAAAACCGAGTCCTAGAATACTGGGGAATGTTCTGTAAAAAAATACCTTTAAGTGGTTGAAGGAAGCAGGACAGGGCAGAGGGAAAAGTTGACTTACAATGCAACTGAAGCAAAACTCTCAGTCAGTCACACTGATTGATCTAAAGCTGGAGTAGCTCTTCAGAGATATCCTACATTGGATCTGAGATGTGGGTGGTGGTCAGGGAGGCTTTGTACTCTTGCATCAAACAGCCATGGGAAGTAAGTTATCTCTAGGGAAGAAGAGTAACTTTGGGAAAGCAATTCTTCTTGCCTAATAAGTTTTGTAAGGATTTGGCCATAACCCATCAGCAAGCAACACTTTAAGCCTGGAGAAATATCTCAGTGGTGAGCCCCACAGTATTTTCTATAGGACCCCTAGTATGGTAGTTCTACCACAGTTATGCCCCATGTAATCAGATAGGTAGCCTTCCATATGTCTTTCTTCCCCTCTTCCACATGCTGATATCTTGCAAAATAAGTCTTGCAATGACAGTTATTCACATAGAATATCAGAGGACTCTGTGAATTTTGTAGATAGGTTATTAAAAGATGAGAAAATGTAGTCAGTGTGGCATTAAGATATCTTAATTCTTTTATTTTTAGCTCCCCAAACATAGAGGTCACACCTTTCCCATGGAAAGGGAGCAGTATGGTATTAGTGAGTGGAAATTGACTGAGAAAAATGGAAAAATGGGGAATGGTGTTTTATTTTACACTATCTAGTTTTTGCATTAACAGTAGTCTTAAACATAGCAATACATTAGAATCTGCTCTAGTGTATTTTAAAGATCTTATTTATTTATTTGACAGAGAGAGATCACAAGTAGTCAGAGAGGCAGGCAGAGAGAGAGAGAGAGAGAGAGGAGGAAGCAGGCTCCCTGCTGAGCAGAAAGCCTGATGTGTGACTCATCCCAGGACCCTGAGATCATGATCTGAGCCAAAGGCAGCGGCTTAACCCACTGAGCCACCCAGGCGCCCTCTAGTGTATTTTAAAATATACCCATATCTAGGTCCATCCCTGGCCAATTATATCAGAGTGGTGCTCAGCAATTTATAGGTTGTAAATGGTTACTACATACTTCTAAAGTTCAGTGACCTATTATTTTAACTGTTTACTAGAAAATTCTCAAGTTACTAGATAATATTGGGCTTCTGGGTTAAACTTACAACCAGCTACTCTTGCTGCTTTCCTTAGAAGAGACCAGCAGTCATATGTTTATATATGTATACTTCTACTCTGTTAATATCAACCACTACTTCTTTGTATATCTTTCTGGAATCACTGAAAGATACTTTTTATTTTGTCTTTGGTGGTCCACAGCATGGGTCAAGAATATAGTGTTCCTTGATGAAATTGTACTCTTTTCTATCTTCTATCTTGAATGAGTCTAAATGGCAGAATACAAATTGTACAAATATTTTAAGAATATTGATATTAAAGAATAATGATACTTACATTGGTTCCATATCTTAGCTATTGTGAATAACACTGCAATAAACATAAAGAGTGAGGTATTTCTTCAAGATTTTTTTTTTTTTAAGATTTCTTTATTTACTTAGAGAGAGAGAGAGTGTGTGCATGAGCAGGGGGCAAGAAGGAGAGGGAGGGAGAATCTAAAGCAGACTCCACACTGAGGGCAGAGCAGACACAGGGCTCTATCTCAGGACACTGAGGATCATGAACTGAGCTGAAATCAAGAGTTGGACATGTAACTGACTGTATCACCCAGGCACCCCTTTCTTCAAGATTTGATTTCCTTTGGATATATGTCCAGAAGGGAGGTTGATGTATTATATAACATTCAGTTTTCCATAATATGTATACCAGTTTACTTTCCACTAACTGTTCTATTTTCTCCATATTCTCACCAACATTACTTTGGACTTTTTGATGACAGCCATCCTAACATATGTCAAGTGATATTTCATTGTGGTTTTGATTTGTATTTCCTGATGATCAGTCATGTTGAACACCTTTTCATATACCTATTGGCCATTTGTATGTCTTCTTTGGAAAAATGTCTAGTTGGGTCCTCTGCCTAATTTTTATTTATATTATTTTTTGTTGTTACCACATTGTATGTATTCCTTGTATATTTTGATCTCCTTATCATATAAATGGTTACCAGATATTTTCTCCATTCTATAGGTTGCATTTCCACTATGTTGATTGATTTCTTTGCTGTGCAGAAACTTTTTGGTTTCATGAGATCCACTTATTTATTTTTGCTTTTGTTGTTTGTAGTCTTGGTGTCATATTTAAGAAATAATTGCCATGACTTATGTTAAGCAGCTTTTACCCTTTGTTTTCTTCCAAGAGTTTTATGGTTTAAGTGTTCAATCCATTTGGAGTTGATTATTCTTGTTAATTTTAGATATCCCCACTGGTAGCTTCTTATTGTTTTAATTTGGTTTTATCTCTTGGCCAATAAATTTCAGCATTTATTGGCCATGAGCTTATTTTTCTACCCATAAATAAAGTTTTTGGTGAAGTATTTGTTTAAATTTTTATGCATTTATTTAAGTTGTTCATCTGCTCATAATTGAAGTTTGAGAATTCTTTACATATTCTGGATATAAATCCTTTTAGATATATGCCGTGTGTGTGTGTGTGTGTGTGTGTGTGTGTGTGTGTGTTGGTGTTTTTTGGCCTGGTCTGCAGTCTGTTTCACCTTTTGATATCCTTAATTGTGTGGTTTCTTAAAATTCACTTTGAGAGAGAGAGAGAGAGAACACATGCACAAGTGGGGGAGGGGCAGTAGGCTGGTGGGTGCAGTGGGGAGAATCTCCAGCAGATTCCCTGCTGAGTGAGGAGCCAGAGATGGGATTTGATCCTGAGACCCTGAGATCATGATGTGAGCTGAAATCAAGAGTTGGGTGTTTAATCCACTGAGCCACTCAGGTGCCCCACTAATTGTGTTTTAGGAAGAGTAGACATTTTAAATTTGATGAAATCCAGTTGAGTAATTTTTGATAGATCATAAATTATAAGTTCCAAGGCTCTCAAAAATATAAAAATTATGTATCTATCCTATTATATGTATATATGCATAACCATTATTAAGAATGAATATGCAAAAAGATAGGATAATATGTTATAAAAATGGAGGCTAATTACAGAAAATTGGGGTTTAAATATTTTTTTCAAAATCATTTATAAATCACCACATTAAGAACATATGATAATTAAATTAAAAATTTCATAATCATCTCAATCACCTTTGAAAACTAGAAATAAGGAACTTTATTTTATCTTATCCTATTTTTAACTAAAAATAAATATCACATATTCAGTTTGCCTCATAGCACTACTTATATTCATTCTTGCACTAGAACTCTTAGAAGTGTAAACAGGAAAATGTGAAATAAAAATAATAAAATAAAATCAAATACAAGCTATGTAGATTTTAAAGAAGAAAATGAAAGTTTTATTATTCATTGGCACCGTAGTTTGGGCATTGAAAAGCCAAATAATCTACCAAGAGACTCTTAGAATTTAAGTGTATATTAAGGAAATTTCTGAAGGGAAAAAAGGGAGCAATCAAAATTAAATTTATTTTGGTATATTAGCAATTGACAAAACTCAAAGTTTAAGAAAGGATTTCATTTACTATGCCTTTGAAAACAAAGTAATTAAGAATACATCTTTTGAAATATGCAAGTCATCTCTACTGGAAACTATAAAATATCACTGAAGCAAATTAATATAGTAAACTAAAATGGAAAGCTAAACCTTGTTTATACATTGGGAAATAATTTTATTATGTTAATTTTCCCCACATCAATTCATAGACTTAAGGCAATTCAAATCAGAATCATTGTTTTTTTCTGAAATTAACGTTATTTTAAATTTTATGGAAATGCCAAATGCCCAGGATAGCTAAGAAAGTATTGGGTAAAAGAAGAATGTTGGAAAACTTACATTATGAGATATCAAAATAAATTATGAAGTCATAGTAATTGCTGATGGTGTAATTCGAGGACAAACACAAATAGATCAATGAGACAAAAAATAAAAATCTATAAATCATGCTGTGTCAGCTACATATTGAAAAGTAAAAAAGAACATTGACCTCTATCACACACTTTAAACACAAATTAATTTGAAATAGAATATAGACATAAAAATGAAAAGTAAGCCGGTAATATATCTAGGAAAAAATATAGAATATTTTATGTCCATTAAGTTGGCAACATTTTTTGAAGCAGAACACTAAAAGCACTACTATCAAATAAAAGGGTAATAAACTGAACTATATTGAAATTTAGAAATTAGTGACCTCAAATGTACCATTAAGAAAATGAAAAGGCAGCCAAGGGAAGTTTTGGCACTTCTATATCTGGCAAAGGCCTTATATCCTGAATATTTAAGATATTTTATCATTAATACATATGAACAAACCAATTTTTTTAAAAAGTGGTCAAAATATATGAAAAAATAATTTTGTGAAAGAGGGTATCTAAATGATTAATCTGAAAAGTTGTTCCACATTATCTGAGAGAAGAGGAAAAAACACGTTAAACCATTAAAAAAAAACAAAAGACAGCTTACTGAATGGGAGAAGGTATTGGTGAATGACATAATCAGTAAGGCCTTAATATCCAAAATATAGAAAAACTTGTACAACTTAACACCCCAAAACCAAATCTACATTAAAAAATGGTCAGAAGACGTTAAGTAGTCATTTTTCCAAAGAAGACACACACATGGCCAGTAGACACATGCTCAACCTCATTCATCATCAGGTAAATGCAGATCAAAACTACAGTGAGGGGGCGACTGGGTGGTTCAGTGGGTTAAAGCCTCTGCCTTCAGCTTGGGTCATGATCCCAGAGTCCTGGGATCAAGCCCCGCGTCAGGCTCTCTGCTCAGCGGGGAGCCTGCTTCCTCCTCTCTCTCTCCCTGCCTCTCTGCCTATTTGTAGATCTCTATCTATCAAATAAATAAATAAAATCGTAAGAAAAAAACACACAAAAAAAACTACAGTGTGATGCCACTTCACCCCTGTCAGAATAGCTAAAATAAAAAGCACAAGAAATAGCAGGTGTTAGCAAGTAAGTCTGGAGAAAAGGGAACTCTCATGCCCTAGTGGTGGGAATGTAAATTGGTATAGCCATTGCAGAAAACAATGTGGAGGTTCCTGAAACAAATAAAAATAAAATTACCATATGATCCAGTAATTCCACTACTGGATGTTTACCCAAAGAAAATGAAAACACTAATTCAAAAAGATACATGCACCCCTGTGTTTATTACAACATTATTTACAATAGCCAAAATATGGAAGCAACTGAAGTGTCCATCCATAGATTAATGGATAAAGAAATTATAGTATGCATACGCTGTAATATTACTCATCCTTAAAAAAAGGATGAGATCTTGATATTGACAACAATATGGATGGACCTAGAGGGCATAATGCTAAGTGAAATAAGTCAGTCAGAGAAAGACAAATACAATGTGATTTCACTTATATGTGGAACTTAAGAAACAAAACAAATGAAAAAAGTAAAGGAGACAAACAAAAAACAGACTCAATGTTAAGAACAAACTGGTAGTTACCAGAAGGGAAGTGGGGCAGGGGATGGATGAAATAGATAAAGGGGATTATGAGTATTTGATGAGCACCGATGTATACAATTGTTGAATTATTATTATGTTAAATTCACAATGAGCTCCTAATATTACTCACACAAAAAAATCTGAAATTTAAGACTTAAATTTAAATTAGATTAAAATTAAAATTTGAATTAATTTAAATGCCTTCTTACAGGAAAAAGAAAAAAAAAGCTGAAAAAGTGAGGGATATTCAGTTCTAATTTTTTTTTTTTTTTAATTTATTTGACAGAGAGAGATCACCAGTAGGCAGAGGCAGGCAGAGAGAGAGGAAGGAAAGCAGACTTCCTGCCACGCAGAGAGCCCGATGCAGGGCTTGATCCCAGGACCCTGGGATCATGACCTGAGCCGAAAGCAGAGGCCTTAAACCACTGAGCCACCCAGGCACCCTTCAGTTCTAATTTTGAGTGAAGGAAAGAGGGAGAATGTTGAATGAACGCATCCTAGACTGAGCAGTCTAGGGAAAATTCTGCAAAGCCATCAGAGTCCTTGAACGAAAGGAAGCTGACAAAGGGATCTTGTCTTTTCCAAGAATTCATCTGCCCTGGTATCTGATGCAACACAATAATGACACTTTTTCTGTGGAAATGGGATGATGACTTCTAACGTGGGAATATCCTTTGGTCATTTATATTACCTACCTCAGCAAGGCATGTTCACATGACTGTCACATCTTAATGTTATAATACTGGCACAGAATTCCAGTTTACATGATAGTACTATTGCCATAGGTATATTTGCTAGTATTTATCTGGTATATAGTATTCATGTCTTCATTTTTTTAGATATATCTCTTATATGAAGACCATTTTAAAATAATTTTGTATTCTTCTGTGAGAATCAAACTCATTCTGATTTATTTGGATTATTGATAGGCTTGGATTATTCTGTCTGATTTCATATTTTTAATCTTTACAATGTTTCCTTTCTCTTTTCTGTCTCATTTGTTTGATCACTTTGGACAGTTTCATTCTCCTCGTTTGTTTTGGTAACCCCCCCCATATTGATTTCAATCACTAATGTTCTTTTTTTTCCCCCTCAGGACATTTAGTGTTGAGTACATATATTTGGATTTATGGGTTTTTAAAAATTTTTTATTTTTTATAAACATATATTTTTATCCCCAGGGGTACAGGTCTCTGAATCGCCAGGTTTGCACACTTCACAGCACTCACCAAAGCACATATGGTTTTTGATCAGTGATCTTAATTACCTCCAGAGTAGATCTGAATGGCAGAATATTTTGTAGATCTTTACATTCCATAATTTGAATTAACTTAAAGGAATTAAGAAATTCAAAACTCTGATATAGGAATGGAGTATTTCTATAATATCTGGATAGATTTTTATTTTTCCTTAGTAAGAAGAGTTTAGAATAATTCATGTAATGTGGGTATATAAGCCTATTTGGTTTAGAAATAATAATTATTTTATACTGTCATAATTTAAATAGATTGGGAACAGGAATATCATTTTCTTGAAATTCTCTCTAAGTCTGTCTTTTAAAAAGAAAATTTTTTTAAAACTAAAAAAGCTTTCTAAAAATTTGTGGATTTAATGGTATATACATTACATAAATTGATCAATACTCTTAAAATTACTTTAAACGTACTCAAAATAATGATTGTAATAATTTACATCTACCTGACGTGTGACCCTTTGGTTCACAATAAGGGAAAGTACAGAGAACAGAACTTTTTCCTTTGTTCTAAATAACTGGAAAATAATAATGCCAAGTTGTCAGTCTGAAAATTACACCCAGAAAAACTTCTACCACAATGTAATTAAAAAGATTATTGTAATATTTTTCTGTCATATATTCTTTCTGTGTGGATGGTCTCTAACATGAGTTCAATTCTTGACATTTTGTGGTAGATAGCAACAGAATTTTTGAATGTAAGTTCCTACTCATTAAGTTGTATTGTCAAGTTACTCTCTTTTGATACCAGGTAGATTTTCTCATTTCTATTTACTTTCTCTTCCTCCCTGTGAGGTGTACAACTCTATGAATTCCATAGATTCTTCATAATTTATTTTTAAAATATCAGAAACCAGAATTTAAAAAAAAAACAAGCTAAATATCTAAATGAAGTCTTTATAAGGATAAATGTCTTTCAATCTAATATAATCATTATAACTTTTGAAGGTTAGTATTATAAAATCTAGAAAGCATCAATCATACAAACAATAGAAAACTAGCTTTCACAGCATGTATAAAGGCAAATACTCTGTCCACTGATTCAACAGAATACACTGAACATCCACTACATGCAGTCAATATACAATGTAATTACTTGGGTAATAAAAATGACACAAGTCAAACAATGATATAAAAAAAATTGCAAAATATGATTTTGACTATAGTTGCCTATGTAATGGAAATCTCAAAGATTTAAAGTGGTGTAAATTTAGTATGCCAAGAAGGGCCACATTAATGGGGAAGAAGATTTTACTAATCAATAGAGGGAAAATACTAATACATCTTACATCTAATTTCTAGGACTTCATATACAACAAGAGCACTGGAGTAAGATGCTTAAATTCTGGATAAATATTGGATAAAGCTAAATGACAGTTTAATAGTTTCTTACTGTTATCTTCAATTTAAAAAACATAATTTGAGACCTGTTGATTATTATTATTTTCTCTGTTAAATGTAGTTTGTCTTGGTGGTTTTTATTTTTAGGCTTTCTTTTAATATTATATGTTTCTTCTCATAGTATCCCTAGGCATTAGAATTCTATTTTTATTTATTTATTTATTTATTTTAAATTTTAAAAAATTTATTTTCAGCATAACAGTATTCATTGTTTTTGTACCACACCCAGTGCTCCATGCAATCCGTGCCCTCTCTAATACTCACCACCTGGTACCCCGACCTCTCACCCCCTGCCCCTTCAAAAACCTCAGATTGTTTTTCAGAGTCCATAGAATTCTATTTTTTCTACCTGTAATATTTAAGTTTAAAAGGAGTAAGTACAAAGAGACAAAAGAGAAACACAACGAATAGTATTTTTTAGTGATTCTAAAAAATTACTTGAAAATGAAATTTCCTTTTCTTGATACATTGAATTTGCCAAATCAATTTTAACTATACATATTTATCCCATGGAATATTTACATATATACATATACACACACAAACACACACACATGCACATGCACACACACACACATATAAATTCTATGGATATATTTAAAAAGATGTATCTTAGAATCTAAGACCTTAACCATTTTAGGACTTGTCTAAGAAATAAAAATGTATTTACTCAAAGAAAACAAAACAAAAAAATCTAATTTGAAGAGATGTGCACACTTATGTTTATTGTGGCATTATTTACAGTGGTCAGCCTGTGTCCATCAATAGATGAATGAATAAAGAATATATGATATATATTATATATATTTATATATAAATATATTATATATAAATATAATATATGAGATGAGGCATATCTCTCTCTGTCACACACACATGCACACACACATATACATAGTGGAATATCATATAGCCATAAAAATGATAAGATATGACCATTTGCAAAAAACTGGATGAATCTAGAAGATATTACACTGAGTAAAAGAAACCAGACTGACAAAGACAAATACCATATGATTTCACTCATATGTGGACTCTCAAAAAACAAAACACATAATTAAAAAAAAATAGACATAAATACAAAGAGCAAACTTATGGTCAGAGAATGGGCAAAATGGGTGAAGGGGAATGGCAGATACAGGCTTCCAGTTAGGGAATGAGTAAGTCATGGGAAGAAAAGGTACGGCATAAGGACTATAGTCAATGATTTTATCATAGCAATATGTGGTGCAAATGGTCACTGCACCTGTGAACATAGGATGATGTATTGAAAAGTTGACTCACTATGTTGTACACCTGAACTTAATGTAACATTATGTGTCAAATATACTCAAAATTAAAAAAAATAATAAAAGTTATAATAAATGCAAATCTTAATATTTTGCTTGTGCTATATTTTTGTTCATTTATTTTTCATTATCTTAGTATCAGTTTGAAAGAATCCCTTTCCTTCAGTTCCATGCTTGGGATGATATTCTTTACTCTGGCATATTAAGCCATGTAATTTTGCTGTAATTTTTATCTTTTGAATTAGTCAGAAATACTGAAATAAATTTAATCCATGACAATATGGAGGTTCCTTAGAAAGTGAAAAATAGAACTATCCTGTTATTCAACAATTGCACTACTGGGTATTTACCCAAAGGATACAAAAATACTGATTGGAAGGATACATACACCACAATGTTTATAGCAGCATTATCTACGATAGCCAAATGATGGAAAGAGTCCAAATGTCCATTGAGTAATGAATGGATAAAGAAGTGGAGTGTGTGTGTGTGTGTGTGTGTGTGTGTAGCAAGATTTCATTCTTTTTGGTGGTTGAGGAATATATATAACAACATAGATGGGGCTAGGGAGTGTTATGCTAAGCAAAATACCAGCAAATATGTCAGTCACAGAAAGACCTATACCATATGATTTCATTCATGTGTGGAATTTAAAAAAACAAAACATGAACATTGGGGGAAATGAAGAGAGAGGCAAACCAAGAAACAGATGCTGAACTACAGAGCATAAACTGAGGGTTGCTGGAGGGGAGGTGGGCAGGGAGATGGGTTAACTGGGTGATCAGTGTTAAGGAGAGTACATGTTTTGATGAGCACTGAGTAATGTATGTCAGTGATGAATCACTAAATCCTACACATGAAACAAATATTATAGGGTATGTTCACTAATTAGAATTTAGATAAAAAGAAGAAAAGAAAAATTAATGCATTACTACCAATGACATGGGTTAGCTAAGGTCAGTTGTTTTGTTTTGTTTTTACTTTTTGAAACATAGGTAAAATAATTTGATACATCAAAGAGACTTTGATCTCTTGTAAAACTGGAAAACAAAATAATAACACATGTACATATTAGAGAATTAATGACAACAGTGAATCTTAATTTCATAGTTTCTGTACTCTGGCTTTTATAAAAAATATTATTTCTACAAGGTGATACTCTTTTTAACACAGAGGGGTTTTTTTTGTTGTTGTTGTTTGTTTGTTTTTTCATCCTCAGTGGAGAAAAACGGAGAGCTTTTCCTCTCTGGTCAGAAACAAAACAAGGATATCTAGTCTCACTATGGTTATTTAATGTAATACGAGAAGTCCTAGCGTCAACAATCAGAGAGCAAAAAGAAATAAAAGGCATTCAGATTGGGAAGGAAGAAGTCAAACTTTCACTATTTGCAGATGATGTGATATTCTATATAGAAAACCCAAGGACTCCATCAAAAAGTTGCTTAGAACTGATATATAAATTCAGTAAAGTCACAGGATATAAAATATAAAATCAGCGTATAGAAATCTGTTGCATTTCTATACAACAATAATGAAGCAGCAGAAAGAGAAATCAAGGAGTTGATCCCATTTGCAATTGTACCAAAACCCATAAGATACCTAGGAATAAACCTAACTAAATGCTGTTTGTTGGTGGTCTTTAGGGTTTTCTCTATGGATATCATGGTATCTGCAAATAGTGAGAGTTTTCCTTTTTCCTTATCAACTTGGATGCCTGGCCTTTCCTTTTGTTTTCTCTTTGCTGTAGCTAGGACCTCCAGTACTATGTGGAATAAAAGTGGTGAGAGTGGACCCTTTGCTTGTTCCAGACCTTAGAGAGTTTTCCCCCACTGAGAATGATGTTTCCTATGGGTTTTTCATATAAGGCCTTTATTATGTTGAGGTATGTTCCCTCTAAACCCACTTGTTACAGACTTTTATCATGAATGGATATTGTACATTGTCAAATGCTTTTTCTGAATCTATTGAAATGATAAGGTTTTTTCCATTTTTTCTCTTACTGATTTGAGTATAATATTGACTGTTTTCTAAATGTTCGACCACCTTGCATCCTGGGAATAAATCCCACTTGATCATGGTATATGATTGTTTTAATGTTTTGGTGGATTCAGTTTGTTAATACTTTGCTGAAGATTTTTTCATCTACATTCATGAGAGATATTGGCTTTAGTTCTCTTTTTTTGTGGTGGCTTTATCTGCTTTTGGTGTCAGGGTGATATTGGCCCCGTACAATAAATTTGGAAATGTTCTTTCCTCTTGTATATTTTAGAATGGTTTATGAATAGGTATTAACTTTTTTAAAAAATGTGGTAGAATTTACCTGTGAAGCCATCCATTCCTGGACATATAAACATAACATATAAGACATAACACATAAAATATAATCTATTTTAAGTTGATAGCAACTTTTTTGTTCCCATTCAAATCTGAACATTTTTATTCTTCCTCATCATGTTTTATGTTCTTACTGTCACATTTTATAACTTTTTATCTTGCTTGTCTATTAAATAATTTTTATAATCATGATTATTATACCACTTGTGCCTTTTAACTTTCATTTTTAATTCATAAATGATTAATCCACTACCTTTAGTATATATTTACTTTCTAGTTGCTCTTTCATATGTATTCTTGTTATAGTTAGTATCCTTTCTTTATATTTATAACAAACTTTGTTTATGTTGATAACAAGCCAGCTAAGAGTAAATGGAGAAGTGAAGAATAAATTTCCTTAAGACCATATGCTTGGACTAGTTTAAATATCTGTAGTGAAACTAGTCAACAAACTGTGATTGGAGGAAATTTCACAATGAAACATGAAAAATATAATTCTTGCTATTTAATAGATGAGTTGATTAAATTATATCATAGGAAATGTGAATCTTATGCTTGTAAATTATAATCAGATAAATGAAAAGAGACAACTTCCATACCAGATAACCTTTCATTAAATGAAATATTAAAGCAGAATGAACTCAACTATTAGTGAATAGAATGTCAGACAAATTAAGATCTGGCAATGTTAAGTAACATTTTTTTTTTTAATTTCAAGTTTGTTATGATCTTAATCTGGAATTCCTCAGAATTTTAGTTATATATCAGCTAGACGTTTAGCTCATAGACCTTATTATTCTCTGCTATAATATCCTTTACATTTTCTTTACATTTTTATTTATCTATATGTTCTTGCTCTTTTTTTAAAAATGGTAGCTGTATAGTTTTTAAGGATAAGGGATTATGTTTGTAGTGTAAATACTAACATAGTATTTGACACTTTTTAGCTATTCAAATACTGTTTGAGTGAACAAATTAAGCCATTTATTATATATTCTCTGCATATCACTTGTATATTCTCTCCTCTGTTGTTGCAGGTTACAAGAGTTATATTGGTGCAGGATTTAGAGTCAAAATATATTTTTTATAGCAATAAGCTTGGTTTTCTTTCTTTGTAGAAACTAATAAACATAATAAAGAAATAAACATAATAACAAAACTTCCTTAGCTATATCCCCAGCAGGCATCTGACTAAAGACTTAAAAACTGTAAATACTTAATATTACTCCTATACTATTTGGTATACTATTTCAATTTTCCACTCTGCCAAGTATTAGTTTAAAGATGAATTATTGAAACCAAAATCAACTGTAATGTTGCAGCTATTTTGGTACATTAAATGCCAAATGCCTATAGGTGACTCCATTAGAAAGGATGGATAGAGTTTCACTTAGAGCACTGGCTAAATGAAATTAGCATCTTACTACCTTTAATGAGCATAATGTCTATCTTTTATTACGCTAAATTTAGCAACCACTCTCTCTTGAGTGTTTAGTTTTATTTTCAGAAAATTAAATGATGGAAGAAGTGACTCAGTATGTAGTGTTTAAAATGTGAATGCTATATGGAAATAATCTTGTTCACATAAAAGAGTGCTTTCTAAAACTAAAGAAATTTCCTTAGAAACCTTATTTTAAAAACGTAACAGTTACAATGGTAAAATTTAGTTCATGTAGGAGTCTCATATTTTTCTGGGGTTCCCACATCTGTGCACATAATTCAAATTGTAGTGTTTTTTTTTTTTTTTTTTTTCATTTAAAAAATTAGTCACTTTAGTCACTCTGATAATCACTTCTATACTTTTTGTGTCTTCAGCTTTTAACAAACTGATATGCTTTTATATTTTACTATATATTAAATCTGTTTTCCTGGATTGGGTGGTGTGATATACTTTTTGCATAGTATGATCCTAAGTATTAACAGAGAGCAATTAAATTCATTTTCAAGGCCATCATTCAATAAGTACAGTATCTATCAATTTAGCCCCTCTCTGACAATTTTAGAATCAGAGACTGCTCAGATAAACCAATCAGAATTGATTTATTTGCCATTAAAAAAATCTACATAAAATTTTGAATTATGTTGTTTTTAATAATCCTGTCTCCTCTAAATTTTCTTTACAATGCTTTTTATAGCAGTTTCTGAAACTATTAAATTTATGTATGTTATATCATCATCACCATTTCATTTATAGGCAGACTAAAAATCAATGTTTTATTCAAGTTATTTTCTTTGATTTTACATAGGGATTTACTGGAAGATGAAAAGACTAGATAAAGAACCATTATCAGCTTGATTCTTATATTCTAATGTTTTTCTATTAAATTTTGAAAGACTTTTAAGCAACTAACTTTACTAGATTTTGAGGGCTTGTTTAAAATACATCACAATGGATACATACTTTAGTAGTATTGTGCCTATGCCTAATTTTATTTGGTAGAGCATCTATTAGTCAAAGACAACTAGGTCAAATTTGATCTTAAAGAGGAAAGACAAAGAAGTTTAAGTTTTCAGTGACATTCTTGGGAATATACTCTCACAAGAGGAAAGACAAAGAAGTTTAAACTTTTAGTGACATTCTTAGGAATATACTCTCTGATCCTGAGAATATTTTGCCAGATGACTGAACTCAGAGTCCAGCATGCTGGTTATAATTGCTAATACATTGTACCAAACCGATATTGAAGTAAAGAGAACGTCTCCAAAATACTTGTCACAGAAGCCATGATGTCAAAATCACACAGAGGATGTGATGGGTAAACATATGTGAGACTTTCCAAAATGATGTGATAAAGGATTTTATAAGGAACTGTAAAGCTTTATTGGCAAGTCCCTCCTTCCTTACTCATTATATTCCTCCTTATTAAACTACCCTAATTTGCCTGCTTCCTCTTTGGATAAGGTTAGATATCACCTCTTCCAGGAAGTCTTTCCAGATCTACAGAATGTATTGTCCTTTGAGGTAGTGGCAAACTTTTTCTCTCTAGCATGTTATCTTTTCTTTTCTTTCTTTCTTTCTTTTTTTTTTACATTATATTGGTATTTTTAATTTATTTTCTTGATAGTAGCAACTGAGACCTTTTTAGCCTGTGGTAGGCATTCAAAGACATGTTCCTTGAAAGAATGAATAATTTAGTAAACAAATTCACAGAAGAAAACACAAATTACTTAAGTGAGAATGAGTCACTTCACTGAGTCTATATTTGGAGAATACTTCTATCAACTAGTTAAGAATTAAGATATGGTTCAATGGCTTCATATTCTAAATAAGAAAATAACTCAGAAGCTTCTGGAGACACTCAAAATAAAACCTTGATATTATAATTATAAATGTTTTAAGTAAAATAGGAGGAGTATCCAAGGAAATCACATGGCAGAGTGTGCTTGGGATTCTTAAAAAAAGAAAAATGAACTTGGATGAATGATTTTTAATTTTTAAAATTTATTTGAGAGAGAGAGAGGAAGAGAAAGTGGGCTATGTCTGCGTGTGACTGGCAGGCAGGAGCAGAGGATGGGTGGGGGGAATCTCAAGTAGGCTCCCCACTCAGAGCCTGAGGCAGGGCTCCATCCCAGTACACCAAAATCATGACTTGAGCTGAGATCAAGAGCTGGATGCTTCCCAACTGAGCCACCAGGTGCCATGTGGATGAATGATTTTTTAAAAGTTATTCTTGAGGGAAAATATCCAGTTTTGAATTCTTGTCATCAAATGATCCGGATGTGAACATAAAAATAGTTTAGAGTTCTAGTGAAAATATTTGGTTCACTTGGATATTTGATTTGACAATCCTCAAACAATAAGGGGACCCCAAAACTAGAGAAAGCTGAAAGTCAGGCATAGAGATAGGTAAAAACAGGGAGATTTTTGTAAAGAGAATTGATAATAATTAATTTTGATAGTAATTAAAATTGCTTCCTTAGGGTTCAGATCAATTTCAGACTTAGTTTTCTCAGAGGAAACTACATTGCAAACAGCCCAATCATCTGAAAGTAACTTTGGTTTTATGAGAGTAATTACAGTATGACTAACTACAACTTATTTATTTGTTATTTTTATATACTTTTAAATATATATATATATTCATGTATATATTTATTATGAACTCATAGTACTAGACTTCTGTTTACTTTTTTAAAAAATTGAATAGTACTTTTTAATTAATAGCAACATTGCATTGAAAGAATAAAGGGAAAAGTTCAAACTGGTGCTCTCCCTCCTGGAATTAGGATTAATGTCTAAGGGTTTTTCTAAACCTAATGAAATTTACGTAGTATTTATATTCTGTTATGCTCAAGAAAGCTACCAAAAAACACTACTGTTATCCTAAAATTTTACTGGAAAGTAGTTCAATAACGGAGGAAGTCTAAGGTTCATATTTGTTGGTGGTGGTTACTCTGATACAATTAAAGTTTATAAATTGTCACTGTTAGTGCAATTTGAAACACTTTGAATGCAATGTGTTTCAGCTGTTATGCCTTTATTTTCCTCTGAAGTGAACACTAAACATTGAGAAAATGGCTTTGCTCTTAAAAACAATATGCTATTTAGTTATGAAATGTAATACATGAATTATATCTTAGATCTCTTTTCTAAATAGGGGAAGAATGTGGCACCATCACAATTATTTAGATAAGATGTATAGATTAAATGATGTGGAAAAAAGCTCAGCTAGGTTAGTGAAAGTTATATAATGGAAATAAAACACGATGCTAGAAATATAATATGAAATAAATATAACACATTTGGAAAGTAGATCTTTGATCAAGTACTAAAAGCAGACATTTTAATTTTTTCAAAGAAAATTGTGTTTGGATGGTTCAGAATGTATTTATCCTACAATTTACTTTATAATTGAAAATCATTTGAGGATGATTCATAACAGAATCCATGATCCATAACAAAATTACAAGTTTCTGATTTGGCTTCTCTGTATCTAAACCATAGCTTGCATTCATTTAGCACTTATGTATTGTCATATCCTATGCTGGGTCCATTACACACATAATACATAATAGGTAGGCATGATTATCCCTGTTTCTTCGGGGGGAAAAAAGGTTTAGATAAATTGGATAATTTTCCCAAAGTAAAACGTTTAACAAATGGCAGAGGTGGAATTTAAATGCAGATGAATGGATAAAGAAGATGTGGTTCATATATACAACAGAATATCACTCAGCCATCTGAAAGGATAAATATCTGCAATTTACATCAACATGAATGGAACTGGAGGATATTGTGCTAAAGGAAATAAATGAATCAGAGAAGCACAATTATCATATGGTTTCACTCATAAGTGGAACATAAGGAATAGTGCAGAGGACAAAAGGGCAATAAAGGTTAGGGGGCTACTGAATGGGAAGAAGTCAGAAAGGGAGACAAACCATATGAGACTCTTGACTCATACAAACAGGGTTGCAGAGAGGGAGGTGGATGTGGGGATGGGGTAATTGGGTGATGGACATTGAGGAGGGCATGCGATATGATGAGCACTGGCTGATTGATGATACCCAACTAATGAATCATTGAATTACATCAAAAACTAATGATGTACTATATATTGGCTAAATGAATTTAAATTAAAAAAAAAATAAATGCAGAATTTTTGGCCTCGAACTTAAAGCCATTTTCTCTCTACCAAACTGCCTATCTGTTTAGGATCATATCTTACTCTCTTCTTTCCCAGCTCATTTTCTACTATAGCAACATAAAAATATACTACTTTTTTGAAAATCTCATGATCTTTCGTGCCTTACTCTCTTTATAGTTTTTTTTTCTTTTTTTAGTTTATGTTCCTTAGGAACGTCTAAGGCACTTCCTTCCTTAGGTTCTTTCTACTTTTAAATACATGACAAAACTTCTATTTTCCTGAAAGAGTATCATCATATTACAGATTCATTATAAATCCTTTCCCGACTACCACCGTTTTCCTCCAAAGGGGCATTTGCTTTCTATTTAACCTCTGCATTCTATGTTTTCTGTACGCTGTGTGTGCATTCTACTTTTAAAATTTTATATGTATATCTAAGTTTTCTTTTTTTAAAAAATTTTTTATTTTTTATAAACATATATTTTTATCCCCAGGGGTACAGGTCTGTGAATCGCCAGGTTTACACACTTCACAGCACTCACCAAAGCACATACCCTCCCCAATGTCCATAACCCCTCCCTTCTCCCAACCCCCCTCCCCCCAGCAACCCTCAGTTTGTTTTGTGAGATTAAGAGTCATTTATGGTTTGTCTCCCTCCCAATCCCATCTTGTTTCATTGATTCTTCTCCTACCCACTTAAGCCCCCATGTTGCATCACCACTTCCTCATATCAGGGAGATCATATGATAGTTGTCTTTCTCTGCTTGACTTATTTTGCTAAGCATGATACGCTCTAGTTCCATCCATGTTGTCGCAAATGGCAAAATTTCATCTAAGTTTTCTAATCATGTGTTAGCTTCTTCAGAGGTTATATATATTTTACTCATATTTGGGTCCACACAGTGCCTAGAACATTGTCTGGTATGTAATAGGTACTGAATTAGTGTTGAAGTAATGGCCTTTGTTGTTTCTTTTTGTTTTGTTTTCATAATCATATTGATGGGGGAATGAAGCCATATCTGAATAAGAGGAGAATATCACTGTTTTTGACTTTAGGTGATTGGAATTATGATTAAAAATTTTTAAAGTTTGAATATTTTCTAGAAGGATACTAAACTTGAAATCAGAAGTTTTAAATAAATTACTGTTTTTTTCATAGATAAGCTGGGCAATTTAGGTGTTTTAATCTCTAATTATTAAATCTATAATCTATGATTATTTCTTCTCTTTAATTTATCATTATTTCTTCTATGAATGTGACTTACATAACTCTTTTTAAAATCATATGGTTATTTGGAGAATCAAATGAAAATGTAATAATGTATATGAACACATTTGCAGAGTACAAACCATTATACATGATAGTCCTATGATTACTTTAGGGAGATAAAGTGATCCAAGAAAGATTAGCAAAAAATAGTGAGTTGGGACTATCATACCTAAAGGTAATGAGATTTTTGAGAAAAGAAAAAAATGTGGCTAGAATAATTTAGGATCATTCCATACCATATCCTTCTGTGATGATTCAGAATGCCCATATTCAAATAAATATTTATTCCTTTTCAAAGTTTAGCAATTTTCAGAAATTGAGTTTTATTTTTAGTAATCCTAACACAGGTTACGAACTTGAGAAAAATCTGTCCTAGAGATTTTTAACAAATAAGAAGGTAAGAGAGGAGACACTGACAATTTGAAGATCAAATATAACTGAAAATTTATCCCCAGCTAGACTCAAATTAGGAAGGATGAATAGTGAGATCCCTACTTGGAATTATTTCATTATTCCACTGTGGATGCTTTAATTTTTAGTAGTAGTAATGAAAGTAGCAAAGTGATGTGTCAATCAAGTATGTTCAGCAGAGTCATTTCAAGGGCTAGGCAAGCCAGTAACTATACATTTTGTGAATATATTCATTTCTGGATTACTGCTTTACCAGTGGATGAAAAACTGTATCCTGGGATATAATGGTAGTTCAAGGGGTAAGAGAGAGCACATTATTGCACAGCCAGAATATAATCATAGGTACCCTTAGGGAGTAATTGTTACATTTTAATCCAGAAGAAAGCAAAGACAGTCTAAATAGCTCTTTAAAAGCAGAATTAATTCATAATTAGGAAATGATAGAGTTCTTAACTGTCATGTATGGGAAAACCCATGAGCAAGCTCTATTCTAAATCGACTTTAAAAAAAAAGAGAAGTACTTGATATTAAAACAAGACAATTCATTAAATTTCACAAGGGAACTTGCAGTATACAGATGTAGGCCAAAACATAGGGTTCTTTAGGTCAAATGTGAAATTATTTTAAATTAATTCTTGGCACCAAATTAAAATGACTTTTGAATAGTAATTATTTTTTTACTTTCATTAGCAATGGTTCTTGAACTTTAATTTCTAAAGTGTGATGCAGCAAGGTTCTTAGTATGCATTTATAGTAAATGCAGGCGCTCTTCTAGCATTTTAAGTCTCTTAACAGGTCTTTCCTTTTCTGCAGAATTTCACTAGCTGAATGTTAATATTACTCTTGATTATAGAAAGGAATATATTAAAGTTTCTTTCCCTATTAACGTCTTTTTAACAGAAGTTTAATATTTAGCTAAAGTATTCAGATTCTATGCCTATCGTAACATTAGAAACTTGAAAACTGTTAGAGAAGTTAACCTAACATTGTGTACTTTTGAAAAATCCAGTTTGAGGAATAATATAAACTTATTTTGAGATTTAAATTATTTATAATCAGTTTTGTAAGTAAAAATTAGAAAAATATTTTTACTTAGATTTTTCTGTAATTTTCCAAAGGAATTGAAAACTTATTGAAGGATAAAATAAAATATTTGGGAACAATGAGAGGAAGATGGAGAATAATTTTTTTTAAAGATTTTATTTATTTATTTGACAAACAGAGATCACAGGTAAGCAGAGAGAGAGAGGAAGGGAAGCAGGCTCCCTGCTGAGCAGAGAGCCCGATGTAGGGCTTGATCCCAGGATCCTGGGATCATAACCTGAGCCGAAGTCAAAGGCTTCAGCCCACTGAGCCACCCAGGCGCCCCGGAGAATAAAAGTTTTTAAAAAATTAAACTGATTCTAAGATTAAGGAAAGTTCTAGAAGGAATTATTAAATAAATGTCATCTTAGAAAAAAGACTTTATTAAAAACACATTGTGGTAGTAATATCACACAGTATCTTTCTCTAAAATCTTATGACTAATAAAGTCATATATATATTCACTTGCAAAAAGTCATCTGTGAAATCATCTTGGAAATAATAGTATTTCGAAGCCCTTCCTTAGATTCTGTGAGCACAAGTATTATAAACAAACAAACAAACAAACAACAACAACAACAACAACAGCAAACCGGCAAATGAAACCCTTGCTCTCATGGAATTTACATTCTAAGGAGGATGACTAATTGACAAACAAATAATTAAATATGTAAAATGAAAAGAGTGAAAAGAGATAAAGAAGGAACAAGGGGGTACCTGGGGTGATTTCTGGCAACAACCTGAAGGTGTTTGACGTAGATTACTCCCTAGTCTATTTTCCAGGTTATTGCAACTTTGTTGAATTAACATTTATAGAGTCCCAGAGTGTCTGATGGTGACCAGTGATTCAGCAGAAGACCACAGGAGAAAGTGAAATAGAGACATTTATTACTCACAGGTCCTAGACAAGGTACAGGTCATACCCCCAGGGGCATGTGGGGAACTCAAGGAAGGATGCTGGCGGAGAGAACACAGCGGGACCTGGGGCTCATGGGATCGTTAGGGTCCAAGGTTTGGGTCTGTTCAAACCAAAAGAAGCAGGGTTTTGGTAAGCTTCTGGGTGTGGGATCTCTTACCAAGGGTCTCACAAGGTAAAGGCATGGGAGTCAGGAGAGAGTGCATATAACCAGGGATGTTGGGGGCTGTATTTAGAGCACATACTTGGCACTCACCAGACTGGCTAGTGTCAGTTCAGGGCGTGCATTTCACTTGGCCACAAAAATGGCTGCCAAGGTAGAATAATGTGGACTAGTGCTAAGCTCCCCACAGAAATGGACATTAGGCCCCTGAAAAAAAGGACCCAGCCAAATTTCCTCTACTCCCAGCCATGGAAACTATTAGACAACAACTGTGTTATATTATGCTTCTAAGTGTGTGGCAATTTGTTATTCAGCAGTGGGAATCAAATACAAACCATTGGAACAATTTCCATAGCAGAGTGGTGTGATGTTAGTTATATAACCTAAGTCAAACCAAATGGAACTCCATTTCCTTAGCCAGAAAAAATTGATTTAGAGGTGAACATGTGAATTAAGCTGAGTTGATCAAAATTCTTTTTAAGATATTTTCTGCTAGAGCGGATAGAACATTTTCTGTTAAAGCTTTTTATGCCAGTTGTCATGCTACTTGAAAAGAGAAAACAAAAAGTAAAACTTAAATTTCCTCAAACTAGCTATATATAAATAGCCTCTCATAAGCTGCATGTCTTAGAATTCCATAGGTCCATAAGAAATATGACTTGCTGGGGCGCCTGGGTGGCTCAATGGGTTAAAGCCTCTGCCTTCGGCTCAGGTCATGATCCCAGGGTCCTGGGATCAAGCCCTGCATTGGGCTCTCTGCTCAGCGAGGAGCCTGCTTCTCCCTCTCTCTCTGCCTGCCTCTCACCTGCTTGTGATCTATGTCTGTCAAATGAATAAATAAAATCTTAAAAAAAAAAAGAAATATGACTTGCTAATAAAGAGTTATGGCTAATACAAAGACCAAAGATTGGATCTGTTATTCTTTCCTAGAATTACTTCATAATCACTAAATTCTGGCCAAGTTTAACTATATGCCATTTCTGTAACTCATCACTTATACTTGACTTCTGTATGTTTGCTCACAATATTTCTTTCACTGCATTGCATTTCCCTGCATACACTTTCCTTGACTTTTTTATACCCAATTCGTATCCATTCATCAATGATGTAAGTTGAGGTTGCCTGTCACTAGAATGTCTTTGCTCAAAAAGTTAAAATAAATTTCTAGAATAATTTTACCTTGGTCATGCAAAGTAAATCCCACTTTTGGAATTTATTAAAAATCTTTCTGTGGCTTAGTACATGATCATTCTGTAATAATTCATCCAAGATTACTTGAAATGAATGTGTATTCTGTTTCTAGGCTTTCTTTTCTAAAAAATCACTTACCTACTTAAAATGCTGTTTCTAGGTTTTCAGTTCTGGTGTAAAAAAATATAATTTAAAATTTTAAAATGTTATTTCTTTTTTTTTTTTTTAGATTTTATTTATTTATTTGACACAGAGAGAGCTTACAAGTAGGCAGAGAGGCAGGCAGAGAGAGAGAGAGAGAGAGAGAGGAGGAAGCAGGCTCCCTGCTGAGCAGAGAGCACGATCCAGGGCTTGATCCCAGGACCCTGGGATCATGACCTGAGCCGAAGGCAGAGGCTTTAACCCACTGAGCCACCCAGGCACCCCTAAAAATGTCATTTCTAATGTTGATTTTTTTTAAGGGATTGAATTTGAAATTTGGGGAAATTTGTATATATAAATATAGTTTTAATTGGGCAAAATGCTACCATTTTGACTTCTGAGAATGAAGTCTACCATATGCTATGCTACTGGAATGAGATGTAAATACCTCTTCTTACACTGGCTAGTCATTTAGCTCTTGACACTGGATAGTCTACTGAATCATGATGCTGGGACACTGCTATTTAACTCTGATTAAAACATTCAGTTTGGCAGGTCTTATATACAGCTAACAATCTATGCATCTCATCCCATACTCTAATTAATAATTTCACACTTGTATAAATTTGTGCTTCATTCTCTAGACTGTAAAATTTTTTGTGTGGCAGGGATATTATCTGATTATATATATTCTCAGCCATGCCCCAGAAATAGGCACTTAGTTTTTACTCAGCACATTATTGGTACATAAAATAATAACAAAGGAAGCAGTAGTAATAGCTCAGAACCAAGTAGTTTAGTGAAAATGCTTCTTCTCCTTGGTGGCGGCATATGGGACTTGCCATGAATTTAATGATAACAGTGAATTAATCTGCTGAGGAACAAGAGGGAAGACAAGTTTTGTGATTATAACTTTGCAATGTACATACTTACTGATTTTTTAAATCAAACTATAGGATCTTCCTTGATTGATATATTTAACTTAATCACAATGTATGCTCTGTAAGGTGGGGACTTTGTGAATAGTGTTTATCTTTCTATCCTCAGCATCTATTCTTAGCATATATTTGGCCCTTGATAAATATTGATTATATGGCTTAATGGATTAGTAATTACAACAGTTATTAAAACTATGAATTAGAATGTAGTTTGCTGGCCTGGCAGATACCAGCGCCCCAGAGCCATCTGAGCCACCCAGCCGTGGTCAGCACCACCATGTTCTTGAACATCACCGGGGAGAGCAGTGCTTAGGCTGTGTCTCCTTTGAACGGTTTCCAGACAAAGTTCCAAATACAACAGGGAATTTTGATGCCTAAGCACTGGGAAAAAGGAATTGGTTATAAAGTTTCCTGCTTTCACATGGCTATTCCAGGATTTATGTGTTGGGGTGGTGGTGGCAAATCTATCCATGGGGAGAAATTTGAGGATAAGAATTTCATCCTGAAGCACACCGGTCCTGGCATCTTGTCCATGGCAAATGCTGGACCCAACACGCTTCCCAGTTTTACATCTGTGCTGCCAAGGCTGAGTGCTTGGATGGCAAGCATGTGGTCTTTGGCATAGTGAAATAGGGTATGAATATTGTGGAAGCCTGGAAGGTTTTGAGTCCAAGAATGGCAAGACCAGCAAGATCACAGTTGCTGACTGTGGACAAATCTAATAAATTTGACTTGTGTTTTATCTGAACTACCAGCCCATTTCTTCTGTAGCTCTGGAGAGGTCCCCTTCACCCCCATCTGCTGGAAATTTTCTATAATCTTTGTGCTCTGGCTGCAAGTCCATGGATTCCATGTTTTCTTTACGCCCCTTCAAGTCTACCTGGATCACAGAGTTAAGATTATGATGATGAAATAAAACCTAAACAACAACAAAAAGAAGATAATCTGCTAGAAATGTGTTCCTTATTAGTTACATGAATTTCTAGCTATCATTACCGTAAGAACACCCAGTGAATTTGAAGAGCATCTATCTTATTTATCAAAACTCTTGGTTAATATTAAGAAAGGTTCCATCCTCACCCTGAGTTTTGGCATTTTTATGTATGTCCATTTAGTCTTCAACATAACATGTCCAGTCCTCTTTGTTATCATCTTTCCCTCAAAATAGATAGACCTTCACATCGTCCTCATTTTATTACAGCCAGTACAGTTTTCCTAGCTATCAGATCCCGGAAACTTACGATAATTTTCAAATGTCTTCTTGTTTCATCATATCCAGTTAATTGTCTTAGACTTTGAGGACATCTGTTAACCACATTTATTTTGATAACAACCCAATTGGACATGGCAGAACTCCATATACAGATGGGGAGATGGTGAATCACTCCCAAGAAGGTTTAAATAACCATTATTCAGGACCAGATCCTTTTACAATTTTCCCATTAGTTCTTTCTATAGCATTTACTCTCCTATTTTACTTTTTCCCTGACATATACAATGCATATAATATCCTGTATTTTAATTTTATGGATCTTGTGTTGTAGTTGAATTGTTTCATTTGTACTTAACATGTTTTGAGCTATAGTAAGCCCTTTGATGTCTCAGACTAAGGCTCTCTGTGTCCACCCTAGAAGGAGGCTGTTTTTAACTACCTCTGAAAGGTGAATAGCTATAGCATATCCTATTTATTGTATTCCTTCAGGACAGTTACTTTCAGGGCAATTACTGTTCTCATTTTGAATCTGCCTAATGATCACAGATAAATCCCAAGTAAGCATCTACAAGGTTCTGTTACACAATTTTTCTAGTGTGGTGGATTTGTACCTCAAGCATAATTCTAACTATTAGGCTGAGGAGCATTATCACTAATCCCCATGAATCCACAGTCAAGGTGAAAAGATATGCAAAAAACCAGCAATTTCAGGAGAATCTGGTAGAGATATGCAATGGGAAACTATGTGACCTACAAGGAGTACCAAAGCTAAGGTAGAGAAGTCTTGAAAACTTTCTTGGGAGGAAAGGGACTCATATCTTTATCGAGGTACCTTCACGTAACATAAAATTCACTGCATAACTTAACCATTTTAAGTTATACAGTTCAGTGCTATGTAGCATACTTACAATGTTATGCATACGATCACCACTACCTAATTGCAGAACATTTTAATCACCCCAAAAGGAAACCCCATATCCATTTTATTTTATTTTATTTATTTTTTTAAAGATTTTATTTATTTATTTGACAGAGAGAAATCACAAGTAGATGGAGAGGCAGGCAGAGAGAGAGAGAGAGAGAGAGGGAAGCAGGCTCCCTGCTGAGCAGAGAGCCCGATGTGGGACTCGATCCCAGGACCCTGAGATCATGACCTGAGCCGAAGACAGCGGCTTAACCCACTGAGCCACCCAGGCGCCCCCCATATCCATTTTAAAGAGTCATTTCTCATTTTCCCCAGCCCTTTTCCCCCTGAAAACTGTGAATCTGTTTTCTGTTTCGGTGGATTTGCCTATTCTGGACATTTCCTATAAATAGAAACATAGAAGTGTAGTAGTCTTTATCTAGTAAATTTAATGTTTGGACTTCCTTAAGGACAGTTTCTATTTATTGTCCCTTCCCCCACTCCTGTTTATGGACCACACTTTCTCATTTATTTTTATGCATCACATTTTTGTTGAAAACAGTATTTTTAATATGATAATGTAGCAACTCTAGAAATCAGGATATCTGGAAACTCCTGCCCCTACGGTTTGCTATTGTTCCTTGTTGTTGTTATTGTTTGGGTATCTGGTGACTTTCTGAACTAATTGTAAAGTCTGTTTTCTGTTGTGTGTTGCCCCTCATGTTCTGTTACTTTAGTGGTGAGCTAGAGGCTGGAATAAGATTTGCTTAAACACCTGTAAACAATAAATTTCCAGTCTTTGCCAGGGGTCTGTGTGTATGCTTGGCATCCCTTCAACACTCAGTTAAGCAATTTACATCTCTGCCTTGGCCTTTATTTCCTCTCTGTGTAGATCCCGGAGGTCAGTCAGAATGAGAGCTTAGGGCCTTCTTAGTTCTTTCTGAGCGTGTGCCCTGCTCTGGAAATTCACATGACTTTTCAGATCCCCTTGAGTATATTGGAGCTTTTGAAAACATGTGTTTCCTGGGACATCTGGGTGGTTCAGTCAGTTAATCAACTGACTTGATTTTGGTTCAGGTCATGATCTCAGGATCCTGAAATCAAACCCTGGGTCAAGCCCCATCTTGGATTCTATGCTCAATGGGGAATCTGCTTCTCTTACTCTCTCTCCCCACCCCTGCACCTTCCCCCATTTGTTATCTCTTTCTAAAATAAATATATAAATAAATAAATCTTTAAAAAACAAAACAAAAAGCATATGTTTCCCCAAAGCATCCCATTCCCTAGTCTTCTCTCCCAAGCTTTTTCATTAGTAAGTGGTTTTCCCCAAGTGTTGCCCATTGTTTCAGAAAGATAACACATCTCTCTATAAATGTTTTTGAGAAATACCTCCCCCAAACTGCCACAGTTCCAAGTTAAACAAGATAAAGGCAACCCTTCAGTTGGTCTTCTAGAGAGCCATTAGACAGGTCAAAACAAATGAACACAATTCTTTGCGAATGAGGTCTTTTCTGTTCCCTCTGGTACTGGTATCTGTACAAGGGTTGTGGATTAACTGGGAATATGAAATGAGAACAACATAAATCTGAGGTGCCTGGGTGGCTCAGTTGGTTAGGCATCTGAATCTTGATTTCAGACCAGGTCATGTTCTCAGGGTTGTGAGATCAAGCCTTCCATCAGGCTTGTGTGGGATTCTCTCTTCCTCCTTCTGCCCCTCCCCCATCCAAAAAAATTAAAAAAATAAAGAACAGCATAAGTTACACCGCAAAACCCTCTGTTCTTACAAGATTCAGATGACTTTTCTTACTTAAATCTTGCCCTCATTCTTAGAAGTTTTTGGTCTGTTTCCAGAATTCCGAAAAGGTTGATTCTGACAGTTTTTATAAGATTCCATTGCCTTTATGGAAGGATGAACTTTTGGATTTCTTTACTCTGCCATTTTCACTGACAACACTAGAAAAACTTTTAAGATGATGTTACAATCAAGCTGGGTTTTAAAAATCCAGCAGGAATTAGTCAGGTAGAAAGTTGAGAGAATGAATCAGATAGAGCATTTTATCAAAAGGCCCAGAAGTACAAGGAGGAGACTAACACGTGCTGGGAAATGACCCCAGTTCAGCAAGATTGAATTATAGGATACAATTAAGTGAAAAGACATGCATTTTAGAGGAGATAAGATGAAGATTCAGAGTTCCTTATGCTGTAATACAATATTTGGACTAAATTTGGGCAATGTGTACTGAATTATTTAAATAAAACTGGTAAAAAAAATAATGCTTTGGTGAGTGCTGTGAAGTGTGTAAACCTGGTGATTCACAGACCTGTACCCCTGGGGATAAAAATATATGTTTACAAAGATTCTGATCCACACATCAGAAGTGAAACCTATTCTGTCACCAACCTTAGTATTTAAATAAACTCTTATTAATCTTTGCAAAAAAAAAAATAAATAAAGCAGACTTATTAAGTCATTTCTGTAAGCATTATGGAAGATGGATAGTTTGAAAATGAATTTAGGCAAGGGATCTAGTAAAGAGACTAAGACAAATATCGTGAGCCTAAGAGATGATAAACTGAGGTTGTGACTGTGGAAATGGAGAGGAGGAATACTTAGTACTCAGTACTTAGAGTGGAGATACTCAGGAGTTAAAATTGGTAAAGAGTAATCTCCTCTTTTTTCAGTGCATGCGAAGGGGGAAGGCATGGCAATGAGGAATAAGTGTAAGGAAAGTGTCTAGAATGATGCTGAGAATTTCGGCTTCAGAAAGTGAGAGGGTACCAACACCATTCACCGAAATTAAGAGTACTCAACATGCAGTAAATTTGGAGAAGAAAAAGAAAGCTAGCTGAATTCAAATTAGAACATTATGAGATTAAGTTTTTCATGAAACATGTGGCGATATATTCAATGGACCCAGGAAGACACATGTTTGGTGCTTAAGCACATGTTTGGTGCTTAAGAGGAATTTGGAGCTGCCAAAGTAGATTTTGGATAGCTAAGGTGTATATATAAGTGATAAAGAGAAACTGTGGGTATAAATGAAGTCACTGGAAGTAAAAATATACATTGCTTACATTGGCAACACATATGCTAAAATTGGAATGATACAGAAAAGATTAGCATGACCTCTATACAAGGATGATACACAGATTTCTGAAACATTCCTTATTTTTTAATCTGTGGATATAGTATTTTGTGAATGACCTTTTAAATAAAAGAGAACCTTACAGAAAAAAAAAAAAGAAAAAATATAGAGAAGAAGATTAAGGCTACCCTAGAACACTTTAACAATTGAATAGATAATTTATTATTACTATTCCTAGCCAAACTGCATCAGAAAATAAAAGTCAATGAAAAGTTTATTCACAAGTAATGTATGAAGAGATTATACCATTCTTTCTTAACTTCAGACCTAGTGAAGTTCTCATTTAGTCAATCCAGAAAACTTTCTGATGGGACATTAAGTCTGGAGTTATACCAGTAGTATAGAATCCAGAGTTCTCATTTATATGGTAGAACAGTTTACCTAGGATAACCATTGATTTGTTCAGTTTTTTAAAAAATCTAGGTCATCAGTATGAATTTAATTTTTAATATTGTGAACTGAAAGAGTATTAAACTTCTCTAAGAAAACAAGCAAGAGAGTCCCAAAATGTAATCAGGGTTGAAAACTGCTGTTGGAAAATGTGAGGTATAGTTAAATCCCCCAGGATTAACCTTATTCCTAACTTTAATGTATCCTAATTTTAGAGATTTTTGTAAAAAAACTAATTCCAAAGACATAGCCCAAGATTTGACAAATAATAAATCATTTATTTATATTTAAATGTTCAGATATTTGTGGACAAGAACTACATTTTATATTTTTTAAACTAACACCATGACTACATAGTGTCATATTGCATATATGCTGCAAAATACTGTATAGTTGCAACAGAAACCTATTATTTGTACTTAAAGATTATAATAATCAGTCACTGTCATTGTTTAAAATGGACAGGATCCAAGGGTGCCTGGGTAGCTCAGTTCGATAAGCATCTGCTTTCAGCTCAGGTTATCATCCCAGGGTCCTGGGATCAAGCCCCACATCAGATTCCCTGCTCAGCAGGGAGTCTGCTTTTCCCTCACTCTCTGTCCTTCCCCTCACTCATGTTCTCTCTCTTGCTCTCTCAAATAATTAAGATATTTAAAAAGTAAAAACACATTAAAAATTAACATGGGCAGCATCTGAATTTCTAATGAAGAATTAACAGAGTTATTCAGAAAAAGATTATTTCAATATGAGTAGCTCCATTCACATAGCAAGATAATTTCCCAGTAAATATTTCCTATATGGATAGTATATGTGAAGGACAACAAACCTTTCTATAAAGATAGCCAATATTTTAAGCTTTGCAATTGCATCTTTCATAACATCTGAAATTTGTCCTTGTAGTGCAAAAACATCCAGAGAAAATACATAAAGGAAGGAGTATGCCAAAACCTTATATACAGACACTAAATTTTGATTTCCTATAATTTTTATGTGTTACACAATAGGATACATTTGATTCTTTTCAATATTGGGGGTATAAAATCCTCTCATTTCACCATGCAAAACAAAAACAGGTAGACGGCCACATTGGGCATTTGGACTATTGCTTGCTGACTTCTGATGCAGCACCTAAAATCTCCGTGATTTTTCTTTCAAACCGAATGTATGCAAGCAGCATAGATTGTTCTCTGGATTCTGAAAATTCTGAGGTTGGAGCACTGTGATTTTTTCCCCTTCACATCTTCCTGTTCATCTTGCTTTTGTTTGTGTTCTTACTGTGTTTCATAGGCTCAAAAACATAGGGTTTTGGAGTGACTGCATACATGTGTGACTGAATAAAAATACTAATGTCATTTCTATTCTGACATGGCACTAGACACAACTCAAAAATCAAATGACTCAGTTTTCTTTGTTCCCCAACATTTTTAATGTAGTTATATTATTAGAAACCCAGTTTCTTCACTGATGTTGACGTAACCCACAATATGTAAGCATAACCATTTAAAATTTCCATAGCCTTTTCAATTGTTCACAAAGGAGCATGATAACAGAGTTTATCATAGGGTCAAAATAAATACAGCACATTATTTATGTGCTTGCAGCACTTAGGCATTTAAAGATGAGGGTTTTTTATGATTATAAAATGTAATTAAATATGTCCTTATTTAATAAATATATGCATATAAAAACAGATAATTATATTGCTTATATTTTGACTACTTAGTAGCGTATTGAACATTGGAACATTTTTTCCCTGAATCATGTATTTAGTTGTGCTAACATTTGTAAATATTTAATTATTCAGGTGATAATAGTTTAACAGACCTTGATATATTAAGGTATAGTGGTTAAGAGCATCAGGTCTGGGGTGCCTGGATGACTCAGTCATTAAGTGTCTGCCTTTGGCTCAGGTCATGATCCTGTGGTCCTGGGATCGAGCCCACATTGGGCTGGCTCCCTGCTTGGTGGGAAGCCTACTTCCCTCTCCAACTCCCACTGCTTCTGTTCCCTGTCTCACTGTATCTTTCTCTTTCTCTCTCTCTGTCAAATAAATAAATAAATAAAATCTTCAAAAGAAAGAAAAAAGAGCATCAGGTATACAATTAAACAAAACTATAGATCTCAAATCCACTTCTTACTAGCTATGTGACCTTGTACAATTTACTTATCTGTGACTTATTTTTCTCTTCTTTGCATGGAGGCAACAATTGCCAGCTCAGAGGAAATCAACATTTAAAAAAGTTAATACGTGCAAGTTGTTCACAGTAGTTTCTGGTGAAATTTAAGGACTTAATACATGTGAACTTTTTCCATGTATTTAATTAAGTTGATAAAATATTGTCATAAACATGCTTATTTTTAGTTATCTACTTCATCTTACTCAGCAAGTATAATATAGGAGAAAATAAGAGATATTAGAGAAGATTTCTGACAAATTGGTCTATGCATTAAGAATATTTTTTACAAGTAACTACATTGAAAATGAGGTCTGAAGGAAAATTCCTACCAACAGAAAACAGCTACAGGCACTGTGGAATTTTTCCCCTGAAATCACAGAAGAAAAAGATATATCTTTTCTTTTTAAAAGGACATACTCCTATCCATCCATAGGCATGCTTTTGTTTGTATCTAGTTTCCTTTACCTTCAAATATTTTAAGTTAGAATTTGTCCTCTTTTGATGTGAGTAAATCCCCTTTGGTTGAATCTTGCCTCTTCCTTGGCTGTAGAAGCATATTAATGAGAAGGTTATTTATAAAACTGTAAATTATCTTACATCATAATCACTATACTTAGAATATATAGTGGCTCGAATTAATAAGTTAATTAATAAGTTAAGGTGTCAACACGGAACTGAAAAGGGAAAAACATGAACTTTTTTTAAGAAATTATTTCCTTATATCTTATCTTTAATTTATTGATGAAGAGTCATTTTAAAGAAATGTATGTTTGGAATCTTCCAGAATAAACATAAAGCAAATAAATAGCTCTTGATAAAAAGCAAATAATTCCCAAATATCATCAAATACAGGTGATGGGTCTTGTTTGAGAGTTTCTTGCTGTCATTTTTGCTATTGTTCTTTTTTTTTTTTTAAAGATTTTATTTATTTATCAGAGGGAGAGAGGGAGAGAGAGCAAGCACAGGTAGACAGAATGGCAGGCAGAGGCAGAGGGAGAAGCAGGCTCCCTGCTGAGCAAGGAGCCCGATGTGGGACTCGATCCCAGGACGCTGGGATCATGACCTGAGCCGAAGGCAGCTGCTTAACCAACTGAGCCACCCAGGCGTCCCAACTATTGTTCTTTTTAATATGTTTTATAGGCAAGGAAATATTTGGCAGTGGTTGTTTTCACTGTCTAAGAGAAATATTCTACCATTTCTAAGGTAATCTCTCTTAACATCCTAAAATTTTTTTAAAAATCCTAAAATTAGTTCCTATGTTATAATTTTGAGAATGCTAATTCATACATTCCAATATCAGTTTTTCACTAAAGGCACAACTGAATTGTATCAGCCAACTACTACTTAATCTCATCAGAGATAAATTTTGACAAGACATTTTTAGTGAGACCTTATGAATTTGTTTCCCAATGTAAAAATTATTAATTTATAATAGCTTCTCTATACTTAATGCTACATTTTTATCATTTGCCTACCTCTCCCCAACACCCAAATAACCATTATTTTATTACATTGCTTCTTTTTATATTTTCATCAAATTATATTAATTTTGCTAGTAATTTTTTTCAGATATTTTATTTATTTATTTGAAAGATAGAAATCACAAGTAGGCAGAGAGGCAGGCAGAGAGAGGAGGAAGCAGGCTCCCTGCTGAGCAGAGAGCCTGATGTGGGGCTTGATCCCAGGACCCTGGAATCATGACCTGAGCTGAAGGCAGAGGCTTTAACCCACTGAGTCACCCAGGCGCCCCTAGTGTTAGTCATTTTTTAACTTATAAAAGTTATATTGTAATGGTACTTTTCATTGTTGCTTATTTTACTCATTATTTCACCAATCATACCTATGTTGTTCTGTGTATCAAGCATATATAGAGGAAATAGTGTTTCTTTTTTCCCCATTAAAAAAAAAAATATTTAGGGGCGCCTGGGTGGCTCAGTGAGTTAAAGCCTCTGCCTTCGGCTCAGGTCATGATCTCAGGGTCCTGGGATCGAGCCCCGCATCAGGCTCTCTGCTCAGCAAGAAGCCTGCTTCCTCCAGTCTCTCTCTCTCTCTGCCTCTCTGCCTACTTGCGATCTCTGTCAAATAAATAAATAAAATGTTTTTAAAAAATTGTTTAAAAAAGATATTTGTTCTGTTTATTTGATTTGTCAGTTTCACTAAGGGAAGATCATGTATGCATGTAATTGAGAGAGAAATTTTACTCAAAATTAACATCTGGAAATGCTTTCTATTCAAGAAAGCATTATATAGCTTGCTTTTTTTAGCTATATATGGCTAGATGAAGCAAGGTAAACTGATTTATAATCTAGTTTTAGAGATAATATATTTATTACAAATAAATAAAATAAATTTCAAGAACAGTTTTATAAAGTTTCCCCCAAATCCCCCTTTCTTGTCAAATTAAATGAAAATACCCATCATCATAGGCAACCACAATTTCTCTCGGTGGCTTTAATGTTCTCAAGAGGAAGAGAATAGTACAAACCTAAATATAAAAAATGTACTTTTACTATATCAGAAGGAAATTTAATATTGTTCACAATACCAAATTTAGTAAGTGTTACCAAAAGGTTTAAAAACAACGTAACCATTTCTCTTCATTTACATCTGACACCTTGTATTATATGACTTGGCTCAGACATATGGTTCATATAATCAAGTAGACTTTTTTCAACACAAGTCCACTGACAGATGTTTAAACAATACAGATATCTCATGTATTAGGTGCATAAATAACATCTGGGAGATTTTTTCCCCCAAGATTCTTTATTTGAAAGAGAGAGAGAGCGATGACAGAGAGAGACAGAGTAGTGGGGAGGAGCAGGAGAGGGATAAGCAGACTGCATCTGCTGAGTGCAGAGCCTGAGGTGGGACTAGATCTTCTGACCCTGGGATCATGACCTGAGCTGAAATCAAGAGCCCATCCCTCAACAACTGAACCACTCAAGTGTCCCTTTTTTTAAAAAGTTATAAATATAAATATATAAAAATATATAATATATATAATAGATATATAATATATAATAAAATATTATAATATATAAATGTATTAATACATTTACATTTTATATATTTGAATATATAAAATATAATATATTTTATATATAATATATTAAAAAGTTTTTAAAAATAACCTTTAAAAAGTTATTTTTAAAAGTGATATTCATGGGCTTCCTTCTCAGAGATTCACCTCAGTAGGTTTGGATTAGGGCTGAAATTTGGACTTTTGATTGTCAATTTGGAACCTTTTTTTTAAATTGTTTTTATTAACATATAATGTATGATTTGCCCCAGGCGTCCAGGTCTGTGAATCATCTGGCTTAAACATTTCACAGCACTCACCATAGCACATACCCTCCCCAGTGTCCATAATCCAACCACCCTTTCCCTATTGCCCCACTCCCCAGCAACCTTCAGTTTGTTTTATAAGATTAAGTGTTTCTTATGGTTTGTCTCCCTCCTGATTCCCATCTTGTTTCATTTTTTCCTTCCTTACCCCCCATAATCCCCCACCCTGCCTCTCAAATTCCTCATATCAGAGATATCATATGATAATTGTCTTTCTCTGATTGACTTATTTCACTCAGTGTAATACCCTCTAGTTCCATCCACTTCTTTGCAAATGGCAAGATTTCATTTCTTTTGATGGGTGTATAGTATTCCATAGTATATATATACCATATCTTCTTTATCCATTCATCTGTTGATGGACATCTAGGTTCTTTCTGTAGTTTGGCCATTGTGGACACTGGTGCTATAAGCATTCTGATGCACGTGCCCCTTCAGATCGCTACATTTGTATCTTTAGGGTAAATACCTCAACTTTTTGAGGAACCTCCATGCTATTTTATTGCATGGCTGCACCAGCTTGCATTCCAACTAACAGTGCAGGAGGGTTTCCCCTTTCTCCGCATCCTCTCCAACATCTGTTGCTTCCTGAGTAGTTAATTTTAGTCATTCTGACTGATTTGTGAGGTGGTATCTCATTGTGGTTTTGATTTGTATTTCCCTGATGCCACGTGATGTTGAGCACTTTTTCATGTATCTGTTGGCCATCTGGATGTCTTCTTTGCAGAAATGTCTGTTCATGTCTTCTGCTGATTTCTTATTGGATTATTTATTCTTTGGATATTGAATTTGATAAGTTCCTTATAGACTTTGGATACTAGCCTTTTATCTGATAGGTCATTTGCAAATATCTTCTCCCATTATGTCAGTTGTGTTTTGGTTTTGTTGACTGTTTCCTTTGCTATGAATAAGTTTTAGATCTTGATAAAGTCCCAATAGTTCACTTTTGCCCTTGCTTCCCTTTCCTTTGGCGATGTTTCTTGGAAGACGTTGTTGCGGCTGAGGTTGAAGTTTGCTGTCTGTGTTCTCCTCAAGGATTTTGATGGATTCCTATCTCACATTGAAGTCTTTCATCCATTTTGAGTCTATTTTTGTGTGTGGTATAAGGAAATGGTCCAGTATCATCCTTCTGCATGTGGCTGTCCAATTTTCCCAACACCATTTATTGAAGGGACTGTTTTTTTTTTGTTGAAGATTAGTTGACCATAGAGTTAAGTGTCCATTTCTGGGCTCTCTATTCTGTTCCACTGATCTATGTGTCTGTTTTTGTGCCAGTATCATACTGTCTTGATGAAGACAGCTTTGTAATAGAGCTCAAAGTCTGGAATTGTGATGCCACCAACTGTGGCTTTCTTTTTCAATATTCCTTTGGCTATTCAGGATCTTTTCTGGTTCCACATAAATATTAGTATTATTGGTTCCATTTCTTTGAAAAAAAATGATGGCATTTTGATAGTCTATTAAATGTTTAGATAGCTTTAGGTAGCATAGACATTTTCATAATGTTTGTTCTTCCATCATTGAGCATGGAACATTTTCCATTTCTTTGTGTCTTTTTCAGTTTCTTCATGAGTTTTTTATAGTTTTCTGAGTATAGATTCTTTGCCTCTTTGGTTAGGTTTATTCCTAGGTATCTTATGGTTTTGGGTGCAATTGTAAATGGGACTGACTCCTTAATTTCTCTTTCTTCTGTTTTTCAGTTGCTGTATAGAAATGTAACTGATTTCTGAGCATTGATTTTTATATTCTAACACTTTACTGAATTCCCGTATGAGTTCTAGCAGTTTTGGAGTGGAGTCTTTGGGTTTTCCACATAAAGTATCAAACCATCTGCAAAGAGTGAGAGTTTGATTTCTTCTTTGCTGATTCAGATGCTTTTTATTTCTTGTTGTTGTCTGATTGCTCAGCCTAGGACGTCTAGTACTATGTTGAATAGCAGTGGTGATAATGGACATCCCTGTCGTGTTCCTGACCTTATGGGAAAAGCTCTCAGGTTTTTCCCCATTGAGAATGATATCTGCTGGGTGATTTTTCATAGATGGCTTGATGGTATTGAGGAATGTACCCTCTATGCCTACACTTTGAAGACTTTTGATCACGAAAGGATGCTGTACTTTGTCAAATGCTTTTTCAGCATTTACTGAGAGTATCATATTGTTCTTGTTTTTTTTTTATTAATATATTATATCACATTAATTGATTTGCAGATGTTGAACCAAACTTGCAGTCCCGGAATAAATCCCACTTTGTCATGGTGAATAATTCTTTTAATGTACTGTTGGATAATATTGGCTAGTATTTTGATGAGAATTTTTGCATCTGGGTTCATTAAGGATATTGGTCTGTAATTCTTTTTTGGTGGGGTCTTTGTCTGGTTTTGGGATCAAGGTAATGCTGGCCTCATAAAATGAGTTTTCCTGTTTTCCTTCCTTTTCTATATTTTGGGACAGTTTCAGGAGAATAGGTATTAATTCTTTTTTAAATGTTTGGTAGAATTCCCCTGGGTAGCCGTCTGGCCCTGTCGGTCTTGTTTGTTGAGAGATTTTGATGACTGCTTCAATCTCCTTACTGGTTATGGGTCTGTTCAGGTTTTTTTATTTCTTCCTAGTTCTGTTTTGGTAGTTTTTCTCTCTCTAGGAGTGCATCCATTTCTTTCAGGTTGCCAAATTTGCTGGCATATAGTTGCTCATAATATGTTCTTCTACTTCTTTGTATTTCTTTGGTGTTGGCTGTAATCTCTCCTCTTTCAGTCATGATTTTATTAATTTGGGTCCTTTCTATTTTCTTTTTGGTAAGTCTAGCCAGGGATTTATCAGCCTTATTAATTCTTTCAAAGAACCAGCTCCTAGTTTTGTTGATCTGTTCTACTGTTTTTTGGTTTCTATTTCATTGATTTCTGCTCTGATAATATTATTATTATTATTATTATTATTATGGTTATTATTATTATTTCTCTCTTGCTGCTGGGTTTAGGCTTTCTTTGCTGTCCTTTCTCTACCTCCTTTAGGTGTAGGGTTAGGTTGTATATTTGAGACAGACCTTTCTTGTTTCTTGAGAAAGTCTTGTATCACTATATACTTTCCTCTCAGGACTGCCTTTGCTGTGTCCCAAAGATTTGGAACAGTTGTGTTTTCATTTTCATTTGTTTCCATGGATTTTTTCCATTCTTTAGTTTCCTGGTTGATCCATTCATTCTTTAATAGGATGCTCTTCAGCCTCCATGTATTTGAGTTCCTTCTAACTTGCCTCTTGAGATTGAGTTCTAGCCTCAGAGCATTGTGGTCTGAAAATATGCAGGTTTGGTCCCAATTTTTGGTACCGGTTGAGACCTGATTTGTGACCCAGGATGTGATCTATTCTGGAGAATGTTCCATGTGCACTAGAGAAGAATGTGTACTCTGTTGCTCTGGGATGGAATTTTCTGAATATATCTCTGATGCATCTGGTCCAGTGTGTCATTTAAAGCCTTTATTTCCTTGTTGATCTTTTGCTTGGATCTGTTTATTTCAGTGAGAGGGGTGTTAAAGTTCCCTACTATTATTATATTATTGTTGATGTGTTTTTTTGACTTTGTTATTAATTGGTTTATATAATTGGCTGCTTCCATGTTATGGGCATAAACATTTAAAAATCTTAGATCTTGTCGGACAGACCCTTTAAGTATAATATAGTGTCATTCCTCATCTCTTACTATAGTGTTTGGCTTCAAATCTATTTTATCTGATATAAGGATTGCACCCCAGCTTTCTTTTGATGTCCATTTGCATGGTAAATTGTTTTCTACCCCCTCATTTTAAATCTGGAGGTGTATTTGGGTCTAAAATGAGTTTCTTATAGACAGCATATCAGTGGGTCTTGTATTTTGTTGTTGTTGTTTTGTTTTGTTTTGTTTTTACCCATTATGATACCCTGTGTCTTTTGATTAGGGCATATAGCCCATTTATGTTCAGGGTAACTATTGAGAGATATGAATTTAGTGCCTTTGTATTGCCTCTAAGGTGAATGTTACTGTATACTGTCTCTGTTTCTTTCTGGTCTACTATTTTTAGGCTTTCTCGTTGCTTAGAGGACCCCTTTCAATATTTCCTGTAGGGATAGTTTGGTGTTTGCAGATTTTTTTAGTTTTTGTTTGTCCTGGAAGCTTTTTATATCTCCTTCTATTTTCAATGACAGCCTAGCTGGATATAGTATTCTTGGCTGCATATTTTTCTTGTTTAGTGCTCTGAATGTATCATGACAGTTCTTTCTGGCCTGCCAGATCTCTGTGGATAAGTCTGCTGCCAATTTAATGTTACAGACTTCTTGTCCTGAGCTTCTTTCAGCATTTTCTCTTTATCACTATTACTTGTGACTTTTACTATTAGATGATGGCTTGTGGACCTATTTTTATTGATTTTGAGGGCAGTTCTCTGTGCCTCCTGGATTTTGATGCTTGTTCCCTTTGCCATATTAGCGAAATTGTCTACTATAATTTGCTCTAAAATACCTTTTGCCCCCTCTCTCTTTCTTCTTATTCTTGGATCCCAATTATTCTAATATCGTTTCATCTTGTGATATTACTTATCTCTCGAATTCTCCCCACATGCTCCAGTAGTTGTTTGTTTCTCTTTTGCCCAGCATCTTTCTTCTCTGTCCTTGGTCTTCTATATCACTGTTTCTCTCTTCTGCCTCATTTTTCCTAACAGTAAGAGCCCCCCATTTTTTATTGCACCTCATTAATAGCTTTTTAAAATTTCAACTTGGTTAGATTTTAGTTCTTTTATTTCTCCAGAAAGGGATTTTATTTCTCCAGAAAATGATTCTCTAATATCTTCCATGCCTTTTTCAAGCCCAGCTAGCACCTTGATAAGCATTGTTCTGCACTCTAGTTCTGACATATTACCAAAGTCCATATTGATTAGGTCCCAAGTCATCGGTGGTGCCTCTTGTTCTTTATTTTGTTGTTAGTATTTTCACCTTGTCATTTTATTTCCAGATAAGACTATATGAATTAAAGAATAAAATACTGAAAGTGTGGCAAAGACCCCAGAAAATTATACGTTAACCAAATCAGTAGAGACTCAAAACTGGGGGGAGAAGATAGAGGCAAAATAAATGAATAAATAAAATTATATGTATATAATTATATATATATAATTTTTTTTAGACTGGTGAATAGAACAAAGCCACAACTCTATTTTGAGTTTATTCTTGTCTCTTAGAAGAAACTACCTCCCAAAATTTTAAAGAGAGAAGAACTTATTTATATACAAAAATAAGGGTAAACATGGTGAAGGGATGGAATATGAACATAAACATGAAAATTTTAAAAAGATTCTGAGTAAGGAATTTATAAGATAAGTTGGTTGGAAAAAGAAAAAAAAAAAGGAGAGAATGTGATCAGGCTGGAGACTAGAACAAAGCCATGTGCTAGATTAAGGGTATATTTTGATCTATTAGAAGAAATTATATCCCAGAATTTTAAAGAAAAAAACCTATGTGTAACAAAAAATAAGGTTAAATACAATGAAGGGATAAAATATGATGATAACAATGAAAATTTAAAAAGATTTTTTAGAAAGTATTGTTAATATAAAATATTTTAAAAACTTTAAAAGAAGAAAGAGGAAAAATTCAAAAAAATAGAATAAGAAAAAAATAAAATTAAAAAAATTAACTTTGCAAGAATAAATGATCATGGAAAAAGCTATGGATTCTATGCCTTGCTTTTCCTAGCTCTGGAGTTCCATAGTTCTGGTTGTGAACTTGGTCTTGGCTGGATGTTCTTGCTGATCTTCTGGGGAAGGGCGCTGTTGTAGTAATTCTCAAATGTCTTTGCCCAGGGCAGAATTGCACCCTCCTTTCTAGGTGCCAGGCTAAGTAATTTGCTCAGGTTCATTCTTGATAATTTTTATTCCCTGAATGTTTTCCATAGATCTTTGGAGGACAGGAATGAAAATGGAAGCTTCCCAATCTCCAGCCTGGAGGAGCAGAGAGCTCGGGGCCCCACTCCTCAATATGCCCTCAGAGAAAAGCAGTCAGTCCCTCCCATCTCCCTAGTCTCTGTCCACACTCTGTGCTCACCTGACCTGTGACTGAGCATTTTTATGTCTGGTACATGGCCCTGTTTGCGGTCTCTAAACCCAGCAGATTCCTGCCTCACACTCCCATACCACTCCTGCCAGTGGAGGAAAGAGGGATTCCCTCCACATCTGCCACTTGTGGGGTCTCTGCTTGAAGAGCAGTGGCCAGACTGTCCCTTGTATCATGGTTTAAGGTAACCTGAGCTGAGAGCCGACTCCTTCATTCCATCTCTATACTCAGCTTCCCTGCTCTGATACTAGGCAACTCTGCCACACTCAGACACTCTGGGTCTTTCTGTGGCCCTGCTCGTCCTGAGACCACACTGACCCTGTAAGGGCTCCACCCCCACTTAGCCTCTAGAGCGATGTCCCTTGGTGGAGCAGACTTCTAAAAGTTCTGATTCTGTGCTCTGCTGCTCTACTACTTGCTGGGAGTCGCCCCTCCCCCCAACATCCTCCCCCCACCCCCGCCCCACCCCAGGTCTATCTTCCCCTCCCTTCAGATTCACTTCTCTACATGTCCTACCTTCCAGAAAGTGGTCGATTTTCTTTTCCTAGAATTGCTGCTTTTCTTCTCTTCCATCTCCTAGGAGTTTTTACGTATTCAGAATGGTTTGATAACCATCCAGCTGAACTCGCAGGACCTAATGATATTTCAGTCTGCTACTCCTCTGCCATCTTCCAAAATCCCAGTCTAGAACCTGCTAATGCAGATTTTCCACTCATTTTACTTTGAATACTACTGTGACTATTCCTTTCTCTTAACTTGTTATAGATCATTTCTATCTTTTATGAAGATTGAAGCACATAGTTCAGTATTGTAAACTATTTCCCTGTAGGGAAATAACATAATTTTATCCATGGTCAGAAAAAGGTTTATGTTGTTTCTGTTCTTTTTTGATGTTAAATTTTATTTTGTAAACAAAATATTAAGCACAGTAATTTTTAAGGAATAATTTAAATACATTCCATATCTTTCCTAAGAGTCAGATTATATTTAGAATGCTTCACTTATACATTATTTCTCCTTAAGGTTACCTGTGTTTGTCCATATAGCCACCATTTTTATGTGAATAATTCACCTTTTTTTTAATTAAAAAACTACTGAGTACCTATGAAATACCATATTTGGTTCTTGAGCTGCTGGGTTTACAGATAAACAAAGTCCTCTCTCTGACTAAACTACCTGATTATATACTGTCTAGTAGGGACAGAAAAAAAACTGTAGACACAAATTAGTACATATCAGGTCATAATAGGAATTTTAGGGAAAGTAGAACAAAGTTGGTTGGATCACAAGTGGTATATATTTTATATAGAGTTATCAGGAGAGGACTCTTCATGAAAGTGACATTTTAGTAGATACCTTAATGAAGTGACGGCAACCACTGTAGACATCTGGGAGAAAATATTGAGGTCAAGGGAGTAGCAGCTGAGAGCTCCTAAAGCAGAAATGGTCTTAACGATAAAGATAAGGAGAGAACATTGTACTGTAAGTAGCAGGGTTAAGGAGGAGAAAGTGGCAAAAGATGACAAAGCTGGTTGTCTTGTAGATCATTTAAAAACTTTGGCTTAATGTGTGCAAGATGGGAAACTACTTGATTATTGTTAACATAAATGCAATGTATCTGAATCTTATCTTTCTGGTTCCTGGATAGGGAACAGACCGTTGGAGCAAGGTCAGAAGCAGGAACACCAGTTTGGAAGCTATTGTACTAACCTAAATAAGGGCTGACCGTGTCTTAAATAGAGGAGTTGTTGTGGTTATCATGAGAAATAGGTGGATTCTGAATTTATTTTCAAGGTAGATTTGACAGGACTTGCTGATGGATTGGATAAGAAATAGAAAAGAGATGAATGGAAATGACTGAAAAATTTGGACCCAAGAAACTGAAATAATAGATTTCTTATTCACTGAGACATATTGCAGATTGCAACAGAAACACATTGAAGGCAGATTTAAATAAAATATTCATTTTGTGCATATTGAGGTACCTGTTAGACATTTAAGTGGACGTGACTATGAGAATTTCCTCTGGTTTTCCCATGTTTATTATTTACCACTGGAGTTTAGCATCCTCTACAACCTTGAATATTTAAATATACTATTGCTGTTAATGGCAATTTATACAAACATTACATACATAGTACTAAGACTGGATCTGAGATAATCATCTTTTAAAATTGTGTATCTTCAAAAAATCTGTATTAATGTCTATCTTTTTTTTTCTCAATAATCTTTCAATCAGTAAAAGAATGTAAACATCTGTCCTTCATTCTTCTCTTATCGTTTACCCAGCCCAACACACACACATCCTAACATACACACCCCACAAAAACACCACTCCAAACTTGTACCACCAGCACATCCAAACTCCAATACATACCCAACACCTCCCGTACCTACACCCCTCCACATATACACACACCCCACACTCTCACATATATTAAACTATTATTAGCTACAATTTCTTTTTATTCATAAGTAGATGCTTTCTTAAAAGTTTTTTATTCCACTAAAGCTCAAGTAGATATGTAATAAAATAAGAATTCAAATTATGTTTGTATTTATATATAATTATTGTTGAAACATAAAAAGAAAAACATATTAACTGGAATTTGGGGATTACACTTGACAGTATAATATTTATATTTCCCATTTTCATTTTTATAAAAGTGAAATACAGTTTAGCCTAATGTTTAAAAAATATATGTAACTAACATTTTGCTTTAATGAAAAGGAATAGAGATAATTCTATATAAGTCAATATGATATGGCTATAGAAAAGTTTTCTTTGTAAGCAGAGCAATTTTTCTTTAACTAGATAATAGTTAACTTTTGCTAAAGCCTACTACACACAGGTATTTTGTTAAGGGCTTTGCTTCAGTTATTAAACCTTCACACAAATCTTGTGAGGCTGATTTCATTATTATTCATTTTCTTTTCTTTTTATTGTTATGTTATTCACTGTACAGTACATCATTATTTTTTGATGTAGTGTTCCATGATTCATTGTCCCAGTACTTCATGCAGTCCATGCCCTCCTTAATACCCATCATTCATTTTTTGCATTATAGAGAAATAGAAACACTGAGCAGTAAAGAAACTGGAATGTGATAACACAGCACTGGTAGGTATACCTTGAACATGATCTCACTTCTATCTTACTCCATCATCTGTTTTTATAAACATGAAGCCACACAAAAATTGAGTGAAAAAAATACTTCCACATGTTTTTGATACAACAGCTTTTTGTGAGAGAATTTAATCAACTAGCCTCGTTTAGATGGTTGATATTTGGACAACAGCAGAGCTGGCATCTCTTGGAGTATTTTTTACAAGGTGGATCAGCAGTTGGCACATGTTACTTAGCATAATAATGGTTTGAGACCCAACTCCATAATCCATCTCTTCCTTTACTACCTGAACAAGGCAAGAAAAATAACTGGGATAGTGGTTTCTTAAGGATGTATCTATAAAAATAACATAATTTGTAACCCACATTTGGCTTAAAATAGCATTCCCTCATTCTGTTTTTCACTTATTTGTGGAACATGTCAAGCTCTCCTAGCTCAGGTTTTTGTACACGTTTTGTCTTCTGAGGTGCGCTTCCTTGGTTTCTTTCATTTTCTTAAAACTAGCCTTCTAAACTTAAATGCCATGTCTTCAGAGAGGAATTTTTTGAATACCTGATCAAGAGACTTCCCTTTACTCATCAATAATGTATAGGCATTATTATCTTTTTAAACATCATAGTTTTGTGTTTATTTTCTTCACAACACTACACATGTTATTTATGAATTTATTTTCCTGAATACTTGTTGATTGCATGCCTCTGTCTCTAAAGTATAAGCCTACTTCACTTTTAATGCAGAACACTTGCCTTCACAGCATCGTGCACATCACAGATGATCAATAAGTACTTATTAAATTAATGAATCAATAGTGCCACTGCTCTCTCATAATCATCCCACTACACCCAATAAATAAAAATTTGCCTCACTTTCTAGTGCCTGGTGTTAAAGTGTACTTACTGTGATTGACAGCTGTGGGTGAGAATGTGAGAAATTAACCAAGCTTTCTATAAATTAGGTTAGCCTAGTAACCATTTGTCACAAATAGATCTGGAGTTCTCATCAACATTATTCCAGGTTTTCAGTAAAACATCTTTCCTAAAGGCCTTATCATCACCTCACACTTACAATAATTAAAAGAAAATATACCATGTGGAACTTAATAAGTTCCTCTAGCCCATAAATCTGTTTCTGTAACTCATTTACAGAGCCTAAAATCTCAATACCTAGGCTTCATTTCTGTGTCCTCTTTATTCCTTTCTCTACAAACCCATGTGGTTGTAGAAGTCTTTACCTATTCATTCATCTGTAAATCTCTGAGGAAATGTGTGTGACATCCTAGAACTTTTTTTAGACCCAAACTTAGCTGTGGACATGGACAAGTTTTGACATCTGAGGCTCAGATTTATCATTTGTATAAAGGGAATAATATGCTATGATTATCCTTGGTGTTAGGAAAATTGTACAATGAGGCAAACTAGAGCTTTGGGATTGGGAGACTGGTTAGAGTCCTGCCCCTTCCATTTTACAATGGTGAAGTCTCTGAGGAGTATTCCTGCCCATAAACCTGAAAGAGGAATAGTATCTACTTCATATCCATCTAGAGTGAAAAGTGTTCTTCCTGACATACAGTAGGTACTAAATAAATAGTTGCTACTGAAGAGTTTGGTGACTCAAAGGGAAAGTTGGACATATGAATATGAGTATAATAGCAAGGGTATATGCAGAATAATGATCTCTATAATCAGACTGGTCACAAATGAAGGCAATAACTAATCTTCTGAGGAAGGGATTCTTCACAAGATGAGACAATTAAACTGAATTATAAAGATCAGTAGGTTTTAACTTGATGGATATGGGTGGAAATGTGTTCCATAAAGAGGAAGTGTGGTAGAGAATGAGAAGAAAGAAATGTTATGATTGGGACACCTGGGTGGCTCAGTCAGTTAAGCTGCTGCCCTTGGCTCAGGTCATGATCCTAGGGTCCTGAGACTGAGCCCCACATCAGGCTCCTTGCTCAGCGGGAGCCTGTTACTCTCTGCCTTTGCCTGCCACTCTACCTGCTTGTGCTCTCTCTCTCTTTCTCTCTCTCTCTCTCTGACAATTAAATAAATAAATCTTTAAAAAATAGAAATGTTATGATGATCTGAGACTGAATTGAACATTGGACAGAAGTAGAGAGCAGGGGAAAAAAAGGCAAAATGTTGTTATATTTCATCATAGTTTTTATTTGTATTTCCCTGCTGATGAGTGGTGTTGAGCATCTTTTCATGTGTCTGTTAGCCATCTGTATGTCTTATTTTGGAAAAAAAAAAAAGTCTACTCATGTCTTCTACTCATTTTTAACTGGACTATTTATTTATTTATTTATTTATTGATTAATGTTGAGTTCATTAAGTTCTTTATAGATTTTTGGATACTAACCCTTTATCACATATGTCATTTGCAAATATCTTCTGCCATTCTATATATTACCTTTCAGTTTTGTTGTTTGTTTCCTTTTCTGTGAGAAGCTTTATATCTTGATGAAGTCCCAGTAGTTTATTTTTGTTTCCCTTGCCTCAATAGGTGTATCTAGTAAGAATTTGCTACACCAATGCCAAAAAGTTACTCCCTGTGTTTTCTTCTAGGATTTTGATGGTTTCCTTTCTCATGTCTAGGTATTCAATCCATTTTGAATATATTTTTGTGCATGGTGTAAGAAAGTGGTGCAGTTTCATTCTTTTGCACATCGCTGTCCAGTTTTCACAAAACCATTTGTTGAGATGTATCACCTTGCACCTGTCAGAATGGCTAAAATCAGTAACAGGAAACAATGGATGTTTGCAAGGTTACAGAGAAAGGGTAACCCTCTTACACTATTGAGGAGAATGCAAACTCATGTAGCTGCTCTGGAAAACAGTCTGGTGGTTCCTCAAAAAGCTAAAAATAGGAGTACCCTATGATCTAGCAATTGTACTATTGGGTATTTACTCAAAGGATACAAAAATACAGATTGGAAAGGATATATGTACCCCAATGTTTATAGCAGCATTGTCTACAATAGCCAAATGATGGAAAGAGCCCAAATGTTCATCTACTGATTAATAGATAAAGAAGAAGTGGTATATAGATATAATATAATGGAATATTACTCAGGCCTCAAAACGAATGGAATCTTGCCATTTGCAATGACATGAATGGAGCTAGATAGTATTATGCTAAATGAAATAAATTAGTCAGAGAAAGACAAATGCCATGTGATTTCACTCATGTGTCATTTAAGAAACAAAACAAATGAGTATACAGCAGAAGAGTGAGGCAAACCAACAAGCCAACTCTTAACTGTAGAGAACAAACTGAGGGTTGCTGGGAGGGAGGCTGGGGGGAAGGGTTAAATGGGTGATGGGTATTAAGGAGAACACTTGTGATGGGCACTGGTTGTTGTATATAAATGACAAATCACTAAATTCTGCACCTGAAACTAGTATTATACTATATGTTAACTGGAATTTAAATAAAAATTTGGAAGAAAAAAAATAAATGTTAAAAACAAAAACTAGCATGTTGTTAGATATAGATTGGGATCAATCAATCATTCATAGAGAGCCTTATGTGGCATAATAAAAAATAATATTTGATTCTTATTGAGATGGAAAACATTTGGAAGATTTGAACAAAGACATCAACTAGTCTCTGTTTTATAATAATATATATTAGGTCTTTGTCCCTTTTTCCAGTACATAGTTCATCAAACCATTAGAATTTCCTAAAATCCATTAGACTTCTCTAACTGATGAGAGCTATAAAGGTCCCATTTGTTATGTTTAAAAGGTGACTTTTTGGACCCCAGCTAAGGATAGAGGTTAGTTTCTGGGACAACCAACCTTGTCATTAGAGGGTTGGAACTTACTATCTCACACCTGTACTTCTGAAGAGTGGGGAGGGACAGGCTTGAAGTTGGGTCATTCTCCAATGACCAATGATTTAATAATGTCTTTGTAATAAAGCTTCCATAAAATCCCAAAAGAATTGGGTTTGGAGAACTTCCACGTTGGTGAATACATGAAAATATGATGAGAGTGGCCCTCCTAGGGAGAGCACTGAGGCTCCTGCCCTTTCCCCATAGCTTGTCCTCTGCCTCTCTTCTTCATGGCAGTTCTTGTTATATCCTTTTACAATAAATCAGTAATCTCATAAGTAAAAGCTTTCTCTGAATTCTGTAAGGTGCCCTATTATATTAATTAAACCCCTGGAGGGGGTCATTGGAATATTCAATCTGTAGCTGGTAGGTCAGAGCACATGTGATAACCTGGGCTTTGATGGCGTCTGAAATGGTGGCCAGGAGGAGGCCTGAGGAGGGTGTCCTTGGAAGCTCCAGTATATATCCTGTTGGTTTGGATCAGAATCCAGCCATAAAAATTAAATGCTACCAGCAAATTTAATATATTTCTCTAATATTCATGAATAGAATTTACATATAATAAAGTGAAGTGTTCTTGCTATTTTATTTTGTTGAGTTTTGAGGTTGTGTGTATCTATCTACTTAGTATCTGAAATCAGATATATAGAAAAGTTCCATCACCATGGAAAATTTCTAAATGTTCCAGTCAGTTCCTAGTCCTCTGCATCTCTATCTGCTAAGAAAACCACTTTCTTATTTATATTTTTAATTATTTTGCTTATTTTGGGATTTTATACAAATAAAATAACTGAGTCAATATGGTTTGGTTTGATATCTTTCGTGCCATCTAATGAGTTTTTATATGCTGATACTGTATATTTCTTTCTCTTTTGACTTCCTTCAGTTGACTGTGTAAATATGATCTTATTCCTAATCTCCTGAGAGTTTTTGTTATAGCTGCATGTAGAATATTGTCAAACATAATCTCTGCATTAATGGATGATCATATAGTTTTCTTTATATTGTTAATACAGTAAGTTAAATTGATTTTCAAATGTAAAATCAGTCTTTCATTGCTGAGATTACTCTCACTTGATCATGCTTTCTGTAAAATAGGATACAGTTTGCTAATATTTTATTAAAGAGTTCTGCTGTATGGTGATAAGAAATTATTCTTAGATTTTACTTTTGTCATATTTTCATCAGATTTTCATGTCAGTTTATATTGGCCTCATAATATGAACTGACAAGTGTTCCAGTCTGATAGATTTTCTGGAAGAGTTTGTGTAAGATGTGTATTTTCTTTCCTTAAAGTATTAATAAAATTTACCAGTGAAGCCATCTAAGTCTAGAGTTCTCTTAATAGTTTTTGAAATTGTTTTTAACCATGTTGATTGACATAAACCTATAAACATTTCATATTTTGTTTTGAGCTAGTTTAGAGAAGTTGGGTTTTGTTTTATTTTTTGTTTACAAAAATTTTGTGTTTGATATGTTTTCAAAATTATTGGCATAATGTTCATATATGTCCTTAACATCCTTTGAACTACTATGATATCAGTACTGTGTCTACTTGTTCATTGTTAAAATTCTTAACTAGTATTCTCTCTCTTTTTGATTTGTCTTATAAGAGATTATTAATTACATTAATCCTAAAAACAATAGCAACTATATTTACTATATTTACTTCCTATTACAGTGATGATTCCTGGAATCATAATAAAAGCAGTCATCTATAATAAGTTGATAATGTCTTTAATAAGTATGTTAAAGTGAATGATCTATCCATCCTTCAAAACTGATCATATGGCCATGTTCCATGAGAGGGCTTGGAGGTCACTTCATTTACCACAGTAATGAGGGATGGAGTGGGTTAGACAGAGAGCAGCATCTTGGCAGTTCATTGGTGACTTTCTGAAAGGAACTGAAAACACACTAACAACTCTGTACTGAAAGGAGAATTAGGGAAATATCTAAATACTTAAGGTCTGCTGGTCACAGGGTTCAATCTGACATGTGTTTCTGTAGATATGAAGTGACATCATGATGTTGGTAGATAATTCTTCATGGTCCTCTCAATTTTTGCTTATCTTGAATCAACTTTTGTTCCATGGTATGTTTCCAAATAATTTTTTTTAAGATTTTATTTATTTATTTGACAGACAGAGATCTCAAGTAGGTGGAGAGACAGGCAGAGAGAGAGAGAGAGAGAGGAGGAAGCGGGCTTCGAGCCCAATGAGGAGCTCGATCCAAGGATTCTAGGATCATGACCTGAGCTGAAGGCAGAGGCTTTAGCCCACTGAGCCACCCAGGTGCCCTTCCAAATAATGTTTTTGTAACAAACAGCCTTAGAAGATAGAGATATTATTCCCTTCCAGGGCAAAGGTAATATTTTTTTTGCTTACCATAATGATCAAGGTAATATTTTCCTCTGGGAAGGTGTTTGAGCAAGCTTCCTAACAGCCCATTCGTTGCAGATTTGGATTTTGAAAGTGTGAGTCCCCTCGGTCGTGATACAAATTTACTCTTTGTGCAGTATTCCTCTAAATCATTCCAAATGAACCCTGACGGCACTTAGAGAGTGGGGAGAAATAATGTAGTCATGAAACACAAGATTCTTTCTGTGACATGAGTAAGGAAACACTTGGTCTTTGACCTGTTTCATGTCTTCTGCTAGCATCCATGTACTTATGGCAGATTGATTTGTAAACTTGCAAACAGGAAATTTCAGATACCTCATTGTTCTTGATAATTATCTCCTACAGATTTAGAACTTAAAGGGAGCAGGTATTAAATAGAGTTTAGAATAAGTGGACTGGTGAGTCCACAGACCCAGTTAGAGGTCATTTCTCTAACCACTACATGTGTAATCAGAATCAATTTACTTAGCATAAGGTGTAACTACTACATTTGGTCCTTGGCCTGTGTGGTAGGAATTAATTCATAAGTCCACACCTTAAAAAAACAAGACAGAACATGGAGAATGAAAATTATATGCTATTCTCTCAAACATTGAATTCAACTGAATTGAAGTGAATTGAATTGAATTGAAGTAGTAATTTCAATTCAGATACTCTACCAGATACAGTATCTGAGAGATACAGAGAGAATTAACATGATCTCAGAAACTTGGCATGAGGAAAAGTATGATTTATCAAATTAATTCACTTACATCTCTTTTAGGAGAGAGAATAAGAATGAGCTCACGTTCACTTGGAAGAAATAATGGTATATAGTTACAGTTTTCCCAGGAATATGTTAATTCCTTTGCTCCCTTTCATATCATCCAAAGAGATCTAAACACCATGGATTTTAGAATATCACTGGTACACTGAATTAACAATAGCATACAAATGAGATTGGATGAACAAGAAGTGGCGAGTATATTAGAGGCCTAGATAAGACATGCAGTCTTTGGACTGCATTGGTAAAGATTCAGAGACTTGCTACATTGGTAAAATGTCTAAGGGCTAATGCACTTAGCTTTCTGGGAAATCCTCTCCAAAGTAAGAACAAATGATTTCAACTGACTCTCCCACTATGAAGACTTCTTTGATTTATTTTTCTTATTTTATAGTGATTCTAGGAATAAAAATATCTTATTATATTTTGTCTTCAAATAACATTATACTATTTAATGAACAATACACAGAACTTAACAATTGTGTAATTCCATTTACTCTTCTCTCATACTTTGTTCTCTTGATGTCATATATTTTACTTCTGCATGTAGTATAAATCTCACAGAATGTATAAATTTGCTTTAAAATAGTCTATCAGTTAATAATATATCCACTGAATATATAGCAGAATGATGGCCCCATGGCCTTTGCCTCTGGGTGTTATGCCCAAGAATAAGTTCCATTAAATAGGGAAAAAAATGACATTGAAGTTATTAATCACTTGCCTTTAAAATAAGGTTATTCTGGGGTATCCTAGTGGATTTAGGGTAGTCATACAAACCCATAAAACCAGAAGATATATAAAGAATGGTAAGTTAGAGAGATTAAAAGCACACAAAGAATTTGACCTCCCATTGCTGGCTTGAAGATGGAGGGGTGTTGTGGAAAGCATGAGAAGGGAAAAAATTCTGGCATCAGTCAGTGCACTTAAAAGTGGATTTGAAGCATACACAATAACTGTAGCCAGGCTGATAACTTTATTTTAGCTAACTGTGACTCTGAGTGGAAGATCTATATGCTACATACCAAGTTTCTGACCTTCACAGCTGTGAAGATAATAAATTTATATTGTTTAAGGGGCTAATAATGTGTTATGCAATAGCAGAAACCTGATGTGTATTACTTATGTGAATTATTAATTATGTATATTATACACATTGGATATAATTAGGTATATGTACATATATATAATAGATACAGAATAACTAACTTATCCATTTCTGTTGGTTTTTACTCCTTTTACTCTATGACATGAATGTGTTTTGACATGACATGTTTTACTCTATGACATGAATGTATTATATGATATGACATGTGTTTTCTCAAAATTCAGATGTTGAAACCTAACTGATATTAGGGAATGGGGTGCTGGTATTAGGGAGTAGGGCCCTTGAGAGGTGTTAGGTCATGAGGATGGAACCCTCAAGAATGGGATTAGTGCTTTTATAAAAGAGGCACCAGAGAGTCTCCAGTACTTTCTACCAAGTGAGAACACAGCAAGAAGTCACTAATGATGAACAAGGAAAGTGGCCTCTACCAGCCGGTGACAGTGCTGACACCTTGACCATGGACTTCCTGGTCTAGAACTGTGAGGAATTTCTGTTGTTAATGGGCCACGCAGTCTGTGGTATTTTGTTACAGCAGTTACATGAAAAAACTAGATTGGATATAGGCTTCTTTCTTTTGTCACTTCCATTAGCTTGAAGAATTTAACATTTATCGAAGTGAATATCTATTAGAAATTCAATATCTCAAATTCTGTCTGTTAGAAAATGGTTTTTCTCCACCTTCAGTTTTGAAGGATATTTTCACTGGGTATATAATTCTAGGTTGAATTTTATTTTCATATGGATTTTAAAGATGTCTTTCTCCTGGGTTGTTAATCTATCATGAGAAGTCTGCTGTCATTTGTATCCTTTTCCCGTTGTGGATTATGACATTTCCTTGTGCAGCTTCCAAGAATTTTCCCTTAACTGTGATGTTTTTTGTTTGTTTGTTTGTTTGTTTTTTTAAAGATTTTATTTATTTATTTGACAGAGAGATCACAAGTAGACAGAGAGGCAGGCAGAGAGAGAGAGGGGAGGAAGCAGGCTCCTTGCCAAGTAGAGAGCCTGATGCGGGGCTCGATCCCAGGACCCTGGGATCATGACCTGAGACGAAGACAGAGGCTTAGCCCACTGAGCCACCCAGGTGCCCCAACTGTGATGTTTTTAACATTAATCTTCAATAATTCCAGCTGTACATTTTTTAATCTTCCTAAGTTTTCTTGTATCTGTTAGTCTTTTACTAGTTTTCTTTGAAAATTCTCATATATCTTCAAACATTCTTCTCATCCATTATTTCTCTTCTTTGGAGACTCCAATAATACATACATTAAACAATTCGATTTTGTGCCCCAGATCTCTGACCTTATTATTTTGTTTTCACATTTAATTCTATAATGAGATCAGTAGAAATTATTCAAACTTATCTTCAAGTGTAGCTGTCCTTTGTTTGCTGATTGTATCATGTTGCTAGGTATGTCATTTTTTTTTTTTTACTTCTGATAATTCCTTTTAATTTATAGCATTTCTATTTTATTGTTTAAGATTTTATTTATTTATTCTATTTATTTATTGACAGAATTTTTTTTTAAGATTTTATTTATGTACTTGACAGAGCGAGATAGCACAAGCAGGGATAACAGCATAAGAAGTGGGAGAAGCAAGCTTTCCGTCCCTGTCAAGCTGGCAACCTGATGCAGGTTCTGATTCCAGGACCCTGAGATCATGATGTGATCCAAAGGCAAGGGTTTAACCATCTGAGCCATCCAGGCGCCCCTATTCTATATGCCAATGACTGGATTGACCTTGGAAGTAGATTCTTAGTCAAGTTTCTGATGAGATCCCACAACTGGGGTAAGCTTTAACTGCAGCCCATCTGTAAAGGGCTGATATAAGTCATTCCTGGATTCTAGAACCACAGAAACCATGAGATAAAAAGTATGTGTTGTTTTAAACCCCTAAGTGTGAGGTAGTTTGTTATGCAGATATTATTGGAAACTCAATGTACCATACAGGTGATCCTCCTCAGCTCTTTGGCTCTCTCCTCAGTCTGCTTTGTTTTACCTCCATGCATTTGATACAGTCTTATGCACAGTTAGGCTGGTGAAGATTTGCTGTGGATCTTAAGGTCCTCAAAATTTAAATTTAAGGTTTTAGTAAACCATGCCAGCTGAAACTTGAGTGATAAACAATACTTAGAAATTTGGTAGTTACACCTTCCCATTCTTTTTGGCATATTCCTCCTTCTTGTGCCAATTTAAAAATATATATATATTTATTTATTTATTTATTTATTTATTTGAGAGAGAGAAAGAGTGAGATAGTGAGAGACAGCTTAAGTGGGGGGGACTGCAGGGAGAACCAGAGGGTGAAGAGAGGGAAAAGCAGAATCCCCACAGAGCAGGGAGCCTAGCTTGGAGCTCTTATCTCAGGACACTGAGATCATGACCTGAGCCTACGGCAAACTCTTAACTGACTGAGCCACCCAGGCGCCCCCTCCTTGTGCAAGTTGACCAAAGTTGAGAACAAATCAGTCCGTTCTATACTAGGAAGGATTTGCTACATTCTGGAATTTAATTTATTCAGCACTGATACCATATTTAGCACAGAAGCTATAATAAACTACAAAAAAAAAAAGGCTTTGTTGACCTAGTCTCATTCCATAGTAATTTTTGAAGATTTAATGATTGGGATTCCCATGTTTTGAACCTTTAGGTTTTTAGTGAAATCATTAATACCCAATATTTACTTCTCTGTTAGGCAATATTATTTTTTTTCAGTTTTTGATTGAATAATAATTAACATAATATGAAATTATATTAGTTTAAGGTACACAAGATTCAATTTTGTACAATTGAGCATTCATTACATTACTCAGTGTTCACCATGATAAGTGAAGTCTTACTCCCCTTCACTTATTTCACCCACCTTCCCACTCCCAGACAATATTATTTTTGATTTAATATTTTGACCAGGGCATAAGGACAGTTTCACAGACCTTGGTACAGCTTTCCACACTACTACTGCACTTGTTCCATAAGCCAAGATCCAAATGTGTAATTACTCCCAATTGTTAAATATGTCAATCTCAATTATATTCTCAGGGTCTGGGGAAATGACCACTCTACGGAGATCCGTGGCTCAGTAGGCCTACTGTATGCTAAATTTTGGCCAAGTGTGCCTGTATTACCTGGACATTTTATATAAGCTTTATTATAGGCTTTATTCTAACAGGGGATTCAACAAATATCAATGTCAAGCCAAATTCCTTGTCCAATAGCCTTCAAAATGACTGGATATTGTCCTTTTCTCAGTGTACTATCTTCTGAGTAAATGGCAATAGATTTAGTTGGTAAAGGCCTGGTAAAATCATTGTGGCATATACTTTTCATAAAGTTGCATGCTTCTTACATTAAATGTCTGGTCACTGCCTCTATTAAGGGATTGCAGATCACAAAACAAGCTCAAGTCTGGGTACCGAACCAGGCACCATGACTTTTTCTTTGGGTGATTGCTCTTAGCTTCCTCCTTCTTCCATTCATTTTTACCTTCTTCTGATTTACATTCTTATATAGTGGAACTCTTGGTGGTTACTTATCTATTACGATACCATAGTCTATTAACTATCTTTACAACTTTCTGCAAGTCAAGCCCTCTTGCTTGGTCTTATAACCTCGCTTGATATTTTGGTACTTTTTGCAGACTGATTTCTGATGATTAAGTGCCACTGTTGATTAGTGCTTCGGTTGCTTTGGGGCACATCAGCTCACAACTAATAATGAGCCCAGCTTAATTACTACCTCTGTCACTGTCCACCCTGTTATACAGTAGAATCTTTATGGACTATGTGCCATGTAATATTAAGGACATAACTATACTAGAAAAAATTCGTTGTTTATCTGCAATTCAAATTTAACTGCAGTCCTACCTTTTTTTTTTTTTTTTGAAACTGTAAATTGAGAGCCACCACCAAATATTTATTGATGTCTGTGTGACTCTCATCAGTTTATTCTGAATGGTCTTGATAAATGATGTGTTCATCTTGGCTTTCCCAAGGATTATCATCCCATGGGGATCTTATGCCCTCACATAACATATCTAGTCAGCAGGCCTACCTACCTGAGCTTTTTGTTAGCATCTTTACTATCTGTCAGATAAGCTCAGACACTTATTAATACTTTGCTTAACTTTGACCATTACTTTCTCCCGGTTTTTAAGAGCCACACTAGCAGAAAGTTTGTCCCATTCCTTGAGGTCCTTGCCAAGCTGTCATTTTCTATTCCAAAAAAAAAAAAAAATCTTATGCCAATTAATTCTTATTCAACTTTATGTTCTAGTACCATTGAACCCACAATTAGAATCTTACGGATACCCCTGGCTTATAATGGGGTATGCTGGTTATATTTTGCAGTTCCTTTGGGGTGTAATTACTTTCTACCCTTATCAGGTTCAACATGTCCCTAGTCAGTTTAAGATTATATAAACCTTGTTTTAAGCCTCGTAGTTAGGAAATTAGCTCCTGAGAGAGTCACCTGTTATTTTGTGGAGAAAAGGCCTAAGTGTCTGCTACATGGGAGAGGCACTTATTATTATTATTTTATAATAGCCACTTTGACAGGTGTGAGGTGATATCTTATTATGGTTTTGATTTGCATTGCCCTAATGATTAGTCATGTTGAACATCTTTTCAGATGCCTGTTGACCATGTATTTTTGGGAAAAATATCTCTTCAAGTCTCCTGACCAGTTTTTAATCAGGTTATTTGATTATTAAGTTGTGTGAATTATATATTTTACATTAATTCCTTATTGGTTACATCATTTGAAGAGGTCTTGTTTTTTTTGTTTGTTTGTTTGTTTGTTTTTGTTTTATTGATGATTTCCTTTGCTGTGCAAAAGTTTTTTAGTTTGATATAATCCCATTCATTTGTTTTAACTTTTGTTGCCCTCACTTGAGGAGACTGGTTCAAAAAAAATACTGCTAAGACCAAAGACAAAGGGCTTTTTCCCCGTGTTTTCTTCCAAGAATTTTAAAATTTATTTTGAATTTAATATTACATATAGTGTAACATAGTGCTCAAGTTTTGTTCTTTTGCATGTTGCTATCCAGTTTTCCCAACACTATTTATCTGAAGAGACTGTCTTTCCCCAATTTATATTCTTGCCTCATTTTCCATCGTTTAATTAATCATATAGTCATGGGTTTATTTCTGGGCTGTTTCTTAGATTTATGTGTCCATTTTCATCCCAATATAATACTGTTTTGATTGCTACAGGTTTTCAGCATAGTTTGAATCCAGGGACTATGGTACCTTCAGCTTTGTTCTTTCTCAAGATTGCTTTGGCACTTCATGGTCTTTTGTGGTTCCACACAAATTTTAAGATTCTTTGTTCTAGTTCTGTGAAAGATGCCATTGGTATTTTGATAGGGATGCCATTTAATCTGTAGATTGTTTAGTGTGGACATTTTAACACTAATTCTTCCAACCCATGTGCATGAAATGTCTTTCCATTTGTTTGGATCGTGTTCAATTTTTTTCATCAATTTATTATAGTTTGTATAGGTCTTTTACCTTTCTGGTTAATTTTATTTGTAGGTATTTATTCTTTTTGATGCTATTATAAATGGGATTGCTCTCTTTTTGATAACTATTAACATATAGAAGCAGCAATGATTTTTGTGTATTAGCTATATATTCTGTGAATTTACTGAATTCATTTATTCTAATAGAGTTTTGATGTAGTTTGGGGGTTTCTATCTACAGTATCGTGTTATCTGCAAAGAGTGACTATTTTACTTCTTCCTTTCCAATTTGGATATCTTTTATCTTTTTTTTCCTTTCCTAACTGCTATCACTAGGAGTTCCAATAATATATTGAATAAAAGTGGTAAGAATGGGCATCCCTATCTTGTCCCTGATATTAGAGAAAAAGCTTTCAGATCTTTTCCATTGAGTCTGATGTTAGCTGGGGGTTTGTCATATATATACTTTATTATTTTCAGATATATACCTATATACCTATTTTGTTGAGAGTTTTTAATCATGAATGAATGTTGAATTTTCTCAGATGCTTTTTCTGAATTTATTGAGACAATCATTTTTATTCATTTTTTTTTTCAATTTTGTGTATCATGTTGATTGACTTGTGCTTATAACACTTGAAGGAATGCCATTTGATCATGATGCACGATCCTTTTTAATGCATTGTTGACTTTGGTTTGCTAATATTTTATTGAGACTTTTTGCATCTGTGTTCATCAGGATATTGGTCTGAAATTGTGTGTGTGTATGTCTGTGCGTGCATTGTCTTTGGTTTTGATATCAGGGCAATTGTGTTCTCATAAAACATGTGTTTGGAAGCCTTCCTTCCTCTTCAGTTTTTGTTTTTTGTTTTTTGTTTTTTTTTTTTAATAATTTTAGAAAGGTAGGTGCTATCTTATTTAAATGCTTGGTATAATTTACACATGAAACTGCCTGGTCTTGAGCTTTTGCATTTTGGAGTTTTTAAATTACTGCTTCAATTTTATTAGTTATAATCCATCTTTTTTAGATTTTCTACTTCCGCAGAGTTTTTTTCCTCCTTTCAATCCATCTTTCAACTAATTGGAGTAACTGTTGCTTCTTTACCAATTATAGCTTTATCCTTTCACTAGTCTCCCCTCCCTATTTTATTTTTTAATTTACTATAATTTTACATATCATATAATTTATTATTAAATATTATTTATTATTTTAATTTATATTATTTATTTTATTTATATTTACTAGAATATACAATAATATAATTGCCCTTACTTCTGACAACATCCAATAAAGAGTTAAACACAATTACATCTTCCCTTAAGAATCACCTAACAGAAGTCTAGATCCTATAACAAGTTCTTTCTAATACCCTATAACTGAGACACTCCACACTTATTTGTGGTAATAATTTTTCTCTCACTGGAATGTAAATTAGTCCACATTTTAAACTACTGGTATGTTCCTCATGACTTTTAACAATAAGATATTGACAAGTGGGAGAAAACAGGGGCAGGCTGTGGGAGCTTTTTGTCCACATTGCCTGCCTGATCCTTGTGAGAGGAGAGGGGGTAGGAAGGAGAATTGGCTAGCAAGAGACTCAGAATTCAGTGCAGTTCTGAGAAAATCTGATCTAGGCAGAGATTGCCTATTAGAGGAGTTTCTAATTTTGAGATTCTAGAGGGATTTATAGTCTAAATTACAACAGAATATTAAAATATATAACTGGAGTTAATAAGAGAGGTGGGATAAAATTTTTAAAGAGAAAAATTAAAGAGAAAAACAATATTTGGTATGAACTTAAAGATTATAGTTGAAACTATAGGAGGTTAAATAAGTATAGAAGAAAAAAATCATATAAGGATTAGAGAAGAGTATGGAAAGATGGCAAAAGTAAAGATAAAGCAAGAGGAAGAGGTATTAATGGAAACTAAGAAGGAGTCCAAGAAGTTTGGAGAACAAGAGTTAATACAGAATCCTACAGTGGCGGTGAAAATATATAAATGAGGTAAAGGGAAAAGGTGTGAAATTCTTCAGAAAATCAGACAAGAATTATTAATTTATTGATCAGAGAACAATTGATATTCATTGAGTAATGTCATTGTGGAAATCAAGGCAAAGGGTGATATATTCTAGAGAGAGAAAGTATTTTTCAACGTTCAGTTAGAGCCCACTTGGATTAGTAATGGAGATTCCTGGCTTCTCCCCAGAGAGGCTAAATTGGAACTGATGATGAATAGTTGGTGGAAAAGTAGGTGAGTCCTATAAATCAAAGTGTGAGAGCCACTGGAAGTATCCATTTTCTAAAGAAGTTTGGTAGTAACAACCTGCAGATAGGACAGGCATATAAACAACAAAATGTTCAATAAGTTTCGTGAATAAGGAAACATTAGGAGAAAGAAGGATAATGCCATTCCATGGAGAAAAACATCAGATAGAAAATCTGATGAATAGCTAACTAATTAAGAACTATAAGGCATCAGAGTAGGGAATGAAGACTATATATTTATAGTTATTCTTGCAATAGTGATGTCAACTCTTCTTTTGAAGGACAATATAGAATGGAAAGAACAAAACTTGGTGAAGATAAACTTTTAAAAGGCTAAATAGTTGAGATAATGCTATTTCTTTCCAATGAAGTCACCAATATATTACTGCCTAAAATGACAGAGGTATTAATCTTTCTAACTTTTGGTAGTTTTTCATTAGGCTGGATAGGTGAGTATGTTAAGAAATTAGAATCTGAAAACTCCCAATGAAAAGCAGTATTTACATGTGGTCAATATGGAATAGTATACTTGTGATTATATCGAATATAACAATATATCAAATATAAGAGAAGTATATGACAAGGCCAAATCTATCTGCAGGGAGGGTAGTAACTTGACTATATATTTCACTTTCAGGTCTCTTTCTTAGGTGAAAGGGAATGAGTAAATTGTTGTGGGAGCCAATCTTCAGCATTTGTCACTTCAATATTCATGTCTCTAGTCAGAAAGTGATGTTTAAATGTTAGAGGATTCATCAATGAAGGCTACAATTTATCATTTTTAATGTACTGCATCAATATTATTGCATAATGTTCTTATTTTATAAGCCAAAGAGCAATAATGATTTATTATGGTGTTACATTTTGGACAAATGCTGTGTGTGTGTGTGTGTGTGTGTGCGTGCGTGTGCGTGCGCGCGCACGCACGCGCATGCATATTGATGCTATAAATATCCACATATATTTAGCCAGATTTTCAAATACTGGAAATCCAGCTGTATATTTAGGCTGATCTTATGAAGTAATGGAAACAAATTTTTACATCATGTGGTACTCTTGAAAAAAATTGAAACAAAATTTTTATACCTAAAGAAAATATTTTCAATGGCTCTGGTCTATTGAATCTCTGTTATCTAATAAAATCACTGTTTACTAGAATAAATATGATTCAGAAATAAAGGGTGATAGGAAAGATGACAATTGAAAGTTACTTTAGAAATAGTGTTTGAAGCCGTAATAAGAGGGATAACACATAATAGTAGAACTGTTTCTAAAGTTATATGCATTAGGGTTTTACAGAAATGGTATTAAATACAATGAATACACATACATCTGCTTTGTTTGATTCTGTTTTTAATATAAATAATTTTGAAAAAAGAAAAATATATAAATAATTTTGATTTTATGGGAGAAATTAGATATAATTGACATACGGTGTTTTAAAATTAAGAATTAGTATTTATTTCATATTATCTTTTATTCATGTTAAATTTTTAGGTGATTATTTTATTAGAAAATCTAATAAAAATCCTCTGCTTGTGTTTGAAACACGTTTCAGACAAGTGTCCACCTACGTAAAAACCTATAAAAGCTCTACAAATATTTTATTAAATTTATTTGGAAATGAAATGTTCAAAGAAATAATAAGGCTGAGTTTAGATATTACTTGGCTCAAATCTTCCTTCATTCTTTCCTGTTTTGTAGCAATGGAATCATATACTACATTTATTACAATCAGAACCATCAGTCTTGATCTTCCAAAATGGTGTTTTATTTGAAAAAGTCCAAAACAGTAGAAAAATCAGCCCACAAAAATACCTAATTTGTGAAACTTTGGACACGTATTAATCAAAAATGTTAATATAATGTTATTAATACTAAAAAGAACAAGAATATGCTTTATTTCAAAAAGAAGAACTCATTTTTATGACAGAAGGAAATGTGAAACCTGGCTTACAAACTTAAAAGAGAACATTGAAACTGGCAAATTTTCAGAGTCCAAGATTTTTCTATTACTGAAATGTTTTTCAGATTTTATCTTCTATTCTAGGATAAATTTAAATATTTATTGCTTAATGACAAGATATGTAAAATGTATTGGGACCTAAAATTTAATGTACGTTACTTTGTGTGAAAGAATTACATTTACCAAAATGATTCCCTCATGGTGTATTTAAAACAGTGGCTTTAAAAAAAGAAAAACACCCATTTTCTGTGAACCTCACCCTTTTAAGTGATAGAACTACAGTTTCTAAGTAGAGAGAGCTTTAAATACTGAAATTATTTAGAATCATCTTAGTTAGGAAATTATGACTGTGGAACTACCATTTATATATTGTTATACCTAACATTTCTCTCTTTCTCATATGCAGACTATTTATTATGTACTAATTGATTATTTACAAATTTGAACATACTTCCTAGAATTCTACTCCAATAACCGAAAACATATAAATTTTAAAAAATCATAGCAAAGAAGTGGAAGTGTATAAATTACTTCAGATTATGGAGACATACAAAGAATTTTCATGGCATATTCAGTTTTAAAATATGTCTAAAATATAAAATAAGACTTCATAGCTCCATAGTTACTTGTCTAATGAATATTTTCAAAGAGGTTTTAAATTCCTAAATGTCTGAAAACAGTTAGTATTTTGTAATGTGATTATTGAAGTCATTTAAATGGTGTCTTTTTTTCCCATAGCAGCAAATCTTCCTTTTTCTCTGTGTTATTCCTGGAAATATTTCTTCTGTTGGTTTGAGTAACTCTTCCCATTTATTTTCCACAGTTTGGTGGCATTCCCAAGGATATCTGCACAGATATTTCAGTTCGGTTGTCTGGAAATATTCCCGGATACAATATTTTTTCTTTTTAATTTTAATTGAATATCAAATATGTTTCTGCTTGTATATTCACCTAAGTGGTATAACTGTCACATAGCAGGTAATTTAAAATGAAGCTTTTAAAAGTAACAAATTTCATGACAGATTTATACACAAAGATTTCTGTGCTAAGAGAAAAATAAAGGGATGGAGGTAAAGCCCTGTATAGAAGATGAAAAACTTTTATTGTGAAAAACTCAAATAATAATAATAAATAAAATAAAAAAAGAAAAACTCAAATATGAAAGATTGCTTATATAGAAAAATCGGTCTTAATTTTAAAAAAATTTTTCAAATATTTTATTTCTTTATTTGACAGAGAGAGATTGTAAGAAAGGGAGCACAAGCAGGGGGAGTGGGAGAGGGAGAAGCACGCTTCCTGCTGAACAGGGAGCCCGATTCAAGGCCTGATCCCAGGATCCCAGGATCTTGACCTCAGCTGAATTCAGATGCTTAAGGACTGAGGCATCCAGGTACCCCTGGATATGACTTACAGTTCAGGTTCTAGAAAATTGTATTGATGATAACCCATTTAATAATCATAGGTTTTAGGGAAATGTGAAATATCAATAATTTTAAATTCATAGATTACAGACAATTAATAGATTATCCAATGAGATTTCCCTTTTATTTCTTTATAGCTTCATTTACATCAAGTGTAATTTTTGTTGAAAAATATTGAATAGCTTATTTGCTTAAATCAATTATTATAGGATAATGGTTATATTATTCTCTTATATTTATATAAAACTTAGTAAGCTATTACCTTTTAATTTGAATATTAAATACTTGTCTGTCATGGATTTTTCATAAAAGCTTTTGTGAGTTGCTTGCTGTAAATGTCCTATAATGAAAGGAATGAACATATACAAAATAACCATGTTGTATTTTTAACATTTTTATTAGTTAAAAAAAAATGGGTCAATATAAAATAGGTACTTTGTCCAGAGCATTAGGAGCCCAGAGTACCTACATGACAATATGAAACATACATTGTTACTATTTCTAGCTGTAAGAAGTAGCTGACTACATAATGAGAAGAAGTTTTATGAATAATCTCTCCTACTGGTCTACATAGGGTTGAAATTGGCTTATTCAGAATACATTTATGAACTCTTAACTACAGTCAGGGAATCTAAGGAAAATGAATGTAAAGATAATCAGAAAAAAAGAGTCTCTATCCACACTATCCTTACAGACTAACTGCCTAAAGTAGAGACCTCTTTGGTCCTTTTAAATCTTATGATATATTTGGTCAAGGTATATATCTTAAATTGTAGCACAGAATCATCTCTGTGTTCTTCTGCAAAACATATAGCTGAGTAGAAATTGATGTAAAAATAATGCTTAATTGTTTTAAGAGTGATTATAATTATTTAAATAATATTTCAAGTGAAAATACGGAATATCTGAAATAAGGAATTATTTTACAAAATCTAAAAATTCATTCTTGCTTAAATGCTGCAAGACTGAGTGGAGCAAGTTTCTTAGCTAAATATTGAACTTGACCATTAACTTCTGTGAAGGAATTAAATATCTCAGTATGGTTCATGAATTTGGCGTTTCTTCCCAAGCATTGTATTGTGTCTAACATCTATTTTTTAAAAATTTTGAGATAAAGACATATGATATAAAACTATCTTGGCCTTTGTATATAGTTCAGCAGTTACATATATTTGTAATGTTGCACAATTTCTAAAAAATTTTCATATTGCAAAACTGAAACTCTATTCATTAAACAATGGTTTTCCCTTTACATCTACCACCAGCTCTGATAAACCTCATTTTACTTCCTGTTTCTATGAATTAACTACTCTAGATACCTAATATCAGTGGAATCATACAATATTGGTCTTTCTGTGATAGGGTTTACTTCAACTAGCAAAATATTAGTCTTTAATGTTCACCCATGTTTTAGTATGTAATGTAATGTGAATGCACTTAATACTAGTGAACTATATGCTAGTAATGTAATGTGAATATACTTAATACTAGTGAACTATATGCTTAAAAATGGTTAAAATGGTAAAATTTATAATCCATATGTTTTATAATTTCGAAAATGTTATGAGAAAAGATACAGAAATCTAGTAAACAACATATAAAATCATTTTAAAAATCAGTAACAAAGCAATAAATAAATCTTTTCTTCTCTCAGACACATAGAGCATCATGTAATATTGTTGTGTTCAGCTAATGACTAGTTAAGGATCTATATTTTTAAGTGTACTATGGTGATTTTGGTGAATAGCATAAATTAGGACAAATGTAATAGTAGAAAATATCCTCAGTAGCATTTCAATAACATTAATATTAATTAATATTACAAGAGGGTAGAAATTTGTCTGACATGGCTACAACTTCAACATCAGGACATGTTGTAAAAACTACTTTGAGTTTGTCTTAACAATACTGGTATGGTGTCCCTTTCAAAACTGTTTGATTCCTGTAGAAAATGATTGTACATAATGCAATGCCAGTTCATTAAGGATTATAACCAGGGAATTCTCCAGGAAATTGGATGGTGAGGAAAGAATCGGAAGTTTGTACTTAAAGTAAATTAAAATACATATTTGTTTTTATATTTCATATTTTTTATATTTCATGTATTTCAATATACTTCATATACTGACTAGAAAGAGAAAAAGGAACCCATATACTCCTTATGGCAAGACAGAACTCCTTGGAGATTATACTTTTGGGGTATGGCAATCAGAAAAGCACTAGAACCACTTTGAGAGCACTTGCTCCTAGAAATTGTAGACATTTTGTGCCAAGGCATAGAAACAGTGATAGCTATTAGACCATTTACTTGAGATTGGAACATTTTACTAAAATATCAGGAGCTACAAATGATTATGGGCAAAGCTCTTGGGTATGCAGTAGGAACCACATGATCTCCAAACCATCACTTTCTCAGGGTTGGAAGCAATAATTTTTGGTTAAGCAATAATTTATTGAACAAGACTGCTAAGTGCCATGAAAAATATTCAGCATGTTTGGATCTCACCCCAATCCTCAGTGACAAACACGGAGTCTACTAGTGTTTTTGAGAATTTTAAGTCAGTGCTTGAATGTTTAATGTTAGTATAAAACTTGTCTTCCATGAATTCTCTGCTTTTTTTTTTCCTGCCCAAATCTTGCAAATTAAAATGTATCCTATACTCTCCCAATCTTTTATCTCTTTACCTTTAGTATTAGCTCTTTAGCCTGTAATTCTCGAATCTTTTCTTTTTTTATGTTTAGCTCTTCATCGTCCTGTCAGTCTATCCTGTTCCATCCCTGTGCACATTTGCAGGGCATTAGCAAGTGTGAATGTGAAAATGACACACACACATACACATGGAGTCCTGTGCAAATGGACAAGCAAAAAGAAATTAAAGAAGTTGGATTCTTTAAAACTGATTGGACACACGAATAGGAAATAATGAAATCAAGTTTTCATTTCTAAGTTCTTTTAAAAATTTTTTTTTTCACTGTTCCAGGATTCATTGTTTATGCAGCACACCCAGTGCTTCATGCAGTACATGCCCTCCACAATACACACCACCAGGCTCACCCAACTCCCCCACTCCCTTCTTCTCCAACACCCTCAGTTTGTTGCTCAGACTCCACAGTCTCTTCCCCTCCAATTTCCCCCAACTCACTTCTGCTCTCCATCTCCCAATGTCCTCCACGCTATTCCTTATGGAAAACAAATAAGTGAAACCATATGATAATTGACTCTCTCTCTGCTTGACTTATTTCACTCAGCGTATTCTCCTCCAGTCCTGTCCATGTTGATACGAAAGTTGGGAATTCATCCTTTCTGATGGAGGTGTAATACTCCATTGTATATATGGACCATATCTTCTTTATCCATTCATTAAGTCTTTGTTTCTTATTGGCTCTATAATTTTCTGAACTATTCAAACCACTGTATCTTATTTTCTCAGTAATTTATTATAATGTTACCTTGTAATCATACCAGGATTGCAAATTTTGATGAATATTGCTATAAATTCTGAAAATTACAAAAATATAAAAAGTACAATGGTTAATAATGTGTTCATAGCTAAAAATTTTCATATGTTAGCTATTTATTACAAGTTTTTTGATTTCATATCTTTTTTTTAAAAGATTTTATTTATTTATTTGATAGACAGAGATCACAAGTAGGCAGAGAGGCAGGCAGAGAGAGAGAGAGAGGAGGAAGCAGGCTCCCTGCTGAGCAGAGAGCCCGATGCGGGACTCGATCCCAGGACCCTGAGATCATGACCTGAGCTGAAGGCAGCGGCTTAATCTACTGAGCCACCCAGGCACCCCTGATTTCATATTTTAACACTGTTAAATGATAGATTTCTTGTGTCAATTTTATTGGCCTTGTTAGCCCAAATCAAATTTCCACCAATGAATGATAAAGAAGAAATGATTATAGTTCTTGCCCACTGCATTTGTTCTTCTAGCACACTTCATATAGTATTCAAGATAATCTTCATTGCCATGATTTGTCAGATTAAGACAGCATTGTGGAGATGCGGGGCTAGCTCAATGATACAGCATGTGACTCTTGATCTCATGGTTGTGTTTGAGCCCCATGTTGGGTGTAGAGGTTACTTAAAAATAAAATATTAAGCAGGTGCCCGATTGGCTCAATCAGTTAAGCCTCTAGCTTTAGCCCTAATCCAGATGTGGGGTCCTGGGATTGAGTGCCACATCAGGCTCCCTGCTCAGTGGGGAGCCTACTTCTCCTTCTGCCTGTTTCTCCCTCTGCCTGGGCTTCCCCTGCTTCTGCTCTCTCTCCATCAAATATACAACATCTTTTAAAAAATAATAATAAAATAAAGTAAAATAAAATACAATCAAATATAAATCAAATCAAATCTTAAGGGGCTCGGTCTGTTAAGTGACTGCCTTCAACTCAGAGCATGATCCCCGGGTCCTGGGATCAGACTCAGCCAGTGTTGGGCTCTCAGCTAGTTTTGGGCTCCTTGCTAGTTAGGGCAGTCTGCTTCCTTCTCAGCCCCTCCCTCTCATGCATTCTTTCTCCCTCTCTCTCAAATAAATAAATAAATAACATCTTATAAAAACTAAAATCTTTTAAAAAAATACGTCAACATTGTGGTCCCCAGAGTCATAATTCATCCTTATATCCTTAATATTAGCAGTGTCTTGGTACACTGAAAACATTAAAAAAAAAAACTGTTAAATATGAATGAATGGAAAAAAATGATGCTTTATATTTATGTAGATTTGATATGTATCTCTGAATTGTCTTTGCTTTAAGTGGAAAATTTAAAAGAGAGACAAAACTCTTCCCCAAATTTAAAGGGAAAACAAATGAAATGGTGGAATTGGATGATTAGATCCATCTTTGATAGACTTATACTCAACTTATCCACATAAATCCTGAATTTTTCTCTGTACCTGGAAACATATGAAGGTCTGTGGATGATAGAAAAGAAATGTAAGATAATATTCTGTTTCATGAGCTTGCTATTTTAAAAATAAATGATTTTTTTAAGATTTTTAAAATTATTTATTTATTTGACAGACAGAGATCACAAGTAGGCAGAGAGGCAGGCAGAGAGAGAGGAAGGGAACCAGGCTTCCCGCTGAGCAGAGAGCTCGATGCAGGGCTTGATCCCCGGACCCTGGTATCATGACCTAGCCGAAGGCAGAGGCTTTAACCCACTGAGCCACCTGGGCACCCCTAAATGATTATTTTTTAAAAATTAAAAAAAAAAAATCAGCAAGCCACTAGGATCCCTTTGCTCTTTTCAGGTTTAATTCCTTTGCTAAATGAAATGGTTTTCCCCTCCTCTGGACTCCTCTGCAGTAAGAATCTCCATTCCATTGGACAGTGGTCTGTTGTTTACATGCCACATTTTTTAAGCCACTAATTCATAGCCAGATGCTGCAGGGAAATCACAATTTATAATCTCTTAATCAGTAAAATAGGTATTCATCCCTCACTTGTGTTTTGCTTTCTTGCTTGGTAACAGGCTGGATTGAAAATCAAAAGGACGGGGAAAATAGAAATGATTGCCTGGGATAGGTTACACAGTATGTGAGGATACAGACTCCACTGGTATACACCTTGAAATTCACAGTAATGGACATTTCACTTTGTGAGACGTTGCTATTGTGGATAGAATATGCTATTATAGAGAATAGAGGAGGGAAGCTAAAAATAATCCAAGGTATTGTGCTTGTATCTATGTGGCAATTTTGCTGTTTAGAAGTCTGCCACTTTGTATGTACAAACCAATTAGCTACAGGGAGATTTTTAGATGGTATTCACTATCCAGTTAGTCCCATTTCATTTTAAGAGGCATGAGAAGGAAAAATAAAATAAAATAAAATAAAATAAAATAAAATAAAATAAAGGCATGAGAAAAAGAAAGGCCTGGAAAGCCATTTGGGACTTTCATGCATGGATGCCAGGTATTCCAGAAACTAGCAAGATATCAGTTTCTAATAATTGTCCTTGTTAAAATGTGATACACAAATTGTAATGTTAATACATTTATTTTAGTAGTTTTGTGTATGAGAACATCTTTTAAGAAAATGAATCAAGGTGCTGTATCATAATAAAAGAATCACTAAAGTTCCCTCTCCTGGAAAAAAAAAAGAAGAATTTGTGAAAATATGTATCTTCTTTACTATTCAAACACCTGATAGGTTTTTTTTTTTTTAATAATTAAATGTTGGGATTTTAAATGCAAACTCTGTTTTCAAAAGGCTTATGACTTGGCTGTAAAAAATCAGCACCTAGCTAGAATTTGGCATAGACAGACAGTACATAGTGCAGAGCAGTGAGATTTCAAATGCATATTTCTTTAATGTATCATGGACTGTTTTTCAAAAAGATTGAGTAATTTAATTTCAGAACACTTCATTGCTTCCCAAGATCTCCATCCCAGCTACCCTACATAAGCATACTCTAGTCCAAAGGGAGTGTTCTGATTCACAGATTTAGGGAACACTGAGAAATCTCAGCAGAGTGCAGAGAACAGATAATTAACTTAATCTGAAAATTTGCTGCTTCTTGTTCTCAATCATGTCTTGTATTGGGGAGTGCAAGGTTTTGGGGGAAAAAAATGGAAAACTTTAGTAAGTTCCATTTTATAATGTGACCAGGACATTATAATTCATAATTTTCAAGGGATCTGAAGTCAGATACACCAATGTACAATAGGCGGGGAATGTAGTGATCAATGTATTGTTCAATCTTCGGTCCTTCAGTTGAAGAACAGATAATCAAACCCCTAAAGGAAAAAAAAAAAGGTTTGCCAAAATGGTGAAAAATATACCACAGTTGTATGATAACAGGGACTTTGGATTGAAAATCAACAGCTGTTGAGGCGCCTGGGTGGCTCAGTGGGTTAAGCCGCTGCCTTCGGCTCAGGTCATGATCTCAGGGTCCTGGGATCGAGTCCCGCATCGGGCTCTCTGCTCAGCAGGGAGCCTGCTTCCCTCTCTCTCTCTGCCTGCCTCTCCATCTACTTGTGATTTCTCTCTGTCAAATAAATAAATAAAATCTTTAAAAAAAAAAAAAAAAGAAAATCAATAGCTGTGAATTTGAGAATCTTACTGATTGTGAGAGCAAAGCAAATTATCTTTCCCCTTTAGGTCATGGAGGCTTCAACTATGAATTAAGGATTTTGGAACCTTTATCTCACTAAATTCTACCCAGAAAATACGTTATTTAATGCTGAGAAATATCTATTTTTCTTTCATTTTTCTTTATATATGCTAAATTAAAATCATTTAACTTAATGACCTGTTAAGAATTTTATATTTAAAAATAAACTCTTAGAAACAAACAAAAACTCTGAATCTTTGTAGATTAGTTATCTTTTTTCTCTTTTCATTCATATGATTTATAATAGATGGAAATGAATGATGGGAATTCCATAGTGCTGAAAGATAATATAGAACATAAAAGTAAAAAAAGTGCTATTTCTTAAAATAAAAGAAAAATGCAAAATTAAAATAAAACTTTTCCTTTATCCTTCCGCAAGATACATAAAGTATTCAGAAAAACTTATTTTCACATAAAATCAATGTGTCATGGGACCCTCGAGAATTCTAAACCCAGGCAGCTGAGTCATTCATACCTACAATCATTTTTGGCTCTATCTTTTGGCTCAGTCCATAATATTTTCCAGTTAATAATTATGGATGTTGTTGATGTTACCATTGAAAAACTATATATTTATATAATTATATAATTATATGTATTTATATAAATATACAATTATATATATATATATATATATATATATATATATATATATAGAATCTTATTTGATTGTCTCAGTTTTCTCTTTTTTCAGTATAATGTAGTTTTCTGGTAAGAATTTCGTATAATTTTTCATATCAGAATACAGCATTTGGTCAATTTATAGAGAAGACCTAGCCTCATTAATCTGTTTTCCTCACCATCATCTCAGAATCCCCAAATGTCTGCCTCTTGCAGATGGAATCACTGAAGCAAAGAGAAAGGTGGAGTTTGGCCTTTTGCTGGCTTTGATGTGGTTCTTTCTTTTAAAGCAAGCCATGTCCTATAAAAGGACTTTTTTACTGCTTTGCTAATGTTTATTTTGAGTCTCTCTCCTTCTCTTTCTGTTTATATTCAAATAAAGCTTGATGGGGAAAAATCTTTCTAAAGGCCCCAGAAAAGGTCAGTAAGCATAATACCACAAGGCATCTTTTTATTTTATGGACACTACTGGTTACTCAGTAGCAGATCTTTGTTAATCTGCTGTTCCATGTAGTTTCTGCCTTTGCCATGCTGGATCTACATCAAAGGTTATATTCTCTTCTTTCTGTACTGGAAGTGAGCCCAGAGGTGAAAATGTAATAAAATAAGAATATTTACCTCATCAGATTGCAGATGGCAGTAGTTTAAAGACTTATTAAATTGATGTGCAAACTAATTTGAAAAGTAGCTGAATAGCTTTGGTAAATACCCCTCTGCCAATTTGGCATTATCTATCAAATTATATTAATTTTATGGCAACTCATGAATATGATAATGAAAGGAAGTTACAGGTAAGGGAATAGTACATAGGTCCTCAGGGCAAGAGAATGGGGCAAATATGGGTTTGTTGATGATGGATTTAAAAGCCTGGAAAGTTTAACAACTATGGAAATTAATAAAAAAATAAGATAACATAAACCAGTATTTATTGAAAACAGTTATATGGAATGATATTAATTATGATGTTTCTGAGCTTTCATATCAAATATGTATAATACATGGAATTATGCAAGTCAGTAATTGCATAATAACTTTTATGCTTTTTTTGCAATCTCATTAATTTCCATGAAGTAAAGAGTTTAGAAGTTTTTATACTTGTTCTTACAAGAAAAAAGCTAGATAACCTAAAAATCAGTGGCTTTTCTTCAACCTGTGAGAGAACTAAGATTTTGGGACAAACTGCCAATCCAATATGTCAAGAGACAGACCTACCCAGAGAACTATAACTGATTACCTAGCGTGATGTGTGCTGAAGTCGTAATTAGTGGGACTACTTAAGTGGTAATTTTGAAGAACTGCTGAGCTAGTATGAGATTGAGAAATTCCCGAGGCACAGTCTTTGGGGGGTCCCACACGTTTGTAGGCTTACCTCCAGGAATACTCCCAGATTCTCAGGATGAAGTCTGAGAAAGACGCTCTCATATCTCTGCAGCAGGAAGGGAAGATTAATTCTTGAGAAATAAACCCAGAACATTTTCCATAACAAAGACCTAACACCTAAGAGAAAAGAATTTGCCAAAGCCTTACTTCAGCTGGGTGAAAGGAATTTCCCCCAATCTAGCCTCTTCTGGCCTTTTTATTTATTAAGATTTTATTTATTTATTTGACAGAGATCACGAGTAGGCAGAGAGACAGGCAGAGAGAGAAGGGAAGCAGTCTCCCCGATGAGCAGAGAGCTCGATGCGGAGTTCGATCTCAGGACTCTGGGATCATGATCTGAGCTGAAGGCAGAGGCTTAACCCACTGAGCCACCCAGGCGCCCCTCTTCTGGCCTTTCTATCTAAACACAAAGTTTGGAGACAGAATGTAGTAAAAAAAAAAAAAAAGAAAAAAAAAAAAGAAAAGAAAAGAAAAGAAAGAAAGAAAGAAAAGAAAAAAAAAATTACGAACACTGTAATCAGAAAAGGGAGTAGAGAATCAGTGTGGTGGGGAGGAGCTATGCCCCTGGAGAAATACTTGTGAGAGTCACAGCCCCAAGACTCAAAGACTGAGATTTAAATGTTATAGATTACAGAACATTCTCTTCTACTCTGCATAATTACATCAATAGGGCTCTACTATAAAAATAGTGCCTTACAACAGAAGGAGCTAAGAGAGGCAGATTCTTTCTCATGAGGAATACTTATAGAAGCCCAAAGTCAAGAGTGGTAACAAAAACAATGATGGTAGAGGAATCTGATTTGATGGCACTTAAAACTACAGCAAGCATTAAGCATAGTCCAACTCCTTACCAAATTAACACAAATTCTAACCCAAAGGCTGGCTTACCTCATTCACTATTACCTGGTACATACCAGGCTTTCAACAACTGTATGGCATGTCAAAAAGCAAGAGAAAACATAATTTGAAAAGATAAATCAAATGTCAGCACCAGTCTCTGATGTTACAGTTATTGGAATTATCAGACAGGGAATTTAAAATAACTATATAATATGGACATGTTAAGGCTTCTGCTGGAAAAGGTATACAGCATGCAAGAACAGATGTTTAATGTCAGCAGAAAGATGAAAATGCTAAGAATTAAAGGAAAATGTTAAAAAGAAAACAACAACCCTCTAACGAAGTGAATATTGCCTTTGATGGGCTCAGTAGTACGCTCAGCATGGCTGAGAAGTCCCTAAGCTCTAACATAGGTTAACAGAAACTTCTAAAACTGAAAAGCAGAGGAAACATTATAGAAGATAACATCCTGGAGCTCTGGCACAATTTTAAAAGGTGTAGTATGTGTGTAATTGGAATATCAGAAGGAGAAGAAGGAATTTAGCAGAAGAAATATTTGAAGTAATAATTCATCCAAATTTCACAACTAAAGACAGAAGCAAACCACAGATGCAAGAATCTCAGGGAATGTATCACACACAAACACACAGACACACACCCTGATGTATATTATGTTTAAGCTACATAAAAGCATAGACAAAGGAAATTCTCAAAATAAGCCAGGGATAGGGAAGCACCTATAAAGCAACAATGACTAGAATTAAAGCAGATTCTCCCTGTTACCATTCAAGGAAGAAGAAAGTAGAGAGAAATATTTTAAATATTTTAAGTGTTGAAAGAAAATAAATTCACCGACATCAAACTCTATATCCAGTAAAATAATCTGTCAAAAATGAAAGAGAAAAAGACTTTACTAGTCAAACACAAAGTGAGGAAATTCATTGACAGTAGGCCTTTTCTCCATGATGTAGCATGTATGTACATCTGTATCCCTCTCTCTATATCTATCTATCCATCTAGATAGATAGACAGATAGATGTGTGAACACACACACACGCTATATATATACATACCTCAGGCAAAAGGAAATTTTATAGGTCAGATTCTTTGGTCTATGTAAGGAAAGGAGGAAGTCCAGAGAAGGAATAAACAAGGTAAAATAAAATCAGTTATTTTGTTATTCTTAATTGACCTAAAAGTTAACTGTTTAGTTAAGGAAATGATTGTAAGAATGCACTGGATGAAGATAGTGTATGTCCAAGGGAAATGACTGACAACAGTGGCATAATACATGCACAGAGGAAATAGGGATATTCTCTTATTAGGTACCTTATTAGGGACATGTGAAGTGAGACAGTGTTATTTGTAGGTGGACAGAGAACTTAAATATATAAACCGCGAAATCTGGGATGCAGTAAAAAATTAAATAGAAGTATAATTAGTATGCTAAGAAAGGACATGTTATGAGATCATTTGAAATGTCAATTTATGTAAAAAAAAGGAATAGTTGCAAACATATTTGTCCAGTTGGATTAACCAGGGAACTGATAGTTAATATCCCCACACACAGCCCATACTCACATCAACTGTCCACATTTAAATATTGGTTTATTAGAGAGGTAAGATGGGGAAATATATCAATTAGTATTAAAACAAATATAAGGAAGTGGTGATGCAACATGGGGGCTTAAGTGGGTAGGAGAAGAATAAATGAAACAAGATGGGATTGGGAGGGAGACAAACCATAAGTGACTCTTAATCTCACAAAACAAACTGAGGGTTGCTGGGGGGAGGGGGTTTGGGAGAAGGGGGTGGGATTATGGACATTGGGGAGGGTATGTGCTTTGGTGAGTGCTGTGAAGTGTGTAAACCTGGTGATTCACAGACCTGTACCCCTGGGGATAAAAATATATGTTTATAAAAAATAAAAAAATTAAAAAAATAAAAAATAAAAAAATAAAAAAAACAAATATAAGCATAATTTAGGCACATCAGTCCAGGTTTGAAATCATTGCCTTGTAGAGTTGAGGGATCCTTAGTTGTTTTTTTCTTGCCGTCATAATCAATCATTCTTCTTCCTTTAATGTAATTAGAAAACCTATACTGTAATCCACGGATATTGAGGAGTTTTCATCTTTAATTTCTTTAAAATTAATAGGAGAGCATTTGTTTGATGTACCAAGGCTCTTACCCTAGTGATCAAGAGTATTTTGAGCTAGAATGTTAAAATATATTTAAGTGTTTCTCCTGCCAAAATCATAAATTCCATAAGGAGTCTTGATACATTATGAATGAATTTAAAAGGAGATAACATTTTAGGACTCAAGATCTGTGTACTGGGTATGCTCACTTCTACTGGAGTGCCATTGATTTTAAGTCTTTTCAGTATACAGAGCTAGAGAATATAAGAATGTATACTAAGCCAAACAAATAAATGCCTTTATTTATGTATCTAATTATGTGATTATATAGGTATTTGTACACATTGTATTATGAATGGCATAGATTTATTATATGCATCTATGTATATGTATATACATATGTATGTATGTATAGTTGTACATGTTGAAAAATGCAGGCACCATACTGAAGTAGCAGCTAACAATTTGAACAACAAAGTAAATGTGATAGTACTTGGTTATGATCCATAAAACCAAAGATAGCAAGTCCATAAATATATAAATGAATATTACTCTTAAAATATATATTAAACACAAATGAAAGACAAAAGCTTTATAGTGGAGGAATCTGGAAGGTCAACATCATTGGTAGTAAGACATAACAATATTTTGAACCATGTGATATGATGCTTTCAGAAGAAGAATTCAACATCAGTTCTGTGATATTATTGGTAAAAATACATAATTTCAGTCTAGTTTGAAGAAGCTAAGATTAAACCAAATTGACTGATGTTAGGCAAAATAAATTAACAATATTCCTTGAAAATGTCAAGGTCAGATAGATAAGGAAAGCCTGAGGAACTGTTTTAGACTAAAAGGGACTAAGGAGAAATAATAAACAAATGCGATGTAAGATCCTGGATTCGATCCTGGAACAAAAATAACTTTAGTGTAAAAACTGGTGGCACTGGTATAAAAGGTTTAAGTTAGTTCATAGTGTTGTACTAATAGTTCTGACAATTATGCTATGGTTAGGCAAAGTGAAAATAAGAGAAAGCTAGAGGTGAGATACATAAAATCTCTGTAGAACTGTAGAATTCATCAACTATTCTCTGAAGTTCAAAACAACTTTTGAAAAAATCTCTAATTGTTACTGGGATTCAACTATCCTATTAACAATTATCAAAACTGTGAATAGCTTTAAATATGTCCCATGCCAAAATTTGGGGTGGGGACCACCTCTCTTGATTCCAAATTCAGTGATCTTTTCAATACTCTGTTCTTCCAAATATTTTGGGGATATTTTTACTCAAAGTACAGTTGATTTGGTAATACATAGAATTCAAAGCCTATTAGTAGGCATGATAACTCATTTTTAAAAAAATCTCATATACCTATATTCTTGATTCCTCTAAAAATAAGCCAGAAATTCATCCATTTAATTTTGTGGTTATTCAATTAATTATTCTCTGCAAAAGAGATGAGAAAGCCAAGATTTATTTTTAAGAAGGGAGTAGGTTGTCTTTTGTTTATATGGGTTTTTTGTTTTGTTTTGTTTTGTTCTTAGAGATAATAGAATTAGAGAGTAAAACCACTGGGAATACTTTTTATGTTTCTTTCCTGTTCTAAGTGTGTTTAAATTAGTTGCTTTAGATTTTCTATGCAGATTATAATGCTCTTTCTGCTTCTTTGGGGACATTAGAAAAAACCCATAATAAGATATCTTTTTTTAAAAAACACTATCAATAGAGAGCAAATAATGATTATGAATATATGCAATAATGATTATTTCCCTGTGACCTCCAAAAATCGGCTTTGTCATTCTTAAACCATAGTTAAGATCGTATTTCCTGATGCTAAATTATGAAATAAAACTATTAGAATTTGATGAATATTCTCATTGACTTTCCTCTTTGATTTTGCTGCAATTTCTAGTGCCACTTTCTTATTTGACTGTTAGGGTGTTATTGAAATGCCACCAGTGCCTACAAAAACATGCAGAAAATTTAGCTCACAGAGTTATGCGCTGAATTTTATAGAGGGGTCTTTAGTGATACTGCTATTAGTATTGAGCTATTGAAGTTTCATGGCATTTAATGGGACTATTCTATAACTGTGATATATAGAAATATCCAGCAAATACTCATTTTATTAGATTAAAATACTATGTTTGGAAATATTAGGCTAAAATTTCAAACTTCTATCATTTTCCTGAATCTTCCACAATAGCTTTCACAGTGTCGTCATTTAAATAATTGATTTTGCAAGATCTTCATTCCCATTTTGATTAGCTAATTGTGAAGATTACAATTGTCATTTTAACTTAAAACTTAAAGTGAAGTTACTTATAAGAAAGATCCTGGACATAAACACATAGAGACAAATCCATTTAAACAACACATTACTTTGAGGATCCCACAGAGCTGAACGCAATAGGAGCTGTTGGTAATGCAAACCCCGGGGACATCCTTATTAGTCTACCCACCAAGTGGACTGTGTGTGTGTTGTGAACTCTGTGGGTTAGCAATAGCCAATAATTTAATGCTAGTAGAAGAATCACTCCAGATATTTAAAATGTAATCACCTACCTTTTGCTGGCATTTAAAATAAAATGAAACCTCTGAAAGTTGGTGAAATGGACTTGAGATTCTCCAAGGGGATCCATGAAGTTGTCTTGTGGTTTTGTATTGACAAGTTTAAGTTGAATATGAGTATTTAGGCTATCAAGGACTTCCTCTTTGGGGGGTGGTAGGTATAAGGGACATACTATCAAGTGTTTATTTAGTGGCTGTAGTTTCTGGTCCCCAGATACAAGAAAGTAAAGGATTTCTTGCCTAAACCAAAATACGTTCCAAAAGAACAATTACCAAATGACTGATGTAGGTGGTGGTGATGATGACAGGATAAGGAAGATGATGATGATGATGTATTTTAAAGTTAAATAGTAAAAGAAATATAAATAACAGAAAGGATACATTTTTAGATAGGGTGAGGTTGTCAGAGGTCAGAATAGGTGACCTCATCCTCAAATTTGTCTTTATCCTGTCTTGCTGTGACTTAGGGAGTATTACTATTAGTGATTTAATGAAACCATTTCCACTAATTTCATATGTAGTCTAAAGAGGGATATGAACCAAGTTAAGCTTCCTTTCAGTATGTTTGTATGTGTACTATAGGTAGCAGAATTTCTAAAATAAAGAAGTCACATAAAATTTAATTCAGAGTATTTTAGAGATGGATCTCAAATTCACCGACTATTTTAATTCTCTCAATCATTTCTTTGGGAATCTGTAAAAAAAACCACAGGTTTTTAAGAGTATCATATTCCTTGGAAGCTTGTACATTAAAGTTCCGTATCCTCCACCATGGAAAGTTACTATATAATGCATTAAATCTCACATGATTAAAAAACACATAGGATCTTCTAGTATAATTTACATAACAATAATCTATATAATGATATAAACAATTAAGGAAACCCTGACAACAATGCCATTTAGAAGAGGTAAGACAGAAGCTCATCCAAGTCCAGCTTCATTTACACAGGGCCTGTTGGCATAAATTTTTGTTTATCTTTTTTTGTTGTTGTTGTTCTAGAATTGTTATACTTCAATATATTGTGTGGTTGCAGAAACAGAGTTAGTTACTGGTAGATAATATGACATTACCCTTTTTCATGGGACATGATAACATCATTTAACATATGATATGCATATTTACAAGACTTATTTTTAAGTGAATTTTAATACTTTGGTGTTAATTTTACCTCTAATTCCATGCTAGTCTTTTCATTCTTAAGCCTTATTGGCTTCAAAAATAGAAGGAAAAAAAAAAGCATCATCTAAAACTGGTTTTGCTTTAGTTTGTCATTACCAGAAATATAATTCATTTTGCATAGATTTTTGTGTTCTTGCTATGACAGTTCATGAATATCTTATTGTTAATGACTTTGCTTTTAAAGGCTTACTACATACCAGGAGCTGTGAGAGGGTACTTCACTTATATTCTTTTATTGAGTTTTCTCAGTAGGTCTTTTTGACCACCATTATGTGTAATGAAGCAAGATTATTTTTAATCTAGTAAAGTATAAAAGATTTAATTCCAGGTCTGACTGATTGGTACCTCTTTGCCTACCAGTACTTTATCAAACTGTATAAAATTATGAGAAATTTGATAATTAATTAAGATTAGTATTCACAATCCTGATTTTGATTGTTAAAGAGTTAAAGAAAATATTATTAGTGAAGTATATTTTTTTCTTTCTCAATTCTTAAGAAAACACAGCATTTTACTTGCAATACTGTTTGCTGGACTCTATATTGACATTGTGTTGACCAGCAGGTAGATGATTAAAGTGCTTTTTCTTCCCAAGAAAATTGTAGTTTCTGGACTAGGATTTTTGTAGTTTTGCAGAAAGCCTGAAGTTGTGATTGTAACTCATATTGTCTGATAAATTTAAGAAATTCCTCTCTAGCTAAAATTAAAAAAAAGTGCCCAACTTCTAATCAATTTTCAAATAAAACTACTAGGACAACTGGACTTAGAAGACCATGGAATTTAAATTACTGGTCCATATAAAGCCCCTGTTCATTTAATTTCATTTTGGAAAATAAAAACTTATTTGGGAAAAATAACTCCATGTCTGTCTTTCCATTATGATTCATTGTTGTTACTCCCTTATTCATAAATAAACGTGGTGGGAGTTGAAAGTTCATATGATGACCTACTTTGTCAAAGAATCTACCTTCTTCAATGTTTTCTAAAATACTAATTAAGAACTAAATTGTTTGAACTGTCTCTCACATATAGTTCTCCTAAGGTTAAAATGTAATGAGATACCCAGTAAGGTAACCTATTTATATTAGAAACAATTAAAGCCATAACATGATTATTTTACCATTTTGTGTAAGGCACACAGTCGCAGGGAGTGGGTCCTTAGCAGAATATCTAACAGTTACATTTTAAGTTCAAGAAATGTCTTAAACTTGACTCTTGGACCCAGTCAGGAAAGAGTACTGCCAGTTTGGATGGAATACATGTATTGGATGGAATACATATTGAAGGAGGGAATCCTTGGAAACTAGGATTGTGATTTATATAATACATATATTCTGATTTTCAGATTAATACATTGATATTCAGATATTTTAGGATTGGCCTAGTTAGCAATTCGTCATGATATTTCTATAAAATAATCATTTTAATAGAGAAGATGCCTTGGAGAGATTCCATATAATAGTTGAACAGGTGGTTGAATACAGAAAATCCTTCCAAATGATTAGAGAGATTCATAGAGAATGATTCATTCTGTGAATGCTAGACATTATACCGTTTAGTTTCTTGGTTCATGTGGAAGAGACCTGCTGCAAATCCTTTCTGAACTGACATAAATACCCGAATTTTTCCCATCAAACCAGTTATCTCTCCTGAATTTCTGTCATTGTTTCTCAGTTTTCCACTGAGCACTCCCTTTTAGTAATAGCAAGTTAATTTTTGTTGGGATATTATTCATTCCCTCTTAAAAAAAATAGTTTTATTGGGTCCCTGGGTGGCTTAGTGAGTTAAAGCCTCTGCCTTCAGCTCAGGTCATGATCCCAGGGTCCTGGGGTTGAGCCCCACATCGGGCCCTCTGCTCTGCGGAGAGCCTGCTTCCCTTCCTCTCTCTTTCTGCCTGCCTGTCTGCCTACTTGTGATCTCTGTCTGTCAAATAAATAAATAAAATCTTTAAAAAAAAAAAGTTTTGTTTTGTTTGTTAGACCTGATATCCATCTGAAAAAGACTGTATATGTAGTCCAAGTTTCAAAGACTAGAAAGAATAACAAATAGAATTAGGTTTAAAATTTATATCAATTTGGTTTACTACTGGACCAACAAAAATGCAGTATAACTTATCTAAAAGACAAAAGAGATAGGTGAGTTTACCACATTCTATTTCTTTTTTTATGATTTTATTTATTTATTTGACAGAGAGATGACAAGTAAGCAGAGAGGCAGGTAGAGAGAGAGGAAGGGAAGCAGGCTCCCCGCTGAGCAGAGAGTCTGATTCGGGGCTTGATCCCAAGACTCTGGGATCATGACCTGAGACGAAGGCAGAGGCTTTAATCCACTGAGTCACCCAGGTGCCCCCACATTCTATTTCTTAACACTCCTTCAGGTTTACCAGTTTGGATAAGAACTACCATATCAATCTTCTTCTGAGTGTGAGGTGAATATTTGGCCCAAGTTAGGTAAATGCAGTTTTCTCCTAGAATTTAAATATGAATTTACAGAAAGTGATTTATTATGGAGCTAATACTGTGGTGTTCCTTAGAAATTATTGTTTTGCTCCTATATCCTTCTATAGTGGGACTACCTTGTATTCTTCATGTCCTTATAATAAATATATTTTCTTAATTGTATTTTTCTTTTTATTTATTTATTTATTTATTTATTTATTTAAATATTGTACTTATTTATTTGACAGAGAGAGACAGTAAGAGAGGGAACACAGCAGGGGTAGTGGGAGAGGGAGAAACAGGCTCCCTGATGATAAAGGAGCCCAATGTGTGGCTTGATCCCAGGACCATGGGATCATGACCTGAGCTGAAGGCAGATGCTTAACTGACTGAACCATCCAGGAACCCTCTTAATTGTATTTTTTAAAAAGTATTTACTTCATACCTAATTTTGTGTTCTTTTTATTTATTATTTTTAAGTAGTCTTTATCCTCAATGTGGGGCTCAAATTCATGACCCCAAGATCAAGAGTTGTATGCTTTACTGACTAAGCCAGCCAAGATTTTATTTCGTTGATTAAAATTCCAAATCTGTAATCTTTTCAATATCATATACCTGACCAGAACTAATTTTATGTTTTCATTCCAAAACCGAGAGAGGATGGGGTATCTGGATGGCTCAGTTGGTTAAGCATCAGATTCTTGGTTTCAGTTCAAGTCATGATCTCACAGATGGTGAGATTGAGCCCTTCATCAGGCTGTACAAACTCTCCCTCTGTCTCTATCTTCACTTGTGCTTGTGCACTCTCTCTCTCATGAAGTTCTTTATAGAGTTTGTATACTAACCTTTTATCAGTTTTGTTATTTACAAATATCTTCTTCCATTCCAAAGGTTGCCTTTTAGTTTCATTGATTGTTTCCTTCAATGTGCAGAAACTTTTTATGTTGTTGAAGTCCCAAAAGTTCATTTTTACTTTTGTTTCCTTTGCCTGAGGAGACATATCTAGTAAGAAGCTTCTATTACTGTGTGTGTTCTCCTATAGAATTTTAATGATTCCCCCTCTTACATATAAGTTTTTCATTATTTGGAATTTATTTTTGTGTGTGAAGTAAGAAAGTGGTCCAGTTTCATTCTTTTGCATGTTGCTGTTCAGTTTCTTTCAACATCATCTGTTGAAGAAACTGTGGCAATACTTAGAGTTTTTTCCATTAGATGTTCTTTCCTTCTTTGTTGTGTATTATTTCTTTTTACATCAGTAGTCCTTCCACTCCTTTTATACTGTAGTTTTGACATCTTTATTAGAAAACTTTTATTTTTACCTGGTTAGAATGATGGTATGTATGACTTACTAATATTTCAGATCACTTTCCAATAACTATATTCATTTAAATAATTTTTCATTGTAAATGCCTAGCACCACAAAGTAGATAGTATATAAAATTTTTTTGGATGAAAGAATGAACTGGGTAAAATTAAAGAAAGAATGAATTGGTGAATTTGCCTTTGTATTAAGGTGAACAAATAATAGTAAGTAAAAAAAACAGTTATTATGAAACTAAAAGATCTCAACTCAAATATAGAAATGCTTAAAGCATCAACATAATATTTAAATATATGACATAGACATATGTATTTATTTTCATCAAAAATAATGACATAAGCTTCAGATCAAATTTATTCTAAGTATGCCTAGAACTTCATAAAATATATCTGACCTTTGAGCACCTGGGTGGTTCAGTCAGTTTAGCATCTGATTCTTGGTTTTGGCTTACATTGTGATCTCATGGACGGTGACATCAAGCCTTGAATTGGGCTTTGTGCTCAGCTGGGAGTGTTTGAAGACTCCCTTTGCTTTTGCCCCTTATTGCATGAACTTACTCTTTCTCAAATAAATAGGTATTTTAAAAAATATATATCTGTCTTTGTATACAATTCCAATTGAAACAATCATGATTCACAGATCTGTACCCCTGAAGGAAATAATACATTATATGTTAATTAAAAAATGAAAAAAAAATCAAAATCTCCCGTTTCTGTACTTCATAGTCTATCATGCATTTTTTATGCTTGTATTATTTGCTTGTCACTATCATAGAATCTGGGACCTTAAAGACAGATTTTAATTTTAAAATTTTGAATCCCTAGTTTTAGGATGGTGTAATGTAAGAAATGGGCACTCAATATATATTTACAGATTAAATCAGTTAATAATTACAACTATTGCTTCAAACATTTATATTTCAAAACTGTACTGCTAAAATCTCATTTAAAATATTACTCTTGTTCATATTAATGTAAACTCTAATAACAGTTATACTTAAAATATACTATATTCTGAAACACATTATATTTCTGACCTATTCTTTCAACTTTCTGCCCATTCATCTCAGTGTCTTCTTAGTAGTGATACAATTGGGTTGGCATTTCTTCCTAAAAGCATGTACTAAATATTCTTCCTCCCTGTGATTTGTTTTCAAATTTTTTTAATAGAAATATCATACTTATCCCTGAAGAGACCTCTTTATATTCACACTTTCACACCTTGACTCCAACTCAGTATCTTATCTATATAATTTTTATGCCTATCCCAGAGATCTGCTTTCTACTCTAGGTAGTTTGTTGCTGAAGCACTTTGTTTTACAAAATGGTGGTTGCCAGAGGGGAGGTGGGGGAGAGGAATGAATGAAATAAGGAGAATCAAGAGTGCTCTTCTTATGAGCATGGAGTAACGTGTGGAATTGTTGAATCTTTATGTTTTACGCCTGAAACTAATATACTGTATGTTCATTATACTTCAATAAAAAGTAAAAATAAAATGTAGGTTTTAACAGCATTGTGTGGTGACAGATGGTAGTTATACTTGTGGTGAGCATAGCTGAATCATAGAGAAGCTGAATCACTAAGTTGTATAACTGAAATTAATTAACATTGTGTGTCAACTGAACTCAATTAAAAATACATAGTTGTGATAAGCACTGGGTGTTGTATGTAAGTAATGAATCACTAAGTCCTACACCGGAAACTAATATTACTCTGTATGTTAACTAACTGGAATTTAAATAAAAAGTTGAAAAAATATATAATATAGGTTTTTTGGCTATCCACATATGGTATGTCCACCACATCAGAAGATGACTGCCATTGAGAAGAGAATAACTATGCTCACAGATTCCAAGAGAATGGGGTACCCCACACACTGAGGGGCCACACAGGGAAAACACGAAAGTCAGTTAGGAGGTATTGAGGGTCAAGGAAAATATTTGGACAACAACTTTGTTACAGTTTCCATAGGAAGGAATGGGTAGGGCAAATTAAGCAGATTGAGAATTGGCTGGTTTGAATAAGTGGGGTAATTAGGGCAAAGGGATTGTGGCCCTGAGTGTAAGAATCCTGTAGAATAGGTGGTTGGGGTGTAGGTTCTGGATTGGTTAGTGCATATGAAAGTCATATTCACAGACAGTCTTCTACCCTAAAAATTTGCTAACCCTGGGAGAAGTAGTTTCTCCAGTGTTATCAAGACCTCAAATGACAAAACATCTCAATTGCTGAAAGTAAAATGATGCCCTCAATACATTTGTATAATATTTTTAATTCAAATTAAAAAAATCTGTAGGCATTTATAAATTGTTCTATATTTTTAAAAATGTATATGTTTTAATAATTTTATAATAATTTTCTGATTCTTCTACTTTTATAAAATTTTAAAAAATAATTTTATAATTATATTTTTATAATTTTTTTAAAAATCTGTAAACTTTTACACATTGTTCCATATCAGTTCAATTACTCAAGGCATGCTTTTCCTTTCAGGAGTCTTGTTGACTTCTTCCTATGAGATTATACAAGTTTAAGGATTCGGTGAACCTGCCTTTTATTAATTCATTTGGCTGTCAAGCATAGGATTTCACATCTGTTTGTAGCTCCCTGGGTACTTTCTGGACCCTACATAGAGATAAGTATGGAACAGTGGAAAAATCATCTAATTACAAGTTAGAAATAGCAAATTGTATATTTTGAATAATATAAGGTTTTTACTTTTGCTTTGCTTTGCATATAGTGGATGTCAGCTTATTTTAGTGGCTTGCTCACATTCAGCTGTTTTTTGGGGGTTGGCTATTTTCATGTCTTGACTTATGTTTGGGTTTTAGAATCTTTAAGAGATATTTCAAATTTTTGTTCTCTCTCATTGTGTTTATTCCATGTTTTTCCTTGTTTTTTTTTTTTTAATGAAGCTATTGATACTTAAAGAAATTGGTATTTCATTTATCATCTGCCTCACCAACATTTGCCCCTAGTTTGTTAAATAGTTTGCTTTGTTAATGGAGTTTTTAATATATATATAAAATTAATAGAATCTATTTTTTCAGGATTTTACTTTAAGTCTTCTTGTTTTAGGTCAACTTAAAAGTCTTTATATACTTCAAATTTATAAACTTATTTAACCAGACTTTCTTCTAACAGTTGGTTTCTCTGTCATATTTCCAACATAAATCTTTGGTTTACTGTAATTTAATTTAGATGTTATCTTAATTAGGTAGTAAAATCTAGAATATATTTGGAATTGATTATAAATTATTTTCTCTCTAGGACAAACTTTTTTTTTTTTTTTTTGGTCAGTAATAATGATTTAGTAGCTAGCAGTTCCTTTATTACTCTATTTTTCTTCATTCTAATTATATCCTGATTCTTCCTATGTGCTTAACTTCCAGGCAAACCTTAGTATATTTTTGTCATTTTCCAGGAAGGAAAGGGAAGATTATTTTAATTGGTATTAAGTCCAAAATATTTGTAATTTTTGGAGAATTGATACTCATATATTCATATTTTAATCCAGTATTTTATGAGAAGCTGTAAGATGTCCCTCTCATGATCTCTATCTTCTCATATTTATATTCTTTTCCAATTCCATCTTCTTTTAGGACCTACCACTTGCTTCTGACAAACAGAATGTTTCATAAGTGATGGAATGTCACTTTCATGATTATGGTTCATGAGATTGTAATTCCCATCTTGTTGGAAGACCCTAGTTCTTGTGGGCTTTTAAAAAAAACACATTGTTATGTAAATACTCTATGTAGAGGCCCCTGTGGAAGGAATTTAATGTGATCTTTGACAGATAGCAAGAAACTGAATGCTTAGTCCATCAGCCCCAAAAGAACTGAATTCTACCAACACCAAGTGATTTTCAATAAGACCCTTCCCCAATCAAGTTTTGAGATAAGATTGCTATCTAGGAAAAAAAAAAAAAGATTGCAATCTAGAAAGAAACCTCTTATATAGTCAAACACTAAATTTAATGAGCTAATACTTTCAGTTTTTTGTATTGGCACTTTACAGCTATATTAATTAATTGACAATTTTCACACTTTGGTCTTTCTCAGATTTGTTATCAATGCTAGATTGGCTAATAACAAGATGAATGGTAAAGCTTTCTTTTTTCTCACCTTAGAAGTTATATTGTATATTATTTCCTTCATTACAACTTGAAAAATTTATGCAATTTCCTCATAGAAACTCTATCAGAAGCAAAGTCTATAAGCTTTATAAATCTCTTCAGTCAGAGCTTAGCACTGTTCGGCATTCAATAAATGTGAGTTTTATTAATGATAGGACTTCGACTTTTTATCAATTTTTAAGGTATTTAGCTGTTTAGTTTGCTATCACACAGTGATATTTTAAAAATTTATACTTTTATATTTTATCTTTTTTTTCTCAAAGATTTTATTTATTTATTTGACAGACAGAGATGACAAGTAGGCAGAGAGGCAGGCAGAGAGAGAGGAAGGGAAGCAGGCTCCCTGCTGAGCAGAGAGTCTGATGCGGGGCTTGATCCCAGGATCCTGGGATCATGACCTGAACTGAAGACAGAGGCTTTAACCCACTGGGCGACCCAGGCACCCCAATACTTTTATATTTCATCTTATGCTTCAAATTATTTGCATGACTTTTCCAAAGTAGTCTTTGACTCTTTCAGTTTATTCTGCATATATTATGATTTTTCTCATTCTTATTTCAGTGCATATGTGGTTTCTCCCTATTTTCTTTTTAAATGGGATTATGTCTTCTGTATATTTATTATTCTACTCATTTTCTATTTTCTTCTCTACTTTTTTCTCTTATGTTGTATCTAAATAGACGATTAATTCAATTTTATTCTCTCAAGTAGCACTGAAATAGTTTAAAAGTATTTTCCCCTAAAAATTTAAATAACCATAAATTTAGATATGTATTCATTATTTTAAGACATTTTTTAGATATTTAACAATTTTTATTTTATCTTCTATAGTTGGCACTAACATTATTTCAATAGGTTTTCTAGTTTTTTGTATTTTTGTTTTTTCTTTCTCTTTCATTATTATTGCTACACTTACTTGTATTGGTCAAAGTACATGACCTGTATTACTTGGCACTTTTTGAAATTTTATTGAGATTTTCTTTGCAGAAAAATATACAACCAACATTTTAAAATGTTTATAAGGATTTAATAGGGAGTTTGTTTTTTCAGGACAAGTCATTTTTTAATTTTTGTTGTTTTTCTGCAACCCTTGTTTTTGTATATCCTGTATTTTTTTATCAGTAGGTGAGTTTTTAAGGATTATGGCCTTTCTGATCCTCATTATGGATTTCATCTTGTGTCACTTTAATAGTGCCCTCTCTTAGAGCCATTTAATAAATTTATCTTACATACACACTTAGTTGACATTAGTATCTTGAACTAGGTTTTTTTTTTTTTTTTTTTTTCCTCTCCTCCTATTGCTTGCCAGGCAATTTTTACCCATCTTCTACTGGCCTCTACATATTTTCAATCCTGAGTGAAAATATAGAGTGGCAAAGAGTATCTAAATAACTAACTATCCAGAGCCTTTACCCATTGAGGCCAACATGTTCTGAAGCCATCCTCTCAATGTTCCAGGCACGACAGTTCTTATGGCAATTACATTAGAAAGACAAACAATTATGAGTCTCCCTGTGGTATAATTCTATCAGGACAAGTACTTATGGGAATGGAAAGCACTTTGTAGTAGTGAGATCAGCATTATTTTAAGCACTAAAATGCGACTTACTGAGGCTAAATAACCCAAGTAATAACATTCACAGAACATCCTTGGGTTTGAGGTTAGCAAATGTTATCAGTGTTTTGACTATATAACATTCTATAGAATCACAAACAGAAATGTGTTACCAAAATGAATGTCTTAGAAGACAGAAGTTAAAGAAATAAGTTTTAAACATTACATAACTTTCCTAATATTTAATTAGACTTCTGACTTTTTGATAAAATATGGACAAACAGAAGAAACCCTAATCAAAATTGCTGTTTTCTAAAAATATAAAAAATGTAAGTGGACTTTCCCTCTCTCCCCTTCTCAAACTTTGTAGTAATGTAATGTTGCTTGGATCTTGGAAAACTTGATGTAGAAACCACTTTTATGGTCAAGAGCTCATGGTGATGTCATCCGTACTGTACTCAAAGGCCAATTAAGGTAGTAACCGAGTCTCCAGTAATTCTCTTCTTGCATTTTTACTGCCTAATACTATGCATAGTACATAATAAGGGCACTACTGTTGCTCAATAAGTATTTTTCAATTTGAATAAATGGATGAATGAGGTTCTCCCAGTCTGAACCATGAGAGACTATGGACTCTGAAAAACAATCTGAGGGTTTTGAAGGGGCAGGGGTGGGAGGTTGGGGGAGCCAGTTGGTGGGTATTATGGAGGGCACATATTGCATGGGGCACTGGGTGTGGTGCATAAACAATGAATTCTGTTACACTGAAAATAAATAAATAAGTAAATAGATAGATAGATAGATAGATAGATAAAGGAAGTCTGATCCCCAAACAGTGAGACAATGTTCTATGAAATTAGTTTCTAAGTTAAAAGGAAAAAGGGAAAAGAAAATTACAGCTAGTGGCAGTTGCTTATTTATATGTGCCAGGACTTGTCCTAGGTGCTAAAGATTCATAATAAGCAAAGCATCTTCATTAATTGCTTTCTCCTCCCCACTTCCCTCTTCCCCCTCCCTCTTCCCTTCCAGCTTCTTCCTGTTCCTCCTCCTCCTCTTCTTCCTCCTCCTCTACTCCTCCCTCTCCTCCCTTTCTCTCTTCCCCCTCTTCCTATTCTTGTTCTTCTTGTTCTTGTTCCTCTTCCTCTTCAGAAACCTTGTGTGAAGTTTCACCACTCTATTCAAGAATAAAATTTAGATTACTTTATTCCATTTGAAAGGCAGAAAGTTACAAGATACCAGAGTATATATTTAAAAGTCAGTAAAAAATTAGGGACTGCCATCTGTTGAGAAGAGCTATTTACTAGTAAGATGCTATATTGGAGATCCAATTCAGAATTGTTCCTTCAAAAGAGAAGGGAAATCTATCATCTTCTTAAGGTAATTTTTCTTAAATGTATATTACAAGATATATTACTAGGCAAAGTTTCCAGGCCTCCTTGATGCTATTAAGAATGGAGTACTTCGGGCGCCTGGGTGGCTCAGTGGGTTAAGCCGCTGCCTTCAGCTCAGGTCATGATCTCAGGGTCCTGGGATCGAGTCCCACATCGGGCTCTCTGCTCAGCAGGGAGCCTGCTTCCTCCTCTCTCTCTCTCTCTGCCTGCCTCTCTACCTACTTGTGATCTCTCTCTGTCAAATAAATAAATAAAATCTTTAAAAAAAAAAAAAAGAATGGAGTACTTCATCGTGTCCATTTTGAAATTTCCATTGAGCCATGGTCATAAAAATAATGAGCTAAAGGGCCTCTTTTTATTAGCAGGAGGTTAAAAAAATCAAAGTGCTAATGAAACTCCAAATCTTGATGTTCTAATAAGAAATATTTTACTTAAGTTAATAGAATTACTTGAATGATGTGGCAAACAATAGAAAAACACACTCATGGATTTAAGTCAGTTATATTGTTAGCAGTGTAGAATCTATTGAGCAACTGTCACTGTATTTATTGCTGAGTTCTACATAGAAATATTAATAGCTCTGAAATTCTTCTAATTCATCCTAATAGATTTATCTGTCTGTCTATTGCCTCCACTATCCAAAGAACAAATTGAAGTCTAGGTCTTTAATGCCAATAATAACAATAATAAAAACAATAATAATAAAAATAGTTATAAACACTATGGTGCATGCATCTGTTGAAGCATTTTACAAGCATTAACAATACTCAATAACTATCACATGAGGTGGTATCTCTTATAAAATTAGACTTCAGTTCCAGTATCTGGATTTAAAGTCCATGCTCTTAACTATAATATTATGAAATATCTATTAGCACATTGTAGTCAGGTAATGACTGTCTCTTTTAAATTATTTGTAGAAAAAATGCTTACATTTATTAAAATCAATGACTGTATAAATACATAAATATGAAAAATACAAAGGCAGTATCTCTTCTCAAGGATTTCACAGTGCAGGGCTAGAAATCTGTGTAAATACAATCTTAAGTGTTTTCAAACCTGTTTGTGCTTTTTTTTTCACCTTTTATGTTTTTATCTGAAGTGTTGATTTTGTGTGTTTATGTGTGTAATAGAATATTTCTAAGACTAATTATGAGTATCTTCTGAGGCTTTTCACCTCTAGAGACAAATGTAGTTTATTCAGATGGGCCTGTACTGGGCTGTAAGATGCAGTAATACTATTTAAACATAATATTCTTGAATTAAAAAAGAATACCTTTTACCTGGATGCTACTAAAGTGTAGTTTAGAAGTACTACATTAGTACTTCCTTTTAGGTAATAAAAATGAGAGAATTTAAAGCTTACTCTATAGAATGTAAGTACAATATTTTTTAAATTACCATTAAATATAGCATGGTATTCTTTACATAGAGGTTTTTATTTTCTTCCAAAGTTTGTATAACCCAGTAACATACATTTAAATCTAGATATAATGTATATCATATCTTAAAGATTACAATCTTTCATATATACATTTGGTTTATACATTTAGGTTTCTGTGTATCATCAAGGTTTCAGTTGTAGAAATCTTGTCTTTCCCTTTCTCCTTCTCAGAAGAGATTTTATTGCACTATTCTCTATTCACAATGAATTTAGTTATTCCTATGCTTACACAAATATAGATGCCCTGAACATCTAGTTTAGTTATACCTGATGGAGGGACTACATAAGTTTTGTCTAAGCTGAGCCACTGTTGAGACTTAAGAGGGCTTTTGATAATTAAATGAATTAAGTAAGTATGAACTAGTGCTGTTCTAAGTAAACTGGGATGTAAGTTCATCCATGTACAAGTTTTCCAACTCTGTGTAAGCTAATCTGGTATAGAGGAAAGATGTATTTATAGCTCTCTCCCTTTACTAGACATAGAATTCTTATCATATCGTTCCATCTTTTCTGGATATCCAATGAGGACATTGTTTCTGATGTGTGGCTAATCAATTATTCTTTGAAATTCTTAAAATCTTCCTAGTACATGTTCATATTCCCACATCAGTATATGAGTTCTCATTCCTAAACATTCTAATAGTGGTTATTGTGAATTATTTAATTATAGGCATTCTGTTGGTTGTAAAAAGGTATTGAAAGGTATTTATTAAGAATCTTGAAGAGAGACAAGATCCATGGTTAATGGCAGAAAATAAGTTCCAAATCATTGACCTTGTATGTACTCTGATAATACCTTTTATTATAAAGTTTATAATAGATAATTAGTCATTGTGAGGGGCTCAACTGGACATTGTAGGGTGTTTAGCAGCATCCTTGACCTCTACCACTAGATGTCAGTTAATATTTGCCTTCTCCTTGCCTCCAAGTTGACAACCCCAAATCTCCTGTTTTGCCAAATGTCTCCTGGGAGGCAAAATTACCCAAGGTTAAGAACCACTCATATAAAGGATTCATTCAGCTTTATGTTCCACATCAGGAAAAGCAAATCTTTTGAAATTTTATCTAGACACAGTATCATGCCTCAGGCACGTTCTAAAAAAGAAGTAGTGGAGTACTCACCAGTTTTACACCCTGTTTATCAAGAGAGTATATCTTTAAGATTTTAACCATGGCACATATCTTGAATATAAGTGATTTCACCAATGAGAGTGTGTTTCTAATATACATTTTGTGCCTAACTTTCACCGAAGTGAGACAGTTTCTATTGTAAGTGTAATTATGTATTTTTTGAAGGTGAAGGATCCTGAATCATTTGTAACGAGCACTTCTGGAGTATTGCTTTTCCATATTAATGCTAAATAACCATTCTTGGAATATCCATTAATTATTAATAGGTATTAGTAATTAATTTTAGGATAAGTACCCCATAAAGTAACCTAAAATAAGACATATGTAATATGACACTGTTTATTTAAAAGTAAATTACAGATACAGTAATTGGTTATATTTCTCAAAGTCAATGAGAAAATTTTAAAAGTTGTAAACTATGCAGAGATATTTCACTCAACTAATCAGCTAGGTTAGATATTAAGTTATTTAAATGCTTTAGAATTAGTTAGTAGCATACTATTAGACATCTTGGCATGTCAGCCTTCCCTTTAATATAAACTTACAAGAATAACAATATTAAATTTTGTGATCGGTTATGATTTTATATTTTTATATAATGGTATTACATTTCCTTGCCTACTTTTCACTCCACTTGTAATTTCAGTCTTCTATGCCTGACTAAAGTATCCAGAGAATTGTTCAAAATTTTAAGGAAACAAACTACTGCTAAAAGAAGATACTGGCCACATCAATCTCTAATAGCCCAAAATATTAGATTTTAAGTAATAATGTCTTCATCAAAATATCTCCAGGGAATCATTGCCTTCTCCCAGTTCAAAGAAAACTGTTTTCCACAAATCATCTACTTTGAAGACCTCTTTTCCTATTAGTAGAATTTTGTATGGTGTGTGTCATTTTTAGTTTTTCCTCCTTGATGTTTTCCTGGTGATTCTACAATAATGTGAGAATTATTTTTTTCCCTTCACTAATTTTGGATAAAATGGTGACATCTAAAATAGCTTTTGTTAAAAATTAGTCTTGTTTCTGATAGAACCATAGAATCTATGAAACTTTACAATTAAAAGTTAAATGAGCTCCTATACCTTAGCAGCTCGAGTTACAACATTCTACAATCCCATCTCAACATTTCTACAGCTATAACATCTCAGAGGTGCCTCTTCACACAGTAGGGACTTGTTCTGATACCAGGAGAGTTCATGAGCTTTTTCATAAATCTCATAATTCATAAAACCCCAATAATCTCATAAGTTCATAGCAAATGTATTTTGAATAGTAGTAGTGCTGAAATGATAGCATTCACTTTGAGAATAACTCTTTTTGTTAAAATATTGAATATGCTATACTATACTTAGGTATAATTTTTCAAGTTGTTTTATTTTTTACTATTATATTTCCTCTACTATATTTGGCATATACATTTGTGTTCTTTGATATTGTTCTTGAAACTTCAAATAAATTATGTCTTCTTTCATCTATAAGGTTTCATTTAGAAGGCTGTAATTACATAAACACAGTAGTCACAGGATATTCTCTTTAGAACAGTAATTTCTTTCTCTTCAAGGTACCAGGGAGGCAGAATACATGTATAGAAAGATAGCATTTGTACAGAATAGAAAATGTCAAACTTTCCTCCAATTTAGGAAATTGTTATAATAGCTTCATTTTATATATGAAGATATTTTATAACTGAAAGTTGAGAAAAGCATGTTTTGAAGAGGACACACCTAAAATCATGTCTTAGATGTTGACTAGAAAGGGATGATATTGTCATGAACTAAATAAAAGTTCAGCTTTCAAAAGACTAGTAGAATTTATTCTTTTTTTTTAAAGATTTATTTATATATTTGACAGACAGAAATCACAAGGAGGCAGAGAGGCAGGCAGAGAAAGAGGAGGAAGCAGGCTCCCCGCCGAGCAGAGAGCCCGATGTGGGACTCGATCCCAGGACCCTGGGATCATGACCTGAGCCGAAGGCAGAGGCTTTAACTCACTGAGCCACCCAGACGTCCCTAGAATTCATTCTTAAGCAGAGTTTGTGCTACAATTAAACCAAGTACTTAAAATAATGTTGATAATTTTTCTCCTTTGAATTATACTTAGCTCAACTGAATCACTGTTTTTGTGTCATAAGAAAAAAAAAGAGGAACTTTGATTCTATGCATACCAATATCAGGAAAGACATAAATAATAAAAATTATAGAGTTTCAATCCTATTTAAAAATCTTTGCTTTTTGAAGTTGGGTCAATGATAGTTTTAAACTCCTGTGATATCCATAAGTATCAAATAACAATAGCCAAACAATGTTATGTAGCAAAATGCCTCATTTAGTCTTCCTAACTACTTGACCAAATACTTAGAATTGCCCATAACTTACCTACTTACTTACCTTATGTATGTTAGTCAGGTTTATCTACTCCCCACAGAGGACTTTGAACTTTGGTTTGCTCCTAAGCGTAAATAAGCAAGAAGATATATAGCATCCCCTCCTTAACAACTCATTCCAAGGATTGGCTGACCACAGAAACATTTACTTATACATCTAATCATCCTTTCTGTTCATCTGCACTAGTTGTTCCTTCCAGAAGAAAGTTTCTCCTAACCCTACTTACCTCTCCCCATTAAAAAGGCCTTTTCTGTTTAATTTTGAGATGCTTGCAGATCGTGTAGTCAGAGCATTCTTCTTCTTTTAACATTATTTTTTTAAATTAATTTTTTATTTTTTATAAATATATAATATATTTTTATCCCCAGGGGTACAGGTCTGTGAATCGCCAGATTTACACACTTCACAGCATTTACCATAGCACATACCCTCCCCAATGTCCGTATTATAACATTCTTTTCAAAAAAGTTTCTTCTTCCTAAAGTCCAGGTTTATTTTATTTTTATTTTATTTTTTTGTTTTTTGGCATGCAAATATATTTAGTCCAGGTTTGCTTTCATTGACAAGCCAACATTGTTATTCTCATTTTTACAAAATAAGAAACTGCATGGGGAAGAAGTAAAAGTAATTTTGCAAAGATTACACATGTAATAAGATTCACTAAGATTATACTAAATTCTCCTTATAACATAGCTTTTTATTATACGGCCTCAAATATGATAACATTAGAAAGATGTGTACATGTTTCAATTTTTTTTTTTTTTGTTAAGCTTCTAATCTATTCACCATCCATCCGCAGTTGTGGGAATGTATCTTTTTGAGCCAACTCTAAATAGAATTATTAAGCACATATACTTTTTTAGCACTTGGCCACATATTTTTGTCCTCAAAATATCAAGCTTAAGTTTATATTTAAGTTGAAATCTACAGCTGAGTCATGTGTTCAGGTACATGCCAAGCAATAGAAACCACATGGCCCTGTCTCCTGGTGGCCTGCCTGATTCTGGTGGGATACCTCATTTTCAGCTGGTGGGGTAGTTTGGATCTAACCCATCATCTGGTGTTTCCTTCAGAGCCCTGAAGGATGATCTAATAATCACTCTCCAGGAGTTGATAAAAACTTAACAGGGGACTTTAAAAGAAAATTCTTAAACCCAAATGAGTGCACCTGTCAGTTCCATTCATCACTGGATAGACTTCCAGGGATTTGAGCAAATGAGATTCTAAAAAATGTGGGACTTCAATCTGGTCTGTCCAAAACTACCACAGAGGAATATATATATATATATATATATGTGTATGTGTATATATATACATACACACACATATACATATGTGTATATATATATTTATGTATATACATGTGTAAATGTACATGCATATGTATATACACATATAAATTACATATACATATGTAAATATATATATACATTTTATATGTATATGAAATTATCTATAGTCTTTGCTTAAGTATCTATCTGTAAATTCCATCACTTTTCAGTTTCATTGTAGGATAAATGAATTAGTGCCACCTAGATTTTTAGCTTCCATAGAAACCAACAAAGGAGGCTTTTCTGCTTTCCTACTTCCTTGCACAATTTTCAGAAAACTTATGATTTCCATTCCAGTTTTTGATTGTTCTTTATTGTATTTAACTACAAATGGATTTAGAAGAAGTAAAAAAAATTCTTTAGAACAGTTCAAACTATGCTAGGTGATGAAATAATATATCAACCCCACCCTGTATGGTTCTCTATAAATATTATTTCCATGATGTAACCCATATAATTTGTGGGACAAGCTTATTTTAGAATAAATCAGAGATTTGGGCACAAAAGAAAGGAGACCTATTCTGATAACAATATAAAAAATGATTCTGGAATTTAAGTTTAAGGTGTTAGCTATGAGTATTGTGCCATAAAAAGTAAGAGAAGTGAGAGCCTACCTTTACTCTGGGATAAAGAGGCAGTCACTGATGCATGGCTATGCACAACCATTAGCAATGGAAAATTACTTTTTCAGGTTATGTAGGAAAAAAAATCAAGCAGAAGTTTATATTCAAGCTGAAATCTAATAGCTGAATCATGTGCTCAGCTGCATGTCATAATAGTGTGCCCTTTACTTCTGAAATATTTGTGCATTGTCAATGAACTATGGAATTATAAAGTATCTGAAGTAAGAATGATGGTAACATTAATATAAACAACTGAAGTGGAAAACAAAGCAAGTTAAATAAAGGGGAAAAGAGAGAAATGAAATATTCAGTGGTGGGATTCCAACTAATAAATAACTTCTAGATGGATTTTGTGTCTCTTTAAACAGATAATTTTTATTTTGCTAAATTTGAGATAAATTTAAGATTTAAATCTCATGGTGAAAATAGAAAAATATTAAATATGTAAAATTTATTTTATCTCAAGGAAAGAACACACACTTATCATAAATCTGTATATCTATACATGTATATTATTATTATTTTTTATTTTTATAAACATATATTTTTATCCCCAGGGGTACAGGTCTGTGAATTGCCAGGTTCATTATTTTTTTTAATATTTATTTATTTTAGAGAGAGAGTGAGAGAGCACAAACAGAGGGAGGGGCAGAGGAAGAGGGAAAGAGAGAATCTCAAGCAGACTCCATGCTGAGCATGGAGCTGGACATGGGGCTCAGTCTCACAATCCTGAGATCATGACCTGAGCCAAAACCAAGAGCCAAAACCAAGAGTCAGACCCTCAACCAACGGACTCACCCAGGCACCCCTCTACCTGTATATTTCTATACATAATGTAGTATATGCTATTTTATAAGTTAAAAGTAAAATATATTTGTAAGTTGATAATCTAGCTTTTATCATGTTATGTAGGAAAAAACTTACTTTGAAAAAGTTGTTGTATGTTAAATACTGAGAAAAATAATGTATATGTATTATGATTGTATTTTTTATTTTCCTTCCCTATTTTCAATATCTCCACTTTCCACAGTTTCCTCTTTTCTTTATGTACCCAATTTGGAAGCTATTTTACTTGAAAGACTAAAACATATAATGCATAGAAAAAACTTAGCCCATGGCCTAAAACACAATGTTTGCTCAATAAATCATAGTTATTAATAATAGTATACACTAGCTAACTTCCAAACTTATTTAAGCTTCAACTCTGTATTTTCAGCTGAAGTGATTAAACATTTGATAGGTAAAACTGAAAACTTAAAGTGATTCTCATAGGATAGGGTGGATTGGGGTGAGGCACTCATACTACATTAGCATCTTATTTCTTGTGTATGTGGTGCAACAGTGCTCAAAGGAGCACAGACAGAAAACCACTGGTTTGAGAAAGCAGACAGCAAGTTATCTTTTCAAAGACAGAAGAAATATTAAGTACAAATAGTGTTTTTATATTTGTCTTCTGTTGAAAGACAGAAGAAATACTAAGCACTGATATTAGTGATATCAGTGTTTCGTATCTGTTACTATAATGGACATAATTACTGCCAATCTTTTTACCATTTTGACCTCTTTCCTCTGTAATCTGAAAACTGGCACTGCCCTCCTTCCAAAATCACATACAGAATTTAAATTGATTAAGATGATCTCTTTGGACTCAGATCCATGGCATTATTCTGGGTTAGCCGTGTTTGCTAAAAGGCCTCTGAATTTGCCTCAGTTGTTTGCTTTGGGCATCAAGACTTTACATAGATGTATACCCTAATGGTACAGCCTAGAGCTTTTACAGAGAGTGTTTTCTATTAAATACAGCATAGACAATGATAAAGTGTCCTAGATGAGTTACTATTTAGCTTTTTTTTCCCCTCCATTTTATTTATTTTATTTTCAATGTTCCAAAATTCACTGTTTATGCATCACACCCAGTGCTCCATTAAGCTCTTACTTTGGCTGTCTTTCATCTCAGGAGAAAGTAAAAAGATTGCAGAAAGCTATTTCTGTCTGAGCTTTGTCCCACCCCATCGTATTTCTGGTCCAATGAGGGATTAGTTGCCTATGCACGTGATTAAGTCTCTGATTAGGCAATTCATGTTCTTTCTTTCTGTGCTTTTTTTTTTCTCTCTTAAATTCCCTAGGCCTTTCTTAGGAATAGCTTCATTTACATTGAATTGGAGCTGCCAGTATTTTTTAAAAAATATTTTACAGGCTGTGTAGCCCTCTGTTAATTGATGCTCTGCCCTTTTTCTAAACAGCCTTAAATATTTGTATCAAGCAAAAGCTAAAATATTCTGTATCTAATGTTGACTAATTATACAGGAGTAACACCTTAACACTGTTTTTAACTTTATTAAAATAAGCTTACTATATGCAATATTCATAATTTAACAAGGAATTTATAGTTTATAAGATGCAAAATGTGTATAATTTTTATAAAGCACATTTGGAGTAAGCTATTGTTTCTTCAAATGCTTTAATTGATCAGTTAATGTCTGTGGAACAGTTCCATATCAACACTGAGTTTTAGTGGATGCACATTTGATATTAGTGTGTGTTTGGGAATTAAGCCATGAGCCTTCACGTTAAGAAATTAAGATTTCCACTGTACAGATCTATCCAATGCTTATTAAACTATAGTTGAACCAGTTTAGAATTACCTGACTGATTGAATATGTGTCAAAAACCACCTGGAAATGTCTTCTATTTATCAATCATTTTGATAAACTCTGAGTATTTAAGAACCATTTGAAAGTTATTGAATTTCTGAATTCTATAGTCAACATTCATGTATAACTACATTAATGATTTCATTTTGTTTACCTGTAATTTATCCTATTTGTTAAATAGGTATAATGAGACATATGTGAGGGAATTTAGAATACTGATAAGAGAGGACAGATCAACAAGGCAATGGGAGAAGGCATGGTTTATTTTCCTTCTACCTCAAGTTCCTAAAAATGGTATGCACATATGTGTCATATGTACATGAATATGCATATATATGCAAAACTCTACTTTATATGTCACAATTGCATATATGTAATTATATGTAGTGTTATATACACAATATATGTGTGTGTGTGTGTGTGTGTGTGTGTGTGTGTGTGTGTGTAAAATACATTGTATGAAATCCATAACTGGCTTGAGAAACAAAACATAGTCACCAAAAGAAAAAAATACCAAAATTAATTTCAGACAGGCTAAATGTGGACTGGGGCCTTATTTGGAAATAGGGTCATTGCAATTAGTTAAGATGAGGCCATACTGGAGTACGGTGGGCCCCTAATGCAATATTACAAGTGTCCTTATAAAGAGGAAATTTAGGCCCACATTCACACACATAGACATGCACACACAAATGCCATAATATTGGAGTTATGATGTAATAAACCAAAAGACTAGTAGAGGCTAGGAGATCTGAACATCTTTCCCTAGTACCTTCAGAGGGAGCATGGCCCTGCTAACACCTTAATCTCAGTCATCTCCAGAACTACAACATGATAAATATCTATTCTCTAAGTTCCTCAGTTTATGGTACTTTGATGTGGTAGCCCTATCAAACTAATGCAACTCCACAGACAACTATGATCAGTGGTCACATATATAAATATTATAAATGCCACCAGAAAGAAATATCCAAAGATTGTCCCTCAAAGTTTTAATATTGTTCAAAGTTAGATTGGCTAATATGGGTGATTTTTCTTATTTCTCTATTTTTGTATTTTAATGCTTCTAAAATGAGTATTTATTATCTTTTTGATTAGGAAATAAAGCTTTTTTATTGTTATCATATATAAGGGGATGTTACTAGACAATCTCAGAATTACCAGGATAGTAAACAACATGACATTTACTTGGAGACAGTAAGGAAAATAGTAAAGTTTAAAATTCAGATAGTCCAAATGAAACACTGGCCTGTTATTGACTATGTTATTTTGCTCATCTTAGTTAACTAGACCTTATTTTCTTCTTTTACAAGATATGGATAAGAATGATTACCATGTATGACTGTTATTAACACCAAATTAGAAAGTCTATGTAAAACACAAATCCCAGTATGACTAAGTATGAAACACTCAATAAACATCAAATACAGGGCCACCTGGGTGGCTCAGTGGCTTAAAGCCTGGCCTTTGGCTCAGGTCATGATCCCAGGGTCCTAGGATCGAGCCCCACATCAGGCTTTTGGCTCAGCGGGGAGCCTGCTTCCTCCTCTCTCTCTCTCTGCCTGCCTCTCTGTCTACTTGTGATCTCTCTCTGTCAAATAAATTTTTAAAAAAATCAAATACAATATGTAGTAGTATCATTATCATTATTAAACAACACTCACATAATACTGCGTTAATTTGCTTTATTTTTGTCTTTATATGTTAGTTCATATTATGCTGAACCTATGGAAATATTTTGCAGTCACTGTATGACCACCTATTAGCAAAATCAATTGTGCAAATCCCTAGCTTATTTGAAACATATTTAAAACAATACCCCAAAAAACTAATAATCCAATTTAAAATGGGCAGAAGTCATGAATAGACATTTTTCCAAAGAAGACATACAGACTGCCAACAGACATATAAAAAGATGCTCAACACTAGTGATCAAGGAAATAGAAACCAAACTGCAATGATATATCACCTCACAGCTGTAAGAATGGCTACAGTCAACAACACAAGAAACAACAGGTATTGGTAAGGATGTGGAGAAAGAGGAACCCTCTTGCACACTTGGTGGAAGTGTAAGCTGATGCAGGAACTTTGGAAAACAGTTGGAAGGGCACCTAAATGGCTCAGATGGTTAAGCATCTACCTTCAGCTCAGGTCATGATCCCAGGGTCCTGGGATCAAGCCCTGCATCAGGCTCCCTGCTCAGCAGGGAGCCTAGCTCTCCCTTTCCTTCTGCTGCTCCCTCTACTAGTGTTCTCTCACTCTCTCTGTCAAATAAATAAAATAAAATAAAATAAAATAAAATAAAATAAAATAAAATAAAATAAAATAAAAAGGAAATGAGTTGGAGGTTGCTCAAAAAGTTAAAAATAGAACCACCCTATGATCCAGCAATTGCACTACTAGGTATTTAGCCAAAGAATGAAAACATGCTAATTCAAAGAGATACATGCACCCCAATGTTTATAGCACTGTTATTAACAATAACCAAATTATGGAAAGAGCTCAAATGTCCATCAGCTGATGAATGCATCAAGAAGTGGTATATATACACAAAGAAATATTACTCAGCCATAAAAAGGAATAAAATCTTACCATTTGCACTGACCTTGATGAAGCTAAAGAGTATTATGCTTAGTGAAATAAATCAGAAAAAGACAAATACCATATGATTTCATTCATATGTGGAATTTAAGAATCAAAACAGGAACATAGAGGAAAGAAAAGAGAGGCATACTGTAAAACAGACTTTAACTATAGAGAGCAAACTGATGGTTACCAGAGGGGAGAGTATGGGGGGGGGGATTAAATAGGTGATGGGGATTAAGGAGTGCACTTGTTGTGAGCACTGGGTATTTTATGAAAGTGTCGAATCACTATATTTTACACTTGAAACTAATATTACAGCATATGTTAATTAATTGGAATTTAAATAGAAATGTAAAAAACATAACAAAATTTACAGAAATAAAAAAACTTAGAAAGTTTAAATTTTCAATTTATTTAATGTAAGTTTTAAATGTATTCACAATATTACTAAGAAGTGTATTCATTGTTTTAATAATTACTGATTTTTTTTGGCTGCTATCTTAGCCCAGAATGATAATATATGCCTTCATTAAATTTGGACCAATTTATGACCTCAAAAGACTCCTTGCAATTTCCCAGCAATTCTTCCATATTTTCAGAGTCAATCTAATTTGTCAGTCTGTGATGGCTGTTTCATAAATTTTTACTCCTTCAATTACAAGCAGTTCCTACTATGTTCATCTTCACTAATGACCATCCTTATTATTTCACTGGAGGAAAAAAGAGCGAGAGAACTGCCTTAACTTCCAACTTCCAAATGGACAGATTGGCTCTGTCTATGGCCTTCTATTCCCTTTTATCTCCGAATTACTATGCATGAAACACCTCTGCTCTTAACTAAGTCTAAACTGTAGTCCCACTTGTATCATGAATTCCATTTCTTCTCTCTTATTCAAGGTATCTGCTTCCAATTTTTCCTTGCATCTTTAAATTTTGGCACTGGCTATACCTTTCTTATTGTATATGTGGTGTCTCCCATATTTAAATAATTTCTATAAACTCTATGAAAATATTTAAGTGAGTGAATGACTTAATTAATGGTTCCCAAAAGCATACTTCTATTTTGTTCATAATTGTGAACATAATTTTATCATTTGTCCCCCATTCCTTCTACTCTCTTTTCACCAAGCAACCAATCTTTGGAAAAGGAAACGTAATTTTCCAGACATTCAGATACTTACTTCTAGAAAGGCTCCCAGTATGGTATTCAGCCTTAAGTAGATGGGGAATAGTGTACATTAGTCTTGAACAATTCCCTCTTAGTTGAATGTAAGGGCTTTGCATTTTTTACTACGTTTTTTGCCGTGGACACAGATTCTACCAATAAATAAATCATCTGAGGATATTATAGATCTCCTTACTTTGCACAGTAGTGCAGAACAATAAAAATGAGAACTAAAGATATGCAAATTGATTATAGTGATCAATGGGAAAAAACACAGTTGTCCATGAATTAAAAAATATATATGTATTACAGGGACTCTTGGGTGGCTGAGACTGTTAAGCATTTGCTTTTGGCTGGGGTCATGATCCAGAGTCCCGGGATCGAGCCCCACATCTGGCTTGCTACTCAGTGGGTGTCTGCTTCTCCCTCCCCCGCCACTACCCTGCCTCCACTCTCTCTTTCTCTCTCAAATAAATAAAATCTTTAAAAATATTATTACACCATTAAAAACACTCTTATTGGTACACATGTATAGTGAAATGAAAAAGTAAACTTAATATTTAGTTTACTGTAACTTAAAACAATAGACACATTTAAAATTAAAATGTTTTTTTTCTTTGTAAAAATTTACCAAGCGTAGTTTGAATAATGCTTGTCTTCTCATTTTGTACCTTACAACTTATTATATTCTTTATGCATTGGAGAATTGTCATGATAATTTCTAAGTTCTGATCAGCTTTCAGAATTTTATTCATGGAGCTTTAAATGTCATGAAATACCTCCAAGAGTAACCTCCATTTGTGTTATTTTATTTATTTTTTTGCTAGTTTCACAACCTTTGTAACACCATCATCATTTTTGTCACAGCAATTTTTCTCATTTAGGCTGGTAATTTCACGTCACTAAATTTCTTTGGTGAAGACTAGAGTCTCTCAAACTATAGCAATGCCAAACATTCCCATCACCTGCTCTTTTTTCTATAACTCCATTTAAATTCCATACAAATTTGATATCCAGCTTTATTTTTGTTTTTTGGTGATGTTCCTCTTTTGATTACTCGTTTTGGTAATCTGGCATGTGGGTTTATAACAAGAGATAACGAGGTAGTACAACCATGATTTTTGCTCTCTGTGCATGAACTGAGTAACAGGACAGCAACCAATCATGGACAGACTTCAAAACAAGTGATATAGCTGGTCACCAATCATGATGAACACCTGTGATATGCATAGTGATTTGTGTACAGAAGAGCTAGCGGCAAAGTTTATCTTTCTGAAATTATTCACAATTAACATAGTCTAGTAACTGAAATTTGAATAGTATTGTTGAGGTCCTTGCATTATTTAAACTGTGATAACACATAAACCAAGATTGCCTCCATTCCGTTGTGTTCTTTTATACTTTTGAAAGTGTTTTTGTTGCAGGGATACTACTGAAAACATCGCAGCTACTTCATAATAAACTTAAGGCACACTGTACTCTCCCAACATTTCAACTAATCACAACAGGCAATGTCTTTTGGGTTATAAATGCATGTCCTCTTTATGATGATATGTGTCTCCCTTTCTACCATCCTGCATAAAATCAGGAGAATTGTAAAGTGCACTGTATAATGCAATTTTCATGTTTCTGTGCAAACTTATTACTCATAGCTGTGCATAAAGAAAACAGATGGCCACTAAAGGAAGCTGAAATTCAGGCCTGGGGGATGATCCTAAAATGAGAGTTTAAGTCTTAGATCCACATTGATTCATAAGAACTCTACAGTTCGCCCTTATAAATGTTGGATTATTCAAGTACCATAATTAGCATGCCTACCTTTGCCATTATTGTTTCCAATTGAAATGTCTAGTAGTCATAAGTCCAAATATGTGCAGGAGGTAATCAGGATATATAGCTTAGTCATAAAATGTCAACATTTAGAATATTTTTTGCCATTACCCTAAACATTTGTCACCTTATTTGTTTTTGTTGTTATCAGATTATTAGATGGCTTTGAGCAATTTACTGTTTTTCCTCTTAGAATATAGGTCCTGTAGTTTTGAAGGTAAGTAATCAATTTGTCTGAATTCCCAGAATACTCTTGTTAGACTCTTACCTTTTTTTAACAGGCAGTCGGAAGAATAAGATTTTTATTTTTTACCATCATGTCACTGACCCCCCCAGACATATATAAAATATAAATTAAAAGGTAAATGCTTACCAATTGCTGCTGATATAAAAGGTTGTTCTTGCGATCCTTTGGAGGAAAAGGAAATATAAAAAGGGACATGATAGAACAAAGAAGAAGAGAAGAGAAAAGAAGAGGAAAAAAAAATAAAAGAAAAAGAGAAGGATGTAGTACAGTCAATCTCAAGTCTTTGGGATATTTTCAGAATAGAAAAAGCAAATATAACCTGCTAATTTGGGAATACCAAAGCTCCTTCCGTCTTTGTCCACTACATTCTGGAAATTTTGGCTATGGTAATGTAAACTGTGGGGTGTTTATAAAGGATAAACAAACAGACAATGAAAATATGGATACTCTGAAAACGTATCCTTGATTACTCTGAAAACCCATTCTTGATTTTGACTGAAGTTCCACTTGGATAAGAGAAAAAAAGTTAGTCTTTCACAAATATAGTCCTGGCTCAATTGATTATGCCATTGGAAAAGTGAAATGAAACTTGATGTTTTCTCAAAGCATCCACAGCTAGTTCATATTAAATTGTAGATGTGAAGTATTTAACATTATAGCTTATAGAAAAACAACCCTTGACATATGGCAATACTTCTTAAACAGGATATACCAAGTTCTAAGTTAAAAAATCAAAAGATTTATCTAAAGACACCTTTGGTTTAGGAACTGTCAAGCCACAGACTCAAATAAGATATTTTCAACACATAAGCTGACTTTCATCCAGGATATGAAAATAACTCATTCATATCAATAAAAAAAGATAATTAAATTTAAAAAATTGAGGAAGAGGCTTGAACAGACAGTGCTTTACAGAAAGCCAATAAATGCATGAAATATTGGTCAATTTCATTGGTTATCAAGGAAATTAAATTCACAATGAGATACCACTACATACCCACTAGAATAGTTAAATTAAACACTGATAATTCCAATTGCTGGGGCTGATGTGGAACAACTGTTTCTATCATTAAAAACACATGGTGGGTAAATTAGAAAATAAGCACAGGAAAAGATCCTCAATACCATTAGTCATCAGGGAAATTCCAATAAAAACCACAATTATAATTAAACAGTGTGGTAAAGGTATAAAACAGGCATATGAACCAGTGGAACAGAATAAATAGCCCAGAAATAAATCCACATATATAGTGTCAACTAATCTTTGTGAAGAGTTCTAAGAACACACAATGGGAAAAGGATAGTTTCTTCAGTAAATGATGTTAGGAAAGGTGGGTATCCATATACAAAATAATGAAATTGAATCCCAATCTTGCAACGCTCACAAAAACTAACTCAAAATCGCTTAAAAACTTAAATCTAAGAACTAAAATTATAAAACTCCTAGAAGAAAACATAGGGTCTTGGCAGTGATTTCTTGGGTAAGACCTTAAAAGCACAGAAAAAAAGAAGTAAAATAATAAATGAGACTCATCCAATTAAAAAGTTTCTACACAGCAAAGGAAACAAATGGAAAAGCCAGCTTATGGAATGGGAGAAAATATTTGCCATAGATTTTACACACACACACACACACACACACATATTCATTCACTAAGGGTTAATATCCAAAGTATATAAAGGACTCATACAACTCAACAGCAAAAAACAAACAAACAAAACAATCCAAATAAAAAATAAATGAAAGACCTGAATAGAGATTTTTCTAAAGAAAATATCCAGATGGCCAACAGGTACATGAAAAGGTGCTAAACATCACTAAATATCAGGAAAATGCAAATCAAAAGCACAATGAGGTACCACTTCACACTTGATACCTGTTAGCAAAAAGATAAGAGATAACAAATATTGGTGAGGGTGTGGAGAAATTAGAATCCTTGTAAACTGTCGGTAGGAATGCAAATGTATACCCATTATGAAAAACTGTATGAAGTTTCCTCCAAAGATAAAAAAAATAGAACTACCATATGATTCAGCAATCCCACTTTTGGGTATATATCCTAAGGAAATGAAGTAAATTATATCAAAGAGATATCTGTTAAATAATCTGGCATAAAAATAAAATTAGAAATAGAAGGCATTAAATATTTCAGTTATGCAACTTGAATTAATTCTAGAGATCTGTATAGTTTGTATTTAATCAGCAATACTGTATTTTCACTAAAAGTTTGTTATGAGGATTGTTTCTATTTCCTTGGTGTTAGTCATGATCTTTCCCTTTCATTCATAATTTTATTAATCTGGGTCCTCTTCTTTTCTTTTGGATTAGTTTGGCCAATGGTTTTGTCAATCTTATTGACTCTTCAAAAAAACATCTTCTAGTTTTGTTGATGTGTTTTACTGTATCTCTAATTTCTATCTCATTGATCTCTGCTCTAATCTTGATTATTTCCCTTGTGTGTGGGATTGGCTTAATTTGTTGTTGATTCTCCAATTCTTTAAGATGTAAAGAGAGCTGGTGTATTCTGGATTTTTCAATTTTTTTGAGGGAGGCTTAGATGGTTATGTATTTCTCCCTTAGGAACGCCTTTTCCATATCACATAGGTTTTGGACCGAAGTGTCTTCATTCTCACTGGTTTCCATGAATTGTTTAATTCCTCTTTGATTTCCTGGTTGATCCAAACATTCTTAAGCAGGGTGGTCTTTAGCTACCAAGTTTTTGAATTCCTTCCAAACTTTTTCTTGTGGTTGAGTTCCAGTTCCAAAGCATTGTGGTCTGAGAATATGCAGGGGATAATCTCATTTTTTTTATTGAGATTGATAATCTCAATTTTTTTATTGAGATTGATAATCTCAATCTTTTGGTATTGGTTGAGTCCTGATTTATAGTCTATTCTGGAGAAAGTTCCATGTGTGCTCGAGAAGAATGAATATTCTGTTGTTTTAAGGTGGAAGGTTCTATTTATATCTATGAGGTCCATCTGGTCCAATGTGTCATTCAATGCTCTTGTTTCTTTATTGATTTTCTGCTTGGATGCTCTATTACTGAGAGTGGCATGTTAAGATTCCCTAATATTAATGTATTTATATCAGTATGACTCTTTATCTTGATTAACAGTTGGCTTATGTAGTTGGCTGCTCCCGTATTGGGGGCATATATATTTACAGTAGTTAGATCTTCTTGGTGGGTAGACCCTTTAAGTATTATGTAGTGTCCTTCTTTATCTCTGACTATAGTTTTTAGTTTAAAATCTAATTTATCTGATATGAGAATCGCTACCCCAGCTTTCTTTTGAGGCCTGTTGGCATGAAAGATGCTTCTCCATCCCTTTACTTTTATTCCGGATATATCTTTAGGTTCCAGATGGATCTCTTGTAGACAAATTATGGACAGTATCTGTCATTTTGTCCAATTTGCAACCCTGCACCATTTTATGGGAGCATTTAGGCCATTTGCATTGGTGGCTCAGTTGGTTGGGTGGCTGCTTTCAGCTCAGGTCATGATCCCAGCCTCCTGGGATCGAGTCCCACATCGGGCTCCTTCCTCAGCAGGGAGCCTGCTTCTCTCTCTGTCTCTTCCTGACATTCTGTCTGCATGTGCTCTCTCTCTCTCTCTGTGAGAAATAAATAAATAAAATATTAAAAAAAAGAAAGATATGTTTTTATTGACATTATGTTGCCTGTGAAGACCTTTTTTCTATAGATTGTCTCTGTAAATTTCTGTTCTATGACACTCTTGGGTTCTTTCTTCTTTTATAGAACCCCTCTTAATATTTCTTATGGCACATACTCTTAAACCTTGCCAGTCTTGGAAGTTCTTTATATCTCCATCCAGTTTGAATGTCATTCTTGCCAGATAAAGTATTCTTGGCTGCATATTCGTCTCGTTTAGTGCCCTGAATATGTCTTGCCAGCCATTTATGGCTTGCCAGGTTTTTGTGGACAGGTCTGACATTATTCTGATGGACCTTTCTCATACATAAGGAATCTCTATCCCCTAGCTGCTCCCTAAAGCTCTTGTCTAAAATTATGGTTCTTTAGTCTCACAATCAAGTGCCTCGAGGTCTTTTTAGATTCACTGATCTTGGGTGGTGGTCTTTCTACCTCTAGGACACTGGCGCTGGTTCCATTCCCCAGACTGGGAAAATTTTCATGGAGAATTTGTTCAACTATATCTTCTAGTCTTCTTTCTTTCTCCTCCCTCTCAGGGATCCCAATGATGCTGGAACCTGTCATGTCCTCATTTATTTCCCTAATTCTGTTTTCATGGCTTCTAAGCTATTTGTTCCAGGCCTCCTCCTGATTGTATTTCTTTATCAGTTTTTCCTCTAGGTCACTAATTCTATCTTCTGCCTTGGTTACACTAGCTATTAAAGTATTTAGATTAGATTGTATCTCCTTGATAACATTTTTAACTTCTTCTGGGGCAGCTTAATGACTAATATCAAGGAAATAGAAGCAATCATCAGAAATTATTATCAGTGATTGTATGCCAATACGTTGAGCAACCTAGACAAAATAGATGCATTCCTGGAAACCTATAAACTTCCAAAACTGAATCAGGAAGAAATTGAGAACCCAAATAGACCAATACCTGTAACGAGATTGAAGCAGTGATCAAAAACCTCCCAAAAAACAAGAGCCCAGGACCTGATAGATTCCCTGGAGAATTCTACCAAACATTCAAAGAATAAATAACACCTATTCTCCTGAAGCTGTTTCAAAAAATAGAAACAGAAGGAAAACTTTCAGGCTCTTTTTATGAAGCCAGCATTACCTTGATCCCCAACCCAGGTAAAGAGCCCACCAAAAAGAAGAATTTCAGACCAATATCCCTGATGAATATGGATACCAAGATTCTCAACAAGATCCTAGTTAATAGGATCCAACAGTACATTAAAAAGATTACTCACCATAACCAGGTAGAATTTATCCCAGGGATTCAAGGATGGTTCAACATTTGCAAATCAATCAGTGTGGTAGAAAAATCAATAAGAGAAGAGAGAAGAACCATATGGTCCTGTCAATTGATGCAGAAAAAGCATTTGACAAGATATAGCATCCATTCCTGATTAAAATGATAGAAAGTATAGGGATAGAGGGAACATTCCTCAACTTCATAAAGTCTGTTTATGAAAAACCCACAGCAAATATCATCCTCAATGGAGGAAAAGCTGGCAGTCTTCCCTTTGAGATCAGGAACATGACAAGGATGTCCCTCTTGCCACTGCTCAACATAGTACTAGAAGTCCTAGCAACATCAATCAAACAACAAAAAGAAATAGAAGTATTCAAATTGGCAAAGAAGTCAAACTCTCTTCTTCACAGATGACATGATACTTTATATGGAAAACCCAAAAGAGTCCACCCCCAAACTACTAGAACTCACACAGCAATTCAGTAATGTGGCAGGATACAAAATCAATGTGCAGAAATCAATTGCTTTCATATACACTAAAAATGAAAATATAAAAAGGGAAATTAGAAAATCAATTCCAATTACTATAGCACCAAGAACCATAAGATACCTGGAATCAACTTAACCTAAGAGGTAAAGGATCTGTATTCGAGGAACTACAGAACACTCATGAATGCAATTTAAGAAGACTCTTAATCTCACAAAACAAACTGAGGGTTGCTGGGGGGAGGGGGGTTTGGGAGAAGGGGGTGATATTATGGACATTGGGGAGGGTATGTGCTTTGGTGAGTGCTGTGAAGTGTGTAAACCTGGTGATTCACAGACCTGTACCCCTGGGGATAAAAATATATGTTTATTAAAAAAAAAAATACTAACTGTCAGATTAAAGGGGAAAGTCTCTTTGGATGTACTGGTATTTTAAATTGTACCCCTGGGGATAAAAATATATGTTTATAAAAAATAAAAAAATTAAAAAAAAAATAGATCTCAAAAAGTTAAGAAGTAATCCAGCTTGAAATCAGTGTTGTTTAGTGGCATGCTCAATCCTACAGCTTAAGTAGATACTCCATGAAGATGAACAAAATGAAAATAGGTAATATACTAGGAATAAAAGAACATCTTGTGAAAAATACTACCAATCTGAAACCTTGCTAACTATTCAAACTTATTTTTCTTCTCACTACACTGAGACTATCTAGAAGAGTAGGTAATAATTCAAGGGAGGTCTTTTCTGTTTCTTTCTTCAATTTTTCAAGGACGTTATGATGCTGGAACATCAGTTCTTAAGTTCGAAAGATTTTTAAAATGTCCAGGAAGCTCATGAATGGCAGGCTTATAAGGATTAAGACTCAAAGTTGAACAGTTGAAGTGAAAATAATGACTTTGATAATTCTCTCTACCCCTTCTTTAAAGCAAGGGGAGGGCTCCACAGTGAGGAAGAATGAAGGTCATAGACAGGAGGTATTTGGCAGCCCTAATTTAACCACTATGCAAATGCTTAAAACATTCTTTTTATAGTACTTGGATCAATTACTAAATCAGACATGAAAGGTCTAACTTTCAAGGAAACTAAACTTAGGATTCAGTATGCAGCATTATGGAACAAAAAGAGTAGCCAGCACTTAGCATGGAGTGTGGTGTTGCATAGTAAGAAACTGGAATTACTTTCCAGTACTGTGGATTTATGATCTGTGAGGAAATGACTTTCAATGTGAAAATTCTCAACATTAAATGTTGCCCACTTCAAAGCAAAATTGAGACGGAAAAAAAGCTCCCCCAAAACTCTGAATTATTAATTTTGAAGATAGAAAAGTACTAAGATATTTTATGATTTCAGATGACTTTTGTTTTTACGGCGAGAACAATTTTGAAAGCAGTCTCATATGAATTCAGAAATTATTTGAAGGAAACAAATTATTTGATCTTTATATTTTATGAAATATACTCTTCAATTAGTGCCGAAATCTTTATTAACTGAGAAACAAGGTGCTTGGGAGTCAACAAAATTTAAAACAAAAAGGGCAGTTGTGGTCTATGAATGTCCTAGGGATCAAATACAGCTTTGCCTCTAGGAGAGAATTTTTGGACAAGTGGCAGTCTCTCTAAATCTCAGGCTCCTTATTTTTATAATGACAAAAGGATACCTGCTTCAGTGGATTTATTGGGATAATATGTTAGTGTCCTGGCACTTTGCAGATATTCAATAAACATTTATTTCCTTTCCTTTAAAAGAAGTAGCTTAGAGTATTGAATTGTATGCTAAATGTGATATATGAAAACTTTGCTGTGTTCTCTATCTAAAAACTTGGTAGGAAAAATCCCTGGCTAACCAAAAGCATAAACATTTTGATGGTTAAATAAGGTAACAAATTTTAAAGTTTTTCAAAACCTATAAAGGATAAAAGCAATGTAAGTTATTCTCTTAAAATAATGGAATGTTACAGATACAAAAATATGTAAAGCATACCATTTTATAAAATCTAAACTATCTATATTTCAATAATTTGTCTTTAGAAATAAAAATTTACTTAATATAAGAAAACCATATGTAACTTTCCTGTCACCATCTTTATCAATCACCACCCTCTACACCCATATACAAATAACTAGTGGTCTAATTTGATATTCAGAGTTATTATGATTTTCTCTGTATTTGTAGTACATATGCATTTTCCTATAAATATTATCGTGCATATTTTAATTTTGTTAAATGGAAAGTGTTATTACCTGTATTCCTCTATAACTTGATTCTTATTAGATGTTATATAGTGAGATACCTCTTGCTGATATATAGAATTCAAATTCATTCACTTTAATTTTCCTCTCATTAAGGAAACTGGGCTGTAAAACATTATATCATATTCTAAACCCAGAAATAGTGAGATAATTATAGTTACAAATTCCAGGGAATGGGACATCAAGGGAAAGAGGCTTTGAGGGTCATACTAGAATTCTGCCTACCATATTGTTCTAATTCAAGAGTCCCTTGATTATTTATATCCATGTTTTTTTATAGATATTTTAAAGTTGTCTTATAAAATTTAACAAAAATCTTCTGATGATATTCATTACATTTATATTTAACATGTATATAAAGGATAAATTGACCCTTTTATGATATCATGTTTTCTCCTAGCCTCTAAATTTGACATATGAATCTTTCAGTTAAGTATTCATTCTTATAGTTATATTATTTTCTCTTTCTCAGTCTTGAGTAATTTTATGTAGTAATTGCCCTTGGATAATATATTTGTCTTATTTATTTATTTAATTTTTTTTATTTTTTTGAAGATTTTATTTATTTATTTGACAGAGATCACAGGTAGGCAGAGAGGCAGGCAGAGAGAGAGAGAGGAGGAAGCAGTCTCACTGCCGAGCAGAGAGCTGGATGCAGGGCTCAATTCCAGGACCCTGAGACCAAGACCTGAGCCAAAGGCAGATGCTTTAACCCACTGAACCACCCAGGCGCCCCTATATTTGTCTTTTTAAATTGAAGTTGTGAATGGCATGTTATAAATCACATTTAAAACTGTTTTAGTTATGCTACATTTTTATTAATTTTTGAAATGCAAAATGCTTATATAAAAGTACAAGTTAAAAGAGATACAGCCCAACACTTTTCATATAGTGAAACCACATTAAAACCAGTGCTCAAATCAAGAAGTGAAACACTAACAGAATCCATGAAACACTACTAGTTACTCTACTACTATCTGGCTTCCCTCTTCCTATGTAGAGAGTAGCCTGATTTTTTTCTTCTTATAATTGAGGTAAAACTCACATAGCATACAATTACCAATTAACCATTTTAAAGGGCATAACTAACTTTTTTTTATCATCTCAGAAGAATACCTTGTGTCTTTTAAGTCGTTTCTTTCAGTAATGCTTTGTAGTTTTCAGTGCACAAGTCTTTCATCTCCATGGTAAAATTTATTCCAAGGTATTTTTGGATGTTATTTCAACTGGACTTATTCTATTAATTCCTCTTTTGAATTTTTGTATGTTGACCTCATAGTGAATCATATCATCTATAAATAGGGGTAACCTCCTTTTTCCTTTCCAATTTAAAGGTTTTTTGTATTTTTTTTTTCTTGCCTAATTGCTCTGGCTAGGACTTCCAGTTCAATGTTGAATGGCAGTGGTAAAAAACAAGCAGCCTTGCATCATTCCTAATCTTGGGCAAGAAGCTTTTAGTCTCACACTACCGAGTATAATGTTAGCTTTAATTAATGCAGTTAAGGAAGTCCTATGCCTAGTTTATTCATTCTCATTATTCTGTAGTAGGTTTTTTAATGAAAAGAAGTTCTTAATTTTAGCATGGTCCAATTTTCATGTCTTTTTTCTTTCCCTTCATTGTCATTAATTTCTGTACCTTAAACTACAAACCTTTGCATCAATGGGGTCATAAAGATACTAACCTGTTATCTCCTAAGGGGGGAAAAGAAAGGCATGACTCTTGTTTTACTATTTACATTTCAGTCAACAATAACATAGAATTTAGGTTCTTAGATTAGATATGTTATCTAATTGAACTAATATTTTTATTGAAAAGTCCATCATTTCCTTAATATATTACATTTTCATCCTGTCATAAATCAGGTGACTTCATATGTGTGTATTTGTCTATGAAAGAAAGTTTTTATTCTGTTTTAAAAGTTTTAAACTGAACTTTTCTTATTTTTTTTGTACCAGTATGACACTGTCTTAATTATTAGAACATTAAAATAAGACATACTACTTGAAATGTAAGTCTTCCTATATTATCCTTTTTTAATATTTCATTGGTTCTTATTTACCTTTTGCATTTTTCACATGAATTTTGACATCAGCTTGTCAGTTTCATACATACAGAATTGAGTTGGGATTTTGATTCGAATTACACTGAATCATTAATTCATAATAAACTTCATTCACAGGGTTCCTAGGTGGCTCAGTGGGTTAAGCCTCTGTGTTCAGCTCTGGTCATGATCTCAGGGTCCTGGGATCCATCCCCACATTGGGCTCTCTGCTCAGCAGGGAGCCTGCTTCCCCCTCTCCCTCTGAATGCCTCTCTGCCTACTTGTGATCTCTCTCTCTGTCAAATAAATAAATAAAATCTTTAACAAAATAAACTTAATTCACTTCTCATCATTGTTTGCCTTATTATTGTCATATTGTATTTTTCAGTAATTTTAACACAATTCAGTTCTCAATACAGTTCTTAATACAAATTCAATTCAATGTGGAAAATCTCTAGCTTTTCAGTTGCTTTTGAACATTTTTCTTTCTATAGTTTATTTTATCTTTCTGTATTTTAGAATGTATTTATCATAGTCACTTAAAGACCTTGCCATCTAATTCCAGTATCTGAACCACATGTGTATTTGTTTCCATTGTCATTTTCCCTTGATGTTCAGTAATGTAATGGCACAATTTACCCTACCTAATAATTTTTGCTTAATGACATTGTATATGAAATATATGGAAGACTCCGATGAAATTATCTTCCTCTAAAGGGAGTTTATACTTTCTCTTATTAGGCATAATTGGACTAGACTGATCACACATTTTTCAATTGGAAAGATTGATCAGTTTATTCTAAGCACTGTTTTGTTTGAGTCTAGATAGCACCTCCAGTAAGGTTCACTTAACCTCTATTTCACTGGTGCCTCTTCAGTGTTCACTGAAGCCTCTTATATTCTGCAGGTGTGGCTCCCCTCAGGACCATATTGACACCTGGCTCTTTAATAAGCTTGCACCAGATCCTCGGCCCTGTTAGCATTTCTGACCTTCCCAGATTTTCAACAAGTGTCTAGCTTGATATTTTCTCTAATGTATAGTTTGTCAATCTCCTGCCTACAGGCCAAATCCACCATCCTTCTTTACATCCCCATCAGTTTTGGGTAGATTATGAACTGTTCAAATCTATCATAATATGGGAAAATAAAGTAAGAATAGTACTTTAGGATACATGAAAATTATATTAAAAGGTTAGTATCCATAAATATAGTTTTATTGGAACCCAGACACATCTATTCATTTTAGTTTTGTATAAGGCTTCTTCTCCATTATAGCAGTGGAATTGTGCAATTGAGACAGAGGCTATATATGGTGTTTTCTCTACACTGCTGCCCATGGCACTAAAAACTGTGGTGAGAATATATGACATGACACCATGTGAGTGCTGCATGTTTCACCAGTCTGTGTGAAAAAAAAAAAAATTTTTCCAGATGTATCAGGTCTCTCTGTAGATCAGCATCAGTAGATGAGCCAGTGAAATCAAAATTTTTTAAAAGATTTTTTTCATTTATTTGACAGAAAGAGATCACAAGTAGGCAGAGAGAGAGAAAGGAGAAAGCAGGCTCCCTGCCAAGCAGAGAGCCCGATGAGGACTTGACCCCAGGACCCTGGGATCATGACCTGCGCTGAAGGCAAAGGCTTAACCCTGTGAGCCACTCAGGCGCTCCTAAAATCAATTTTTAAGATAGGGAGCACAGCCTTTGAACCCCAATTAGAGAAAATGTTTCCTTTTAAAAAAGAATTCAATTCTGATATTTAACATATTTATATTTTTGAAAACTATTATATTTTAAATTGAATCAGTAAAATTTCTAGGTATTTGCTTTTTCTCTTGTCATCTAAGTCTCTATATAATATCCTCACTTTTGATTATTAACCCACAAAGACTAAAACTTTTATTACCTGACCCTTTACAGGAAAAAAAAAAAAAATTAAACCCTACACTAATGGGTCCTCTATACTAGTTGTTTTTCCTCTATACTGGTTGTTGTTTTTCAAGGATGCTAACAATTTCTGCACTGTGACTTGCTTAGAATGACCTTATTATATATATATATATATATATATATATAGTAATACAAGTCAAATCTCTGGTAATACAAGTCTGTACTTGTTGTTTGTATCTTTAATATTTTAAAAGCTATTATAAATCATTATAAAATCCAAATAGTATTGTAGTGGCCTTGAAAACTGAACTCACTGGAACTGTAGCCCACAAAGGCCAATGTAACTTAGCACCTGAATATAGCCCAGGCTGAGTATCTGCTAAATATAAAAACATCAACATTCTTCACAGGCTTTAAAGGTCAACATACTTAATCTTCATAATACAATATTGAAAACTTCCAAGACACAATTCAAAATATTCATTATATGGGGGCCCTGGGTGGCACAGTTATGCAAGCATTGGACTCTTGGTTTTGGCTCAGGTCATGAATTCAGGGTCTGAAGATTGAGCCCTGTGACAGGCTCTGAGCTCAGTGGGGAGTCTGCTGGAGTTTCTCTTTCTCTTTTTTAATATTAAATAAATAAATATTAAAAATTCAACATATGAAGATCTAGGAAAATCTCAATTCACATAGAATATACAATCAACAGATGCCCAACATTGAGATGGCACAGATGTTGAAATTATCTGACAAAGACTTTAAATATTCCAACAAGCAAGTACTAATACACTTGAAATAAAAAGGAAGAGAGTGTCTATGAGGAAACAAAATGTAGAGAAATGAGATGGAGATATATAATTAAAAATTACAATAACAACAATAAAACCTATTGATATAGGTACCTATGGTGATGGCTCTAAATTGATCCTCTGTTTGAATGAGACTAAGAAGTTGAAATTAGGCTGAGAACTTTTTTTTTCTCATTTACCATAAAATATTAATACTCCAGAATTACTATATAAGAACTTCTCTAATTTCTTCTTCTAAGTATAAATTCCTATCCATATACAAGATATTCTGATTTGGGGTTAAGAGATGGCAATAAAAATATATTTAACAGCCACCTAAGATATTTCTGATACATGTTTATAAAGACCACACTGCCTTAAATGATTCCTGATATAAAGATCATTCTTGTGAATTTCTATTGATTTATTTTCTTTGGTAATTATAAATGCACTTCTCTTCTTTAGAGACTCATTTCATACCACCCCCTTTGTGCTTCCATGCCTATATTTGTTACAGTTAACAATTAGGATATGTTGACTTGGAATTACTTTAAAAAGTAAAAAAAAAAAGAAAAGAAAAATTGGTGTCAGATTTGGAAAACTGCACTGAGGAATTAAGAAGGGTTAAACTGAAGCAAAACATACTTAGGACTTATCACTCACCTTAGTAAAAGAAATATCCACTGTATTATAAGTGAAGTGCCTTATCTAATTTATTTTATGTACTGATTTTCAAGTATAGATAATGGTCTCTAAGCAGATAACTATAGAATGTTAGACTATGTGAAATAATGTGTGAAAGACTGAAGTAGGGTTGAGATTTGTCTTATAAAAGTGGATATGTTTATTCAGAGGTGCATGGGTGGCTCAGTCAGTTAAGCACCTGCCTTTGACTCAGGTCATGGCCCCAGGGTCCAGGGATCAAGCCCCATCTCCAGCTCTCTGCTCAATGGGAGACTGCTTCTTCCTCTCCCTCTACCGGCTGCTTCTCCTGCTTGTGTTCTCTCACTTTCTCTCTCTGTCAAATAAATAAATAAAATCTTTAAAAAATAGAAGTATTCTGGTCAGACTATTTCAGTTCAGATATGCTTGCCATGAAATTATTATGGATATGAACCCTGTAACTTTTTTTGTGTGTTGACAAATGATGAGACTGTGGACTCATTTATATATCTATATGTGGCAGAATATAAGTTACTCTGTCTCTTCAGTGCCCTAGCTACTGAATCAGCAGTGTAGAACTAACAGTATGCACATAAAGTGCATATGGCCAAATAATAACAACATCTACATTTACTGTGTTTTTATTCCGTGTCATAATTTTGATTCACCATTTTTTAAAATTCTCTCAAAATCCTGCAAGGGTGTTATTCCTATTTTATATGGTAGACATCATGGGTTCAGGAAAATCCTGAAGATCCTGTAATGTTTTAAAAATCACACAACTTATATTTGAGTTATTTAATCACTGATGAGTTTGACTACAAAACTTGTCTTCTTAATATCTTATACTACTTCATGTATTAGGAGAGCAAAATGACTACCCAATCTTTCAAAACAAAGATCCAATTCTTTTTCCAAGTTATCATGTCATGTTCTTAGTAACTGTGTGTTCATGGGAATAGTATGTTAGTCTAATCTACTGAGATACTTAAAATTAGAAGGAATAACAAACTCCCGGACTACAAATACCAAACCCAGGAGCTCAAGACAAGTTATCACACAACTTAGAATTCTATAAATGTGTTTGATGTAAAGGCATTCAATAACTTCTAATGTAGAATATAGAATTTTAAAAATTTTCTTTGTAATTTTAATATGTACTATGTAATATTCATCTCTTACAACTCCATCTTCCAGTGTGATAGACAACATTATCTCTTCTTTTGTTGTGACAAACCTTCAACAATTGAAAATAATTCCCATTTCATTTTTTTTCTCCTCCACCTTATCTTCCCTTTTACATTAGATCTGACTTCTGGTTACCTCAGTATCCTTGCCTGGTGTGCCTTGGCACACAACTGCAATCTACATCCTTCCAATATCAAGCCTATCCAGACATAAATTCAATACTGAAAAAGTGTTCTGGCTAGAGCTGCAATTATTTTGGGTTCAAGACTTTTTGTTGAAAAGAATGAAGCACAAAACAATAACTGCCTTAGTATAATAGTACACGCATAATGTACCTGCATAAGTGTATGCCTTTTAGTTTGGGAGTGTCATTTGTGTTTGGATACCATTTTTTCTTTGCTTTTGAGACTCAGGGTGACAGACTGGAGCTAAGGATTAAGGAAGTATATACTTGATTTTATTCTGTCCTCCAGACTTTTTCTAAACTTTAGGCTTTTATTTCAGGAAAAAGTGATTTTTAGGGTACTGACAAGTTGACTTTCTAGTTAACCAGAAGGCCAATGAGACCAAATCCTTATGTCTCTTTGGTAAAAATGGTATTTTTATTGAATACTTTCTATTTGCTTTATTATAAAAAATAACCATGGTGGTCCAGGTACGTATAGTCCCTAAATTCTAACTGCATCTTTAAAATAGAATCTTAGGATAAAATCAGAATCTGGTTTGCATCTTATATTTAACCTCTGTAAAGGTTCTTGAGCGTTAACTCTTGCTATTTCTAGGATGCATGAGTGAAAAATAGGAAATCTCTTATAGTCCTTTTCTTCATTTCCTGTGTCTTACAAACACACACACACACCACCTAGAGATGGGATGATTTTCAATATTGTTGCATCATTTTGTTAGAAGACATGAGATGGAAAGGATTAATCTTGTCAGTCCCATATTCTTAACTGTCACTGGTCTCAAACTACTTATTTGTCATCGGCTTTAATGAGTAGATTTGTTTCAGCTGGTGATTCTTCAAACACTATGATTCCACCCACTGTCTCTCACTGATCCAGTATTACTATTAGAGTAGAAAGGGTTGTGATAAGATTGCTAATTATGTTACACATGCATGAACTGGTTACCTTGTTTTACATTCCTTTCCTTCCCATTTTCTCAATAAAATCAGCCTCTTTCTTTCACAATTGTTTGTGGGCACCTCTGGTTTCTTTTTAAAATATTTTAATATGACTTTGCCTAAATAAGACTTTCTTATTCTTGTTTTACTTGGGAGAAAGTAGAATGGAGGGTTTAAGTGCCCAAATTTTAGAGTTGAGTTGTATGGGTTTGATTGTGAGATCTACTAGTGACAAGCTATTTAACTTTGGCTACGTTCTATAATCTCCTCAAATCTGAGCTTATTCATCTACAAAAGGGAAAACCTACATTAACTAGATCAGATGCTTAATTAATAAATATATTATTTTTATGTGTTCAATATTATGATAGTCTCTGGCACATGGGACGTCCTCAGTAATTTTTAGACAGATGGATATTTTTTAACTTGTCTATTTGTTATTTATTCGTCTTAGTGAGAAGAGAATTGAATCCTTTTTAAACACGAGGAATTTTAAATTATGAGTATAAAATGATTGCTACCTATTTGACTAAAAAGGCTTAATAAGTCTTTACTTTAAAAATACATATGGGGTGCCTGGGTGGCTCAGTGGGTTAAGCCTCTGCCCTTTGGCTCAGGTCATGATCCCAGGGTTCTGGGATAGAGCCCCACATCAGGGTCTCTGCTCAGTGGGGAACCTGCTTTCTCCTCTCTCTCTGCCTGCTTCTCTGCCTACTTGTGATCTCTGTCTGTCAAATAAATAAATAAATAAAATCTTTAAAAAAATACATATGTAATTTTAGGTAATTACATAAGTCATTAGAGAACAAAACCATGTTAATGGTAAGTCATTAGGTGATGCATGCTTCCTAATATTATATTGATCTTTTAAATTGTGAGATTTATTAAATATTTTTCAAAAGTACTAAAAGTAGTTCATAGTACTCTGGGGCCACAAAAACCATGCATCCACCAATACTTACAAGAATTGTCACCATATTTAATCATATCTTCTGTATCAGTCTTTCTGTAAGGAGCATAAATTATTCATATTTCTCAATAGATGAGCTGAACTCTTAAATTTGAATTTAAGAGTTAAATTGAATTTAAGCCTGAACTTTTTAAATTCCGTTCTCTAGGAATGACAGGTTTTCTTCAGATCCTTTCTTCCTGTCTGGGAAGTTCAGCTACAAACATCCTGGTAATTGCAAAGGCTAAAATTACTTTTTGCTTTTTCATTGTTTTTCTAACTTGAAAATATTTGAGTACAAAACATTTAAAACTTGACTGTACTTTAATGAGTTATTAATTAACTTGAGTTAACAAAGTCTTTCTTCCATTTTTCTTGGTATATATCAGGAAACTTTTTTCTGTGAAGGGCCAGGTAGTAAAACATTTTAATTTTTGTGGGCCATAAGGTCTCTAAAAGCTATTTAATTCTACCTTTGTAGTGTGAAAGAAGCGAAAAACAGTATGTAAATGAATTAGTGTGGCTGTGTTCCAATAAACCTATTTACAGACAGAGGCAACCTACTGGATTTGATCCACAGGCCTTAGTTTACCAAACTAGTCTAAATCAAGCCCAAATTGAAGATCACAGAAGTGCCAGATTTCTTGGGAAAAACAACTTCTACTTATGTAGGAAGAATTATTAGGTTGTGCCTATCTAGCGTTTACTCAAATTCATGCGATATTCTCTAAAACAGCAAGTGAAAGGACAAAGAGTTGAACAAAGGACTCACTATACCTTGTGCTAGTCCTTGTAACACTTCCTTTCCCAGTCAGGGCATAGATTTGTTCAGTTTCAGAGCCATAGTTAGAATAATTGCTTCCAGGCTCCCAGTTTCTCTATGGTACTGATACTGGGTAGGAGATTGCAAAATTCCTCCATTCTAGTCTTCTCCAAGGAAAAATTCAGTAGAGAGCCTGGATAGAAAGTTAAAGGAGCAAAGGTTTTATTTAGCAAAGTGAAAGTACACTCAAGATATAAGACAGGACTGACCAGAGGGTGGATAGCAGCCCACTGGGTTCTGCATTGTGTATTTTTTTTTAAAACATCTATTTATTTATTTATTTATTTTTAGAGAGAGTATGAGTGGGAGGGACAGAGAGTGAGGGGGAAAGAATCTTAAGCAGACTCCATGCTCAGGGCCAAGCCGGAGGCAGGGATTGATCTCATAACCCATGAGATCACCATCCACGAGATCATGACCTGAGCCAAAACCAATTAAGAGTCAGATGACTCTTAATGACTGCACCACCCAGGCACCTCTGCATTGTGTCTTTTTATGGAGGTCTATTTGGTTTCCTCATCTTGTCGATATCACAGAAGCATGTTTTTCATGCTTGTGTCCACCACCTTCCCATAAGTACCTAAGGGAAACCCACAGAGCGCCAAAATAGAAGTGCAAATGATATTTTAGTGGTATTATAACAGCATTAGGGTTACTGGTAGAAAGATTTTTCTTAAGTGCACATGCTCCAAAGTTGGGGCCATCCCCTGCAGTGCACGCCTTGCGCTTATCATGCTGTGCTAAATAGCAAAAGGGGTAGAGTAAGGGAGAAGGGGTGGTCCCTGCAACTTCCTACTTGGCTTCCTTCTTTCTCCCTTCCAGCACATGTCTGTCTGTCAACTCTAGCAGTATCAAACCCAAATACAATCTTATATTAGAATCCTCCAAATGTTACATATTTTTCTTTTGTGTCACTTTAGATCAAAATAGCTAATACTTTCTTGTTTTATTCTGGGAAAGCCAACAATATGCCTTGGCCATTATTATCCCAGGGTTGACTAAGGCAGTGTACTATTAGTATCCTTCACAAGTCCTCTAGAGGGGCACCTGTGTGGAGTCATTAAATGTCTGCCTTTGGCTCAGGTCGTGATTCCAGGACACTGGGATCGAGCCTCGCATTGGGCTCCCTGCTTGGCAAAAAGCCTGCTTCTCCCTCTCCCACTGCCCCTGCTTCTGTTCCCTCTCTTGCTATGTCTCTCTCTGTGTCAAATAAATAAATAAAAAATCTTTAATAAGTCCTCAAGAATCTTAAATTTCCCCGTGATTCTACTTTTACTCCTGCGGAAGGGTATGACTTTGATTTGTTTTCTGAAGAGGAGAGTTAACTAAGATTGATTCCATTTATCTACTGGTACTTCTAGTCAAAAAGGACGTAAATCTGCCAAAGAAATGGAACAGTTTTGTCCATATAAATTATATTACCTACAACATGATTTATATAGAGGAGTTAAATCCCTTACTCCAGACATGCTAAAATATGTTCAAAATTTTGCAAGGACAGTAATTAAAGGTAATTCATAGTAATTCCAGGTCTCTGTGGCTACTGAGGGCAATAGGTTCTCAACATTTTGAAATCCTTAAGTCACTCACTATATGACTTAAGCTAACTACTCTATAACCTAATTTCTTCCTTGGATGCCATGATATTAACACAGTCCTTTGTGATTTAAAACTAGCTCTTCAGCAGTCTCACAGTGTAGCCTACCATTTTATTCATCATGGGTCTGGACATGCCCTTAAATTTTGACTCAGTAAATGGAAATTACATATACTAATAATGGTATGCAGTGGCAAAAGAGTGTGCATTTTATCTAGATGTGGGTGGCTAAACTAATGAAGCCTCTGCCATCTTGGTTTAATGTCTTCTCCAAGCATAATAGTCTTTTTTCTGTAAAATCTGTTTGGTCACTGAAAATACATGTTTCTTTGTAAATAACTTTCTTTTGTAAGACTTGCCACCTATAAAATATTATTTTCTTCCTTTTGCACGTCCGTTTATTATTGTAATACTCGTACTCCTTTTCCATTACTTGAAGATGGGAGAACCCATGACACTCTACTTCTATTCACAAGCTTCATAACCTCAGAAAGATTTATTAGAATTTTCTTTAGAAAAACTGAATTATTCTTTGGTTGATGGCTCAGATCTTAAAACTAAAACAGAAAAATATCAGAAAGGATCGATTGTAGAATATGATCCATTGCTGTAGCAAACTCTGCTCAAATAATGGAGATCATTACATTGACTAAAACTTGCCAATTAGATAGACACAAGAGTGTTAATATATATACAATGATTGTAGATATCTTTTGGGGTAGTCTATGTTTTTAGAATGCTTTGGAGACAATGAGGAATTCTTTACCTCAACAAGAACTCCAGTTAAGGATGGTTAGCAAAGTAAAGAATGTTCAAATTCTCTAATTCTTAAGGATATGAAAATTGTAAAGATAAGAATGCATGTAAAGTGGGATAAATGGAATCTAAAAACAATTTCCAGACCAAAAATATTACTGGATAGACAGATTTCCCTTCAGGTAGGTCCTAGTTAGGGCACCTGGGTGGCTTGATCGATAGAGCGTTGACTCTCAGTTTCAGTTCAGGTCATGATCTCATGGGTCAGGAAATTCAGCCCAATATTGGCATTGGGCTCCCTGCTCAGTGGAAAGATGGCTGGAGATTCTCTCCCTTTGCCCCTCCCCCTGCATGCTCATATACTCTCTCTCTCTTTCTCTCTCCTACTTTCAAATGAATAAACAAATCTAAAGAAATAAAGAAGAATTCTTTAAGTGGGGCCTAGAAGTTATGAAACTCAAACGACCAAATCTTTGGAGAATTTCAGTGAGGTTATTGGATAATGCCAGCAACTGAGTAGGAAAAAAGACATCTGGGAGAAATCTGGGTACAAAACTTCGTAAGAATAATTTCTTATGTTTTTAGAAGGGCTACTTAATATTACCAGAGAAACTAATATGTTACAATAATTTATAGGAAATTTCTCACTTGAGCAAGGACAAGTAGAGCAGTAAACCTTGGTGAAAGAGATTTATTAAAATTGCTTATGTGTGGTGGTAACAAATTGTCCCAGTTTTGTCTGTCTAATTTTTCCCCTTAATTTGTGAATTATTTTTTGGCACTTACTTCATTTCAGAACTTGAAAGATGTCATCACATTGTCAGTCTTGTTGTTGCTCTTTTAAAGTAATGTGTCTGTTTTTTTCTGCCTTTAAGATCATATCCAATTTTGATTTTCAACCATCATAATGTGTATAGGTGATTTTTACTATTTTTCTCTTAGCTTTCATAGAAACTTCTTTAATATGTAACTTAACGATACATCAGTTTTGGCAATTCTCAAATATTGTTTCTTCCCCAGCCCTGTGACCAGCATTCTCTCTTTTCTCCATTTTTGGGACTTTAATTTCACATGTATTAGAACTTCACACCTAGTTTCACATTTTTCCTATGGTCCCTTGAATTTTTTAGTTTTTCTTTCCACTATTTAGCACTATTATTTTCTAATAAACTAGTTCCTCATTTATAAAGATTATTCTTTACAGTGTCCATTCTGCTGTTAATCTTTCAAAGAGTTATGAATTTTAATTACTATGTTTTGTGGTTTAAGAAATTTCACTGGAGATTTTTTTTTAAGGGAGTTGAGTTTTGTGAGAAAATTCTGCTCTAATTTCCTCAACATATTATTCATATTCTTTCTCTGTAAATTTTAATAAAAGGTCATCTGTGGTTCTATTTCTGTTGTCTGTTTCATTCTTCTTCCTATTTCTTTGTTAACCTAATTTTTTAACTGATTTTTTTCATATCATAAGTGAAAAATTTTACAGTATCAAATGCTGTCATTAATCTTCATCCGTAGGATTTCAACCTATCCTCTCACAGGTAGAAGGAATAGGAGATTACTTTAGTTCAATAAAGATTTAATCTCAATCAAGGCTGATTTGCATTTTATAAGGGCTGTATCCACCTCTCTTTCATGTGCTGTGCTAGGATATAACTCTCTCTCCAGGCATCAAAATTAGAGTGCTTTAATGAATAAGATAACCTTTTTAGTATCATTTAAGTCTACCTCAGGTTCCACTGTGCTTTTAAGAAGCTTTTGTTGATGTTTTTAGCTTCTTGCTCTGTGCAATTTAAGAATTTTTAAAATGCCAGGAGGAGAAACCATAAAGCAGAAGAATCACTTCTTTGTGGCTCTCTTCTGTCCTGATAGCCTTAGGAGTTCAAATCCAATATTTTTTCTTGCCGGTCTCTTGAGTCTACCAAGAGCAATGCAAGATTTCCTGTGGTTAGCCATCATTTTTCTTGATTCTTGGCTTCTTGCCCTGAAATCAGCTAACACCCTAAAGGGAACAGTTCTTTAAATGAAGTCTTACTTTCTTTCTCTGACCTTAGCCCCTAAAATCTTGGCTTCCTTAGACTCTATGATATTTTCAAGCCAGATTTCTAAAATTGGTCTCAATTACTCCATGTTAGCTGAAAGAATAAGCTGAGGCTTGTGCTAGGCCTGTCTCTACCTTACAAAAATGACTGTGACTTTCTTAAATATTTTTAAGGCATCATTTTCTTTCAGTGCAGAGATCTGACAATTAACTGTAAGAGGCCACTGGTTCTTTCTACAGCAGTATGTCATTAACAACATGTTCACAGGGAAGACCATAACTATAGAAAGAGACTCTAAAATTATTAAACTAACCATTGTACTTCCCAATTATAAAATAGTTACTTGTACAGATTTTTGTGCTAACCAGGTTAACTCTCTATAAACAAGGCACTCCTTGTAAATTCAGTTATACAAATCATTGCTCCTAATGTAAATGTCCTTTTAGTTTCTGTTTATTTCTCCACTAAAATTATTTATTTAGTTGTAAGAATAATTTATACAGCTCTCTAATTTTGGTATATAATTTTGAATTCTTCTGTTGCATTATCAAATTAATTGTGTTTTCCAAACAAATTAAATTCTTCCTTCTAAAAATTTTCTGGTGAGGGCCAAATAATAATAAAATGAAATTAGAGTTATCTTTTGCAGAAAAAAAGGATGAGAAGTTGAATTTATGGTAACCTGATAATACCATCATGGGCAAAAGTAATAATAGAAGTAACTGTGATGTAATAAACTGGTTATTTATCTGACTCTCCACCATTCTTACAACGCTTTTGTCAAACTGATATCATAGGAACTGACTCCTAAAGGTTAGCTTCATCCTTTGGAAATAGGAACACTAGCAACTTTTGGCAAAAAATGCAGTTTCTCTAATAATGCAACCAAACCATAATAGAACAAGAAACGAATTTTTTCAGCATGAAACAGAAATTTTCTTAGTTAATATGATCAGGACCTATAATAGGTCATTCAGAGAAGACTTGTGTTAAGAAGATATATTTAAAAAATAGACAAATTATGGGGTACTTGGATGGCTCAGTGTGTTGAAGCCTCTGCCTTGGCTCAGGTCATGATCCCAGGGTCCTGGGATCAAGCCCAGAGTTGGGCTCTCTGCTTGCGAGGGAGCCTGCTTTCCTTCTTCTCTCACTGCCTGCCTCTCTGTCTACTTGTGATCTCTGTCTGTCAAGTAAATAAATAATTTTTTTTTAAAAAGAGACAAATTAAATGAAAATTTATTTTAACTTTAAACATAGCATCATATTTATTCATGAATTTATTGCTTAGTACTCTGCTTTTAATGTGTAGCTGTGCCATCTTTCCTGAATAAATCACACCTTATAATTGATTGACTTTTATTTAAAGTGGAGGAAGCATGTAAAGATATTTTCAGTCTATGCAGAATAATCTACACAGAATCTGTAAAGGTAGACATTTTTCTCAGTTTGTGATCGACTTTTAACCTATTCATTGGACTTTTTTTAGTGATATGAATATATCATGATTTTTTAAAAAGCATTCAATTTAGTTTTTCTTTACAAATGACAAAAGTTTTTTCACACCAATATTTATTTAGTTCATAATACTTTATTAAAATGTGTCTTAGTCCATTTATTGCAACAACATACCTTAGACTAGGTGGCTTATAGACACAGAAATTTATTTCTCACAGTTTTGGAGGCTGAAAAGTCCATGATCAAATTCTGGGCAGATTCAGTGCCTGCTGAGCACCTGTTTTCCTAGTTCATACTCAGACATCTTTTCTCTGTGTGTTCTTATGGTAGAATAGCTGAGGGATCTCTTTGGGATCCCTTTTATTAGGGCACCTATCTCATTTGTGAGGGTGCTAATCACCCTTTCAGAAGCCCCACCTCTCTATACCTCACACTGGGGATTAGGTTTTAACATATTCAGGGATACTACATTCAGTCGAGATCAAAATGCATAGTTCTAAAATAAAACACAATTTACAAAATTTACTTCAGAAAAGAAAACAATGACGTTGGGAAGTATTCACTCAATTTGTGTAAATACTTGTCTACTTTTACTTCATAAAGTAGAGCTCTGTTACTTCCATGGTTCCTGTGGAACTAGAAATTAGTGTTTTCCTGTCATTCAGCAAAATCTTGAGGTGTTTCTTGATATAACAAGATAAAGAATGAACAGCTTGTGAGAATGTGTGGAGGATGGCAGATTTTGGAGAAGGAGGTGCAGTTACTGGACTAGGTAGTTTATAGAAGGTATCAAGAACAAGGATCATAGACAGGTCAGGAAAGTAGGAATCATTAACGTGTGTCATATTTGCAAAACTTGTATATTCATAAGTTTCCCCTTGTTCAGTGTTATGGAAAACTTAATATGATTAGAATTTCTACTTTTATTTATCCATGTTATATAAATGGGTTACTTTTGGCTCTCGTATATCGGTATCCCATCTTTTACTTCTTCAGAGTAGACCTATATCCATTAGTTCAGCCAAACTCAAATTTTTACATATGTAGTTATTTTAATCATAACTCCAGAAAGCACATTTTTAGCAATTTAGAGCTAATGGCTTGGCATACCTCACAAAAATACACCTAACATTTGTGAGCCATAAATACAATAAATCTTTGGGCTATAAATGACCCCAAGCTTTGGGCTATAAATTACCGGAGGTCTCTTACTCAGACTCCTCATGATCTGCTGGGTGACATCATCTGGATTCTTTGAATCCCCTTCTCTCCTTCACCCTCTTTCTTTTCTGGATAATGGCCATATTCTGGGTGGTCATTTTCTCTGAAGGATCTCAAGCTATGAGGGCTTTCCCAGATATAGATCTGTCAACAACCGCCCCCCCCCCGCCCCAACTAAAGCTTTTTGTGCACTGTTGCCATCTTGTTGTCAGAACCTTTTCTTGATCAGTCCCTAATTCAAACTCATGACTTTCCACTTCAGTAATACCATTTTAAGGTTTGAATACCATTCTGTACTCACTGATGAGGAGTATTTATTTGATAAAGAATGAAGCCTGTTAGGCGCCTGGGTGGGTCAGTGGGTTGGAGCCGCTGCCTTCGGCTCGGGTCATGATCTCAGGGTCCTGGGATCGAGTCCCGCATCGGGTTCTCTGCTCAGCAGGGAGCCTGCTTCCTCCTCTCTTTCTCTCTGCCTACTTGTGATCTCTCTCTGTCAAATAAATAAATAAAATCTTAAAAAAAAAAAAAAAGAATGAAGCCTGTAGCATGGTTCTAAGAGAGAAAACTTCCTCTATTTCATATGGCTACAATATTCACCCTGGATCTTCTAAGCAAATTGTAGCATAGAATTACCACTGATTATTAGTGCAATCAAGACTGCCAGAACAGGGGCACCTGGATGGCTTAGTCAGTAAGCATCTGCCTTTGGCTCAGGACATGATCCCAGGGTCCTAGGATCAAGCCCCACATTGGGCTCCCTGCTCAGTGGGGAGCCTGCTTCTCCCTCTCCCACTCCTCCTGCTTGTGTTCCTCTCTCGCTGTGCCTCTCTCTATCAAATAAATAAATAAAATCTTTAAAAAAAAAAAAAGAGTGCCAGAACACTAGAAATATAAAGTTAAAAAAAAAAAGAAAAGAAACATTTAACTATCACATGTAAAGGAGCAAACCTTTTTGATATTTGTAGCCACTGGACCCATTGGCTTCATCAGTAAATCTAGAAACTGAGCTCTAATTCCAGTAATGACAAAATTGCTTATATCAAACTAACTGTCACACAGGAAACAACTATACCCTTGGAATCAAGAAAAGAAAACTACCAATGAACAACAAAACAGCTATGTTAGAAACAAGGAAATGCAGATAATTTGACCTTTGAAATAGGATATCACAGGGTGAAGCTCACATTTATAAGACTTATTTCCTAATGTCATGCCCCAACCCACAGTAAAAGAGATTAGAACACAAACAGAAAGATCCAGTCATACTATGAGAAAGTCAGACAAAAGGGTTAGAAATTAATTTTGAAAATTAAAGAAGAACAAATTTTGGAGAAGCCAGAAAGAGGAAGAACCAAAATAAAAACTAATATAGTCTTAAAAGCAACTAGAGTAAAGTCTTAAAGACAACTAGGGAGGAGAAAAAACAAACAAACAAACCTTTAATACATACATGGAAAAAAAACAACAGAAATAACACCTGGCTAAGCAGAAACAACAGAGGCAAAAATATAATGAATTATAATCATTAAAGAGGCAATTTTTTAAAATGAAAAAAAAAAACATTGTCAATTTAGAATTCTATACCCAGTGAAAATGTATTCATAAAGGAAAGCATAATAAAATACTTTAGAGAAAAGAACATGAATTTGTCTTCAGGAGACCGGAATCAAAAGAAATACTGAAGACAAATCTTCAGAATGGAAAGAAATGAAGCAATCTACAAAACTAAAAGGCAGCATAGAGAATGTGAGAAGATACTTACAAATGATATATCTGATAAAAGGCTAGTATCAAAAAACATGTTAAGAACTCATAAAACTCAAGACTAGAAAAACAAATAACGGAATTAATAAAATGAGAGAAGACATAACAGACATTATTCCAAAGAAGACATATAGATATCCAACAGACACATGAAAATCTATTTATCATCACTGACCATCAGGGAAATGAAAATCAAAAATAAAATGAGATATCACCTCACACCTGTCAGAATGGCTAAAATCAACAACAGAAGAAACAACAGGTGTTGCTGAGGATATGGAGATAAAGGAATCTTTTAGCACTGTTAGTGGGAATACAAACTGGTACAGCCACTGTGGAAGACAGTATGTAGGGTCCTCAAAAGGTTAAAAATAGAGTTACCCTATCATCCAGCAATTGCACTCCTGGGTATTTGCCCAAAAAACAGTAATTCACAGGGACACATGCACCCCAATGTTTATAACAGCATTATTTACAATAGTCAAGATATGGGAATAGCCCGTGTCTATTGATAGATGAATTGATAAAGATGTAACCCCCCCCCACACACACATAATGAAGTATTCTTTAGCCATAAAAAAATAATGAAATTTTACCATTTGCACTGACATGGGTAGAGCTAGAGAGTATAATGCCAAGCTAAATAAGTCAGTCAGACAAAGATAAAAATCATATAATTTCACTCATATGTAGAATTTAAGAAACAAAATAAATGGCAAAGGGAAAAAAAGAGACAAACAAAGAAACAGACTCAAATTATAAAGAACAAATTGAGGATCACCAGAGTGGAGGAGGTTGGAGGGATAGATTAAAAAGGTGATGGGAACTAAAAAGTACACTTGTGATGAGCACAAAATGGTGCATGGAATTGCTGAATCATTATATTGTACATCTGAAAGTAAAGTAACACTGTATGTTAACTAACCAGAATTAAGACAAAAAAAAAAAAAAAGAATGGAAAGGATTTGAGTAGAGATGAAATTTCAAATCTCCAGAAGAAGAAACTGAGAAATGAATGAGTAAACATAAAACATTCTTCTTTTTCTTTCTTTCTTTATTTTTTCTTTCTTTCTTTCTTTCTTTCTTTCTTTCTTTCTTTCTTTATTTATTTATTTATTTTTTATTAATTTTTTATTTTTTATAAACATATATTTTTTTAATTTAAAAGAAAAACAGATTGACTGGGTGGTTCAATCAGTTAAGCATATGGCTTTGGCTCAGGTCATGATCCTGGGGTCCTGGGATCAAGGTCCAGGTTGGGACTCATCTTGCTTGCTAAAGGTGAAAATAATAATATATAATATATATATAATATAATATATATATAATATAATATATATATAATATATATATATAAAATAATGTAGGTATATAGGCATATAGGATATGTGGAAAATATATTTCACAAAAAATGGTAAGGATGTTTTTGGAATTATGTTGTTTTTTAGGAGGCTCAGTCAGTAAAGTGTCAAAGTCTTAGTTTCAGGTTAGGTTTGTGGGATCTAGCCCAGTATAGGGCTCTGGGCTGGGTGTGGAGGCTTCTTGGGATTCTCTCCCTCTCACTGCTACCCCCCTCCTGACCTTGCATTGTGCTCTCTCTCCCACTCTCTCTCAAAAAACAAACAAACAAACAAAAACCCCCAAAAAACAAAAACACCAACAAACTAATTCAAAGTAAACAGTGATTAAAGAGATATTTTTATCTTTAGAGGAAACACTAAAAATATACAGAGATATAGCTGAAAATCTGTAAAAGAGATATCAAGATATAATTAAAATAAATGCATTTTAACCAAAAAAATAGTAGAAAAAGGTAACCGAAAACAGAAAGGACAAATAAAAATGAATAGCCAGGTAAGAGACAGAAAAATATTTTATTCCTAATTAAACGAGGATGGGTTTTTTTTAAATTTATTTTTTATTTATTTTCAGCATAACAGTATTCATTATTTTTGCACCACACTCAGTGCTCCATGTAATCCGTGCCCTCTATAATATTCACCACCTGGTACCCTGACCTCCCACCCCCCGCCTCTTCAAAACCATCAGATTGTTTTTCAGAGTCCATAGTCTCTCATGGTTCACCTCCCCTTCCAATTTCCCCCAACTCCCTTCTCCTCTTTAACTGCCCATGTCCTCCATGGTATTTGTTATGCTCCACAAATAAGTGAAACCATATGATACTTGATTCTCTCTGCTTGACTTATTTCACTCAGCATAATCTCTTCTAGTCCCCTCCCTGTTGCTACAAAAGTTGGGTATTCATCCTTTCTGATGGAGACATAACACTCCATAGTGTATATGGACCACATCTTCCTTATCCATTTGTCCATTGAAGGGCATCTTGGTTCTTTCCACAGTTTGGCGACCATGGCCATTGCTGCTATAAACATTGGGGTACAGATGACCCTTCTTTTCACTACATCTGTATCTTTGGGGTAAATACCCAGGAGTGCAATGGCAGGGTCATAGGAAAGTTCTATTTTTAATTTCTTGAGGAATCTCCACACTGTTCTCCAAAGTGGCTGCACCAACTTGCATTCCCACCAGCAGTGTAAGAGGGTTTCCCTTTCTCACATCCTCTCCAACACATGTTGTTTCCTGTTTTGTTAATTTTGGCCATTCTAACTGGTGTAAGGTGATATCTCAATGCGGTTTTAATTTGAATCTCCCTGAGGACTAGTGATGAGGATGGGTTAAATTTCAAAAGTTTATAATAAGAAAGTGAAGGCTGAACCACGCGCTGTCTAAAAAGGACGCTAAAAGTACGTTGAAAGATAAATTATGAAATTACTCGTCATAGGACAGGTGCAGGCTGCAAAGCAAGAAACAATACCAGAGACAGAGAGATTTTTACTATCTCTGAGCTAATTAGCATATTAACAGTCTTAAAAATATATAAAACAAAAACTGACAGAAGTAAAAGGAGAATTAGATAAGCCTATAAATTCATGTAAAAATTTCAATTCTCATTTCTGAATATTTTAAAAATCTAAATCAGAATATTTACCCAATGTCTCAGATCCTTCCAACTTTAACATCTCACTCAGAATAAAAGCTAAAATCTTTACTGTGTATGCAAAACCCTATAGCATCCCCTCTCAATTCACCCCCCTACCTGATTCCTTTCTTCAGATACCCTGTCCGTTTTGCTGTATTACAAAACCCCCATCATGCTTCTGTTTCAGGGTTTTAGTATTTCTCATTTTCTCTTTCTAGAACAACCCTCCTTTAGGTAGTACATGGTTTGTAATCTCATCTTTTTCAGGTTTTTATTCAAATGTCATAATCTATGGGCAGGCTTCATCTGCCCATCAAATTTAAAACATCTACTACTTTCCACAGCAGTGGATATTCTCCCTTCATCATGAATTTTACTCAGTTTTATTTATCATGTACACCTTCCCTATGTATTTTTCTTGTCTAGTTATTTATTACTTGCTTCCATGCGCTAAGATATAAATTACATGGGGGAGGGACTCATAAGTTTTGTTCCCAGTTGTATCCTCAGTACTTAGAGCAATGCTTGTCCATATTATTGAATGAAAAATGAATACATAATTAAACAATATTTCTCTAATCCAGTGATGGTTCTAAAATGAAAATACCCTATGACCAAACAAAATGCAGATTAAAGCCACTTAGGGAATAAAATGTAAAGAATTAAAGGTTTGAAAAGGAACATTTTGGTCTAACTCAATCTTCATTTTACCGTTGAAGAACCTGGGATCCAGAGAGGTTTGCCTAGTGCACAGCAAGAGTGAGTTGCAGAATACACCACTTTATTTATTTATTTATTTTTAAAAAGATTTTATTTATTTGACAGAGAGAGAGAGGTCACAAGTAGGCAGAGAGGCAGGCAGAGAAAGAGAAGGGGAATCAGGCTCTCTGCTGAGCAGAAATCCTGATGCAGACATGATCCCAGGACTCTGAGATCATGACCTGAGCTGAAAGCAGAGGCTTAACCCACTGAGCCACCCAGGCACCCCAATACACCACTTTATTATACATTTTCTCTTTCATTATAGGGGCCATCCCAGAATCGGGGCTCATTGAAGTTTTCTGTTTATCTCACGTAGAATTAAAATAAATTAGTTGCCAATGTTTTTAAACATTAACATATTCCTCATAAGAGTTTAAATACCATCTTCTCTTGAAAATTGGAACATTTGCAACATAAGATCCATATTTCCATTTTGCAATAATTTCCACTGCTTAGATGAGGCATGTGTTTGCAAATCTGCTTCCCTTTCTGTTTACTTCATCTTCCTGGTCCTTGTAGATATCTGATTTTGCAACTTTGGATCCTTCTTTTCATATTTTGTTTTATGTATATGCCTATAAAATCATTGATTCTAGTAATTATAACATAACAATGGACTGAGTAGAAAATAAACTAACATTACTCCAAGGAAATTTAAATGATGCTATTCAAAATTTCAAAATTTATCTCCCATATATTCTTAATAAATATTCATACACATCTATTTAAATGTACTTTTCAGGATTTCTATCTCCATCAGAAGTTCTCCCACCTCAGTTACCTAGGGAAGTAATCCGTCTGTCATTCACATTTTGTTATAGATTACATAATAAAATCATGCTTTTTATTTTCCAGACTAATCAGGCTTAATTATCATATTAATTGTAAGTCTTAATTGAGAAATGGGAAAGTTATAATTAATATATATACATTTTTTAAATTTGAGATGCTGTGAAGAAAGCTCAAGCCAGGTTCACTGTGTGGGAATAGTATTTTATAGTCAAAGAGAAGTACCTGCTATACAGAGAGTTTCAGTACAGTTAAAAGGAGGATAATAAGAAGTAGGAGAGATATTTATGTTAAATTTCACCTAACTGTGTGGTTTTGCTGCTTGTCCTTGGTATATATGCTGATGCCAAACTCCTGAATTAATCTTGCCTGACCCAAGGTTATGTTCCTATAAATAGGCAGTTTTCTAAGGAAAACAAGGCTCATATTTTTGTGAATATCCAGCTTCCTTATATCAATCTTGTCTACTACTTAATTGTTGGTAATACCAACCGTATGTACAGGCTGTTTGGCTCCAGCTCTAACGTGGAATATTAGATATATTTTTAGTGAAAATGTGAATTGAAGGGAATCCAAACCATTAGTTTATTTCCCTCTGTTTTAATGACATTGTAAATAATTTTCTCTGGTTGTTTTATTTTTCTTTATTGCCCACACAGCCTCCTACATAGCCAAATTCATTTCTTGATTGCATATTGGTGACTGAACACGTAGGTGCTTACTAAAATAAATGTGCTGATGAGACATATGAGCACAGCTTTTTCCCAGCTAATTTAATATTTTTCCTTTAATGTCTGCATAATATTTTGCTTTTCTAAACTGTCTAACTGGCACCGATAACCAATTTTGCAAGATTATGTTCTCTATACTAAATACTCCTATTATCATCTGTCTCATAGGATGATTTGTTTTTTCCTTTTGTGTTAGGAAGATTCAATATGATATTCAGGCCATTGCTGCTTAGAGTCTGAAATATTCTCTTTTTCATATTCTTTTATCTATGTCTTTCTTTTTCCAAGAGGAAATCACCTACCTCAGGGCATAACAAACTTTTCTTCTAGAAAAAAAAACATTTCTTTCAGCTGTAGGTGGTAAGCATAAGACATCAGAATGGCATAATACACTTCACCTAAAGAGAGATGATACTTTCGGCTTCTTCTGAAGTTTTGTTTGCATCAACATGACATTGTCAATGCAATATTAGATTACATTGTTGCTTTTGCTAATTACAAAATTATGGTGACTAGATTTTGGAAAAAGATCAATAAGTGTCAGTTATGAAGATTCTGTCATTTGCCCCATATCACATCTTTAATGTAAAAATATGATTACTCATTCTGGGCTTTGTTCTACTACTGGAGAAGATGTGTTCTGTTTTATTTGGGGGAAAGAATTCATTTATGAATGGTAGCTGAAATGATAATTCCTCCTGACATTTGTGCACTTATTGCGGCTCTATTTTGTCCATTTTTAAAAATTTGATGTTAGAAATTTACATCAGATCATAATAATTTGGGCTATAAATATTAGGATATATTCTTACACTGTTTAGACTCATTGAGGAGCTCCATTTATATGGCTTGTTTGAAATCCAGAATGTGCTGGCAAGAGATAGACATGTCTTATGCTTCATAAGACCCTTATTGCCTTTCTACTCTCACAGAATTCTCTTTTGTGCTCTTAGATGAAGATTGGACAAAGTACTCTGATTTCAGGTAGGGATTTGGAATTTGATTCTAAAACTATCTTTATTAGAGATATAGGGAATCACATAGCAAATAGTAGATTACGACTCATTGAATAGACCTGGATGTGATAGTTAAACAAAACAAAACAAGACAAAACAAAAAAACCTGACGCATTTGTGTAAAGCTTATGTTCTAATTCACTCATTTGTTCATTACACAAATACACATTGAGTGTTAAGAAACTGACCCTAGAGGGGTGCCTGGGTGGCTCAGTCAGTTAATCATCTGCTTTCAGCTGAGGTCATGATCTTGGGATCCTGGGATCCAGTGCCACGTTGGGCTCCCTGCTCTGCAGGGAGTCTGCTTCTTCTTCTCTGTTTCTTCCTCTGCCCCTCCCCCTGCTCATGCTCTCTTGTTCCCTTGCTCTATCTCTCAGAATAAAAAATAAATAAATAAAATCTTTAAAGATAGAATTAGAATGCTAGGGTTCAAATTCTGTGTTTGCCACTCATTAGTTGTTTATAAACTTGTGCAAGTTCAATTCTTTGTAGAGGGGAGACTTCTAAATCACAGGTCTTCTAATTCTCAAATATGTTGTAAGAATATCTTTTTAATACCTACAAAGAATTATTACTCAGTAAGTACTAGTCACCATTAGTAGTTTCTCTGCATGCCAAAACTATTTTGTGTTCAAGGAGAATTAAAAAAAATTGCAAGTCATGGAATTAGAGCAGATAAGTGGAATCAATCTTAATATATTGTGAGGTCTATGGATACATAGAGATGATATAGATATCGATGGTATACACAAAGATGATATATAGATGTCTGTGATTTTATATATGTAATATATGTGTATATACACATATTTATTTATATTTATACATGGAAAGAAAGTTGGGAAATAAAAAATAAACTTTTTTTTATTGGAAGGCCTGGGAAGATTTCAGATGATGCTTGAACACTTGAAATTCACTGGGTGAACAAGAAGGGAAGGGTATTCCAGGCAGGAGGAACAGAATATGTAAGGTTTTATGAAGTGACTGAGTATACTCAAGAACAGATAAAGGATAGGTTTTACTGGAAAGCAAGTGGACTGAGATGGGACAAGAGAAAATGAAAGTAAGTACAGAAAGACATAAAGATTCTGCAGTTCTGCAAGGGATGGTTAGCTGAATCCTTAAAGAGTTTAAGCAGAACAATTTATTTAAATGTAATGATTTACCTTAGTTGTTTAATTTGCCTTTTAGGAAGTGAGAGAGGTACCTAGAGTGCATGCGGATGTGAAAAGGAAAGAGGTAAGTAGACTATTATTGTAAATTTTGCAATGACTCCAGTGCAATGTGGTTACTGACCTGTATTAAACAATACAGTGAGAAAAGAGAATATGTATATTTATGAAACAGAATCTAATGCAAACACTCTGTAATGAGATGGGAGTGAATTGAGTTGGGAATGGCACCCAACAGCTTGGCCTGACCCTCCCAGGAAAGCCCTTTTATCACTAAAATGATAAATCTGGGTTTTTTTAGACTGAATCTCAGTTGCTGGGTTTGTTAGACATCTACACACGTACAGGGTGAGATGTTTGATGATCCAGGGAGGCTGAATCAGAGAACCGTTCTGGAAGTAATCATCTCAAAATGGTAACTGGAACCATGAAAGTGAATGGGATCATCTAGGTATGTAGGGAGGGTACAGAAGAGCCAGGGAGGTGTACAGAGACCAGAAGAGACAGCTGGTGCAGTAGCAAAGAGGAACCCCAGGAGAATGAGTGATCAAAACTAGCCCCTAAGACAAATTCTTCAAAGTTCCCCCTCAACTGGGAAATTTAACAAGCAGTGGGGACATTGTAGAATTAGTTCACTGGCATGTTGCTATTGGAACCCATATTATAGTGTATACAGTAGAAGATTTCTGCTATTGCCAAATGATACTTCATGTTGTAAGACGTGTTAACTGTTTCAAACACTAGCTGAGTTTTTTTTGAAAAATAACATGAGTACATTTTTATAGAAATTAGGAAATATTATTTAAAGATTAACTGTTAAGTGAGGAGAGGAAAAAAGTAGAAGTGAAGTGAAATCCAGAGTCTAAGGAGTTTTATAAGACTGTAGACCTATAATTATGTTTACCTTCTGAAAATAGTCAATGGAGAGAGAAAGCTAAATATGTGAGGAGAAAGTGCAGTCACGAAGAGAGAATGCCCTGAAGAAGGGAGAGAGCATAGGATTCAAGGACAGTTTGATAACATGAAGAGAAAGTCATCCAGGAAGCAGAAGGCACTTTTTCCTTGTAACTAATAGAAAGGGATTTAAGGTAGTTGTGAGTTAAAGAAGCTGATGTTTATGAGACTGTACCTTATCTACTAATGGGAAAACTGATTTTAAAAATTGATAGCCTCCTAAAGTACATGGTAAAAGAAAATACTAATGTACAAGCTCTTATAGTAAGAGCTGAAAAGATTTTCTTTAAATATATTAATCTTCTTTATGTAAAGGCCAGGCTTATAGTTAATATGTGAGTCAGGCTAACCATGAAGCAATAAGAAATAGTAGGGATTATTATTACTATTTATTTTAAAAATCAACTGTATATGAACCCAGAATAATCAAACTCACACAAATATGGAGTTGGGTGCAGCAGATAGACCTCGATTTTCCAATCTATTAAAAACAATCACTAAAGTAAGTGAACAAATTAAAATAGAATTTTGCAGATAGTGTTCAAATATGCCATATATATATAGAGAGAGAGAAAGAAATATATATCTCAATATATCAACAGCACTTAATAAAAATATGACTACTCCATATTCCTTCCTTTTCATCCATGTAGATTAAGCTCCCAAATAGAAAAAAAATATGTCTTCCATTTTCTTAAATAGTTTCACTTTGACAGCTTTCTGAATAGAAATTCATGAATACAAATATGGTGATCCTTTTCAAATTATGCATGAATTCTTTGCATAACTATTTGTTTTGTGTGTCTATGCTGGCTTTTAGCTAAGTAAGATTTCAAACAATAAGAATGAGAAACCAATACAAATTACAACAGAATTTATTTTGAACAAAATGAATTGGAATGTAAAATATCAAACTAATATCTATAAATGGGATTTTTTTTGGAAATGCATGAGTTTTTTACATTGCTCTCATTACTTTTTATAATATTAGGATAACTTGTTTCCTACCTTTATGTTTGGAGGCAAAGATTGTGGGTTATAATGTTTTACAGAGAGTATGATCTAAGCTTGCAGATATCAGAGCATTGAAAATAAGTAATATTTGCCAACTTATTTTTATTATTACCTTCTAGAGGGAAGGAGTCAGCCAAGGGTTTTCTTAGTTTTCCATCATATTAAGAAATCATACACTTTTATATTTGCACTGCTGTTCAAAGTCACGGTATAGAGTAACCTACAGGCATTCTTATTGGGACCAGGGGTACATACAGACAAAAATGAATTTTCATTAATAGTGTTACATTATTTTTAAACATGTTGAGATTTATGCTTTGGAAATTAGGTAAATAGTGCTTGAAAAAAGTGCTTTTGAATGTCTTGTAAGAGAACATGTTAATGCTTATATAATTCTATATCACCAATGAATTTTTAACTGGCTACTCTTTTCAGTACTTTGCCAAAAAAGAGCATATTTTCCACGGCATTTATTCTTTGAGGTGAGAGCGTCACAAATTTCCATATAGTTTGTGTTTTAACTTGGCCATTTAAATCTCCCTGATGTTTGACCCAAATTCTGGAAATAGAAAAAAAAATGTATGAAATAGTTGTATTTTACAGATTTCTTAGTAAAATCATCAATGTGGCACTTTGTTTTATATACTCCTATAACCAAAAGGACCCATTAAGTAACCAGTAATATATTTGAACCAATTTGTAGGCATTCTGCATATTATATGTGGACTAAACAAAATATCAGTAATTAACATAAGATGTTTATTTTATATTTGTGAATACTATTATTGCTGTTACATATCAATTTGGAAAGTATGTAGAAGAACAAATATTTTTGTTAAATGCTTTATCAAAAGATTTTTAAGCTATAAATATTAAATATAAATAATTCTATTAATTTTAATTATCATACTTTTAATGAGTAATAGTTTTACCTTTGTTGCTACTGACTATATTTGTGCATATTTTAGTTGTTTCTAAATGCTTAACATACATCAGGTGACAAATTCTTAATTCAGGGTTTAAATTATTAATTAAGTCAGTTAGTTCTTTAGAACAGCTCAGTTTAAGAATGAACATTAGAAGACTATCATATATCACAGTTATAACTTATATACATGGCTAACAGACTGCTGGATGGAAAAATTATTAATTTAACAGAGTTTTTTATACTACAAAATACAGTGGGATTAGAGAATTACTGATATATGTATAGAATTAAAAAAAAATATTTGTTTGTCCTACAAATAAAATCTAAGGAGCATATAATCTCACAGTACTATCCCTAGTTTTGGGAACCTTCTAAATAGCAAATAAAATGTTTATTATAAATAGTAACCTAATTTATTGATGTTTACTGTATTCTGAGCTAAGATAATAATTACAGTGATTTTCTCACTGAATCTTCATCACACTAGTAAGAGACAAGTAATATTCCAGTTTCCATAAAAGATAGTGATGCATTTCCAAAACCACAGAGTCCTTAAGTATTGACTCCACTATTTAAACTTTGCAGTCTGCTTTCAGAGCCTACATATTTACCCACTATATTATACTGCCAAAGAATGACTTTTTTCTTCCATATATTAAATATGATTTCTAGTTATCAAGTGAAGGTGAAATTTCTGCTTCACCTTTTTCTTTAATATTATGTTTATAAAGTAGTATTCATTTCTGATAATCTTTCATCAGTTCCTTCTTTTCAGACATCAACCTGAATCTTTTGCATCTCTAATTCTATTCATCATATTTTAATTGTCTTTCAGAAATAGGAGGTAAATCTGAGGTGCCCTGTGGCTCAGGTGGTTAAGTGTCTGACTCTTGGTTTTGGGTTCATGTTATGATCTCATGGGTCTTGAGATACAGCCCCAGGTCAGGCACCACACTCAGTGGGGAGCCTGTTTGAAGCTTCTCTCCCTCTGCTCCTCCCCTCTCATTTTCATATGCTCTCTCTCTTTCTCTAAAATAAATAAATAAATCTTGTAAAAAAAGATACAGTAAATTTAAAGTGAGGATAATACCTAATTCTATAAGAACATATATATTATATACCATATAATTATATATTATATGCCATATAATATATATTTTATATAATATATATATACATACACAGTGCATATTCATACACACATTTTGTTTTTTGGTTTTGAACTGTCACTAGTTTTTGCCAGCATTTCAAATTTTTATAAACTTCCCTGGAGCAGGTTGAGTATCCACATCTAACATTTATCTATAGCAAGTGTGAGACTATGAAATCTAAGATGTATGTTCCTTGCTTTTATAAAATGGAATTGTTCACTTCTTGCATAACAAATTCTTAGCGGTATCTGTAAATGGCAAATACATTGAAAAAAATATCTATCCATAACAAAACTTATCTTTCCATTGATTTCCATATTAAAAGTCTACCAAGTTAAAAATGTGAAAATCAGTGGAAGGGACACAAAGTTGATTTCAAGAGCCCATGGAGTTAAATTCAGCTTGGGGCATGGGATATTAAAGGATGATATGAGAGAATCTACAACATGTCTATGTTTTAAGAGTTGAGACATTGTGGGAGCAGTTCAGATAGAGGGTCAGTAGTGAGTGAGCAGAAAAATAGCCCAAATTGTGAAGGGGAGAATAATAATGCTGAGAGTGGCAAATGAAGTTCAATATTAGAGAAATCTTCTGCAATATGTGGATAATAGTAAAACAGAAATTAATTAGTTTAATACTGTACATTTTGCTAAACAGCATATCTTTGTTTAACAGGTCAGGTGAACACTGGTTCCATGGTATTTCAAGGTATTAAGTGACCTGGCAGACAGCCTAGTAAAAGAAAAGCACTTTGAGAGTGTTTATGTGCAGTTGTTCAGAATCCCATAACAATGACTACCAACTAGATTTTAGTCAGTAATCTTAACAATCACTTGATCTTAGCCAAAAGGCCAAGAAGCGATTAGTAATCTTACAATCAGATAGTAAAATAACCTGTGTGGCCTTACTGGTTTTTAATTTATTCATTTTAGTAATATAATGGTTAATTTTAATTTTGACTAGGGAGAGATGTTACATTAAAGTGTTAAAGTGTGTTGGTTACGTGGGACAGATGTCTAATTTATATATTGATCTAAGTTTATTGCTTATGCATATAGATCAAAACAACTAAAATGTGTTCTTATTTTTTAAATACAAAAGCAAAAGGAAAGAAAACAGTGACCACAGTAATAAAATTCCTTGAATGTGTTAAGAACCTGACAAAGGTAGTCTTATTTTCATTGGCAGAGATCCCCTAGTAGAAAGCAAACTAATAGACATTAGTTAATGCTTGATATATGTCCATTTTCATATCTACCCAAATATTCCTTATCTGTAGGTATCTTTTCAAAAATACACCAAATTTCTTAACTCCACAAATACCTAATTTAGAATAAATGATTGGCAAAGCAGAAAATAGCCTTATGGTTCCTGTGGTCAAATCTCAATTTTAAAATTGAAGAAACTTGCCCCCCCAATATGAAGTAACTTGTTCTGAATTCTCATTCAAGGATTTTATCATAGCATTCTGGTCTCTGTTATGAAAGACTTCTGAATGCCATTAAAGATGACACTGTGAGTGCGCCTATCTATATATTTTAACTGTTTTAGTTAAGAAGTACATCAGGATCTCCTGGGTGGCTCCAATGCTTAAGTGTCCAGCTTTGGCTCAGGTCATGATCTCAGGGTCCTGAGATCCAGGTTGTTTTGGGCTCCACATTCAGCAGGGAGTCTGCTTGGCCCTCTACCCCTCCTCCTGCTCATTTCTCTCTCTCTCTCTCTCTCTAAGATAAATAAAATATATTTTATAAAAGAAATACATCATATTCTGGTTTGGTAATTCTACTCAATGCCCATTGTAATTTAGAGAACAAACCTAGGCATTATTTGCTACCAGAAGTAAATAATAAAAATCAACTAAGCTGTTTTTTAACTTTGTCGACAGGTCTGGAATCCTAGATATAATAGAGTCTGTTCCTTTTTGCTTTTCTTAGCTGCTTTTTCTTTTCAGAATGCACCTTTCTCCTATACACTGAAGTGGGTCTCTGGGTCTTTTAGAGAATGGATAATGATACTGGATGGCCTAATCGGCAAAGGCATTACTTGAGAATGAGTTGGGGGAAGTCGGAGGGGGTAACTTTTAAGATTCTGATGGAACCAGACAGGTAGAGGATGAACAAGATAGTCAGTGTGTTCGCAGCAAAATGGGACAGGTGAAACATGTTGTTTATTGTCTGTCACTCCTCATAAGGATGTAAAATTGATGGAGGCACTTTGGTTCACTCCTATATTTCCAGTCACTAGAATAATGCGTAGCACATTGTTGATATACAGTAAATTTTTGTTGAGTGAATGGTGATGCTCTGGATTTTCTGAGAAATATAAATTGGATGTCTCAATAAACCAATAAATATTGTATGGAAATAATTTGCATATATGTATTTCTTCGATTCCAGTGACCTTATTTAATTTGGGGGGAAAAGACTGCCTTAGGCCTATCAGTTTTGCATCCTAATAATGATAAGGCAGTTTTTTATGTTAAAACAGGAAAGTCAACACAAATATATATTTCTAAATTAATAGAAAAAATGTAACAAAATATTGAACCAAGTGTAAGTTAAGAAGAATTACAGTAAAATTTTTAGGGAGTTTTTGGGCATAACGTAATAACCAAAGATGGGCATTGTTCTAAAATAGAATAATAATACAGATAATAAAAATCAACCCTAGGAATTGAAAATGTAGAAGGCCAGCAAACTGTAGGTATTAAAAAATCAAGACAGCGAGTAAAATACTTCCCCACTGCAATATAACATTTACAATTGCAGTATGCATATGTCCACAGGATCTTGGAATATTTGTAGTTATGGGTCTTTAAAGATTAGATTCCTACTTCAAAATTCAGAGGCTCTAATTATCTCAGATGTGGAGGAAAATCTTCCATTGTCCACTTCTCTTAATTTAAGTTCCAGGAAATTGTGACACTAAAAATATGTTGTTTCTTCTTTTATTTATAATACGTGCCTTGTTGAACTATTTGCTATGTGATATACACCATGCTTTTCTACTGTCTTATGTATTTTACCAATTTGTTTGCACAGCCAAATGTTGATAGCAGAGAGACTGTGACCTCTAAATTTTAGTGGTTTGCATTGATAATAAGACCAAATACAGCAAAGGAGGAATGTTGTGCTAGATGTAGAGCTGAATATAATAGATGGAGGAAATAATCTGGATCTTTATTTCAGAAAGCAATGCCCCTCTTATTCTTAAAAATTAATAATAATAAAATAGGGGACAGCTGCAAACCTAAGTAACTAGGAGATTTTTCTTTATCCTAAGTGTGCTGAGAGGGAGCTACTGGTTTCCAGGTAACTGAAGTGAGGCATCAATTAGTGGAAACCTAGAAGCAGTGCTCCAAGGAAGAGCAGAGGACAAAGAGTCCAGGCTTGATAAATGTTAGAGATATAAGAAGCAGAGGCTTATTTAAGTGTTTTATACGTCTCAGATTCTAGGAAGTATTTTTCTTGACCAGTAAGTGATCAGATGTATTAGAAATAGACTTGTAATTAATGTACCTATAGCTGAGAGACAGGTTGTTTAAGGGATTTATAAATCTCCAGATTTCCATATGTGAACTTCAACAATAATATCTGTGATAGGACTTTTGTTAATGGTTGTCATTAACAATTAACCAATGGTTATTAACCAATGTGGTACTCTAGACTCCCAAACCTTTGATAAGACCTCAACTATTTATTGTATTGCAAGTGTTTGTATAGAATTATCTATCCTCTATTAATCTCTCAGCATCTTGAGCCTAGAGACTTTACCTTATTTATCTCTATACCTAAGAGTTTATTAGTTCATGTGTATACTTACATCAGGCATTCAAGAGAGGAAGATAAATGAATCAACAATAAGCAGTCTATTAAGAGAAACTGGAGAAGAGAGTGGCATAGACTAATAGGCATTTTTCCAGGGTTTTAATGGGTCATACATATAGAGAAACCTTAATAGATGATAGCTTTTATTATTCATGTTAGGATGGAAGCAGAAATAAAACCAAAGATGGAGATAATATTTTAAAAGATCCTTAACATCAGTTTTACAATTTATTAAAGTTCAAGATTACTATTTACATAAATGAACACGAATTCTTATACTGATACTAATTTAAGTATATGTGAAGTAGCCTCAAACTAAGTGATGGTTCAGTATAGCTTTAATGCATTTTGTGACCCCAAACACAACACATTACTATGTGGTACCTAAAACAGAGTTGATTAGCATTTGAATATTTACCTTTTTCAGTCATTGATTAGAAACATACCCATGTTTCACATACAAAACTATACACAACTACACATATAAACATGCATTTGCACATGCATATATTTCTGTAAATATATATGTATATACTTATTTATACACAGACACACACATTTATATACACGAAGGAAAAAATTCTCGATCAGGAGGTATGGCAATCAGTAACTATTATACTTATTCATTATTCATCTATAGTAAATTATGGTCGAAAATGAAATAAAATCACATTATTCATATGATGTTCAATACATTTAGTAATATAATTCTTAAGGCTTACAAAATTTCTAATTTTGGTGATATGGTAATTTGAGACAATACCCTTTTTTTCCAGTATAAATTTCTGTAACCTCATCGTTTAGGAATTCCTGATCATTGTATTGTTAGTGACATTTTCCAATACTTAGCAACTCAATTATTTCAATTATTGGTATAGAAGTACTAGAACTTAATGAACTTAGGGAATAACATTGTAAACTATAGTGATTAATTCTAATTCTGGTTTTCCTGAATTAATATATTAATTTTTCAACATATCATAGTTTTTAAGTAGATAGGCTATTTTAATTGTAAGACTTTTTATGGGATACTAATAATAAATTTCTCATTCTCTATGTATAAATGTATCTCTGTTTATATCTGTATCTAACTGCCTGCATGTATACATGTGGATCTACAAATAAATATTGTTTTTCAATAAAATAAATTTTAATATTATGTGCCATAGAAACAATATGTGAAGAGTCATTAACTGAGAATTTTCTAAGATTGAGGAAATGACTTCTTAGGTCAAAATTGTACTGTGAGAAAAGACGGAGAAAGATAAATTTATAGCCAGATACAGTATAATGAAACTTGTAAATAATGAGGAAAAGTCTGTTTATCAAAAATTGAGGTAATTGGACTTAATAGCACACAATTTGCATCCATAGAAGCTAGAAAACATAGAGTTAAATCTTTCTAATGCCAAGAAATACTAACACTTTAGAATTTTATAAGCTAATAAAATATTTTTAGAGACTGAGACCAGCTAAAAGGAACACATTTTTAGAACAGGACTTTATAAATTTACCATCACAAAACCCTCACTAAAAGTTATTATTACAAAATGTACTTAACTAAATAGACAAATACAAGTCAAACATAAATAAGGATTACAAAAAATTGATATAATTAATTTGTAAATTACATTTGTTATTGAATATAAATTGCCCCCCCCAAAAGAGGGAAAACAAAAGATTGGCATATGTCATAGAAGAGATAAAACTGTAAAACAGGAATCAGACTACTCTCTATGCCAATTATCAAATATAAAATGATCCAAGAAAGTTATGTTTCTGCATTTCTTGAACCACCAATTTTAGAGTATAAATGCTGACAATATTTCTTTATCCTTTTCTTCTCCAAGTCTTATCCTGCCAATATAATTATATCACAATTTTTTATTAAATTGGTAGCAAATGTGAATATGTAAAATTGTTAATTTGAGAATCAAATAATGGGGAATTATCACATTACCATCTTACTCTCAAATTTCTTAAACATAATAATTATCTAATATTTCCATCACACTGCCTTCTATGTACTTATTAGTAGATACATTTTGCATACTTCCATAGACAGATCTTGTCCAAATGCTAACAAACATCAGATGTTTTCCTTATTATATTGTGATTTCCCTCCTGGGACTGCTTACTGTTACACTAGGTTCTCTGTGTTAAATAAAATAGCTCATGTGCTGGTCCCTTTTTTTTTTTTTTTTTGGATATTTTACTATGTAAGATTACTTGTGTTCCTCTTTCTTGCATTATTCCCTTAATATTCTGAAGAAAACCTTTCAGTAGTTTCTAAAGAAAGGAAAAAAAAAACATATTTGAGAAGTAAAATACTGAGTGCTTTATGATTCAAAACACCTTGATTCTTTCCATGTATTCTTTTTTTTATTAAATTTTTAATTTTTAATTTTTTATAACATATAATATATTTTTATCCCCCGGGGTACAGGTCTGTGAATCGCCAGGTTTACACACTTCACAGCACTCACCAAGCACATACCCTCCCCAATGTCCATAACCCCAACCCCCCTCCCCCCAGCAACCCTCAGTTTGTATTGTGAGATTAAGAGTCACTTATGGTTTCTCTCCCTCCCAATCCCATCTTGTTTCATTTATTCTTCTCCTACCCCCTTAAGCCCCCATGTTGCATCACCACTTCCTCATATCAGGGAGATCATATGATAGTTGTCTTTCTTCACTTGACTTATTTCGCTAAGCATGATACTCTAGTTCCATCCACGTTGTCGCAAATGGCAAGATTTCATTTCTTTTGATGGCTGCATAGTATTCCATTGTGTATATATACCACATCTTCTTGATCCATCCATCTGTTGATGGACATCTAGATTCTTTCCATAGTGTGGCTATTGTGGACATTGCTGCTATAAACATTCAGGTGCACATGCCCCTTTGGATCACTACATTTGTATCTGTAGGGTAAATACCCAGTAGTGCTATTGCTGGATCATAGGGTAGTTCTATTTTCAACATTTTGAGGAACCTCCATGCTGTTTTCCAGAGTGGTTAGACCAGCTTACGTTCCCACCAACATTGTAGGAGGGTTCCCCTTTCTCCACATCCTCGCCAGCATCTGTCATTTCCTGACTTGTTAATTTTAGCCATTCTGACTGGTGTGAGGTGGTATCTCATTGTGGTTTTGATTTGTATTTCCCTGATGCCGAGTGATATGGAGCACTTTTTCATGTGTCTGTTGGCCATCTGGATGTCTTCTTTGCAGAAATGTCTGTTCATGTCCTCTGCCCATTTCTTGATTAGATTATTTGTTCTTTGGGTGTTGAGTTTTCTAATTTCTTTATAGATTTTGGACACAGTCCTTTATCTGATATGTCATTTGCAAATATCTTCTCCCATTTTGTCGGTCATCTTTTGGTTTTGTTAACTGTTTCCTTTGCTGTGCAAAAGCTTTTGATCTTAATAAAATCCCAGTAGTTCATTTTTGCCCTTGCTTCCCTTGCCTTTGGCAATGTTCCTAGGAAGATGTTGCTGCGGCTGAGGTCGAAGAGGTTGCTGCCTGTGTTCTCCTCAAGGATTTTGATGGATTCCTTTCTCACTTTGAGGTCCTTCATCCATTTTGAGTCTATTTTCGTGTGTGGTATAAGGAAATGGTCCAATTTCATTTTTCTGCATGTGGCTGTCCAATATTCCCAGCACCATTTATTGAAGAGGCTGTCTTTTTTCCATTGGACATTTTTTCCTGCTTTGTTGAAGATTAGTTGACCATAGAGTTGAGGGTCTATTTCTGGGCTTTCTATTCTGTTCCATTGATCTGTGTGTCTGTTTTTGTGCCAGTACCATGCTGTCTTGATGATGACAGCTTTGTAATAGAGCTTGAAATCCGGAATTGTGATGCCACCAACTTTGGCTTTCTTTTTCAATATTCCTTTGGCTATTCGAGGTCTTTTCTAGCTCCATATAAATTTTAGGATTATTTGTTCCATTTCTTTGAAAAAGATGGATGGTACTTTGATAGGAATTGCATTAAATGTGTAGATTGCTTTAGGTAGCATAGACATTTTCACAATGTTTATTCTTCCAATCCAGGAGCATGGAATATTTTTTCATTTCTTTGTGTCTTCCTCAATTTTTTTCATGAGTACTTTATAGTTTTCTGAGTATAGATTCTTGGCCTCTTTGGTTACATTTATTTCTAGGTATCTTATGGTTTGGGTTGCAATTGTAAATGGGATTGACTCCTTAATTTCTCTTTCTTCTGTCTTGTTGGTGTTGAGAAATGCAACTGATTTCTGTGCATTGATTTTATATCCTGACACATTACTGATTTCCTGTACAAGTTCTACCAGTTTTGGAGTGGAGTCTTTTGGGTTTTCCACATATAGTATCATGTCATCTGCGAAGAGTGATAATTTGACTTCTTCTTTGCCAATTTGGATGCCTTTAATTTCTTTTTGTTGTCTGATTGCTGAGGCTAGGACTTCTAGTACTATGTTGAATAGCAGTAGTGATAATGGTCATCCCTGCCGTGTTCCTGACCTTAGCGGAAAAGCTTTCAGTTTTTCTCCATTGAGAATGATATTTGTGGTGGGTTTTTCATAGATGGTGGCTTTGATAATATTGAGGTATATGCCTTCTATCCATACACTTTGAAGAGTTTTGATAAGGAAGGGATGCTGTACTTTATCAAATGCTTTTTCAGCATCTATTGAGAGTATCATATGATTCTTGTTCTTTCTTTTATTGATGTGTTGTATCACATTGATTGATTTGTGGATGTTGAACCAAACTTGCAGCCCTGGAATAAATCCCACTTGTTCGTGGTGAATGATCCTTTTAATGTACTGTTGAATCCTATTGGCTAGTATTTTGGTGAGAATTTTCGCATCTGTCTTCATCAAGGTTATTGGTCTGTAGTTTTCTTTTTTGATGGGATCCTTGTCTGGTTTTGGGATCAAGGTGATGCTGACCTCATAAAATGAGTTTGGAAGTTTTCCTTTCATTTCTATTTTTTGGAACAGTTTCAGGAAAATAGGAATTAGTTCTTCTTTAAATGTTTGGTAGAATTCCTCCAGGAAGCTGTCTGGCCCTGGGCTTTTGTTTGTTTGGAGATTTTTGATGACTCTTTCAATCTCCTTACTGGTTATGCGTCTGTTCAGGCTTTCTATTTCTTCCTGGTTCAGTTGTGGTAGTTTGTATGTCTCTAGGAATGCATCCCTTTCCTCCAGATTGTCAAATTTGTTGGTGTAGAGTCGCTCATAGTATGTTCTTATAATTGTTTGTATTTCTTTGGTATTAGTTGTGATCTCTCTTCTTTCATTCATGATTTTATTTATTTGGGTCCTTTCTCTTTTCTTTTTGATAAGTCTGGCCAGGGGTTTATCAATCTTATTAATTCTTTCAAAGAACCAGCTCCTAGATTCGTTGATTTGTTCTATTGTATTTTTTTGGTTTCCATTTCATTGATTTCTGCTCTGATTTTTATGATTTCTCCTGTTGGGTTTAGGGTTTCTTTCTTGTTCTTTCTCCAGCTCCTTTAAGTGTAGGGTTAGGTTGTGTACCTGAGACCTTTCTTGTTTCTTGAGAAAGGCTTGTACCGCTATATATTTTCCTCTCAGGACTGCCTCTGTTGTGTCTCACAGATTTTGGACCGTTGTGATTTCATTATCAATTGTTTCCACGATTTTTTTCAATTCTTCTTTAAACTAGATAAACTAGTTTAAAAACGTTAAAAAAGAAAAGGGTAAAAGTTAAAAAAAAATTTTAGCAGAAGAAGAGAAAAAGAAAATTGAAAAAGAAAAAAAAAATTTAAATTAACTCCAAGACTAAAGAATCATGGGAAGAAAGCCATGAGTTCCGTGCTTTGCTTTCTCCTCCTCTAGAATTCTGCTGCTCTCCTTGGTATTGAAACCATACTCCTTGGTAGGTGAACTTGGTCATGGCTGGATTTCTTGTTGATCTTGTTGAACAGGGAGGGGCCTGTTGTATTGATTCTCAAGTGTCTTTGCCCCAGGCGGAATTGTACCGCCCTTACCAGGGGCTGGGCTGACTAATCCCTTCCGTTTTGCTTTCAGGAGCTTTGGTTCACTGTGCGCTTTCTGTAGAGTTCCAGAGGATGGGAATACAAATGGTGGCCTCCTGGTCTCCGGTCTGGAGGAGACGAGAGCCCGGGGCCCCACTCCTCAGTGCGCCCTCAGAGAACAGCACCCAGTAATTCCTGTCTGCCAGACCTCCGGCCGCACTCCGAGCTCACCGAGTCTGAGCCTGGTTCAAGGTAACCCCGAGCTGTGAGCTTACTGTCGGCTCTGTCTCTGTTGCCCACTTCCCCGTTCTAATACCTGCAAGCTCTGCGATGCTCAGACACCCCCGATCCTAATGTGACTCTGCGGGACCTGAGGCCACGCTGACCCTGTGTGGGCTTCACCACAGTTTAGCCTCTGGAGCGATGTCCCTCAGAGGAATAGACTTTTAAAAGTCCTGATTTTGTGCTCCATTGCTCCGCCGCTTGTTGGGAGCTGGCCCCTCCCCCCGGGGGTCTATCTTCCCGTCGCTTTGGATTCACTTCTCCACCAGTCCTACCTTTCAGAAAGTGGTAGATTTTCTGTTTCTAGAATTGCTGTTCTTCTTCTCTTCGATCTGCGGATGGATTTGTAGGTGTTTGCAATCTTTAGATAAGCTATGTAGCTGATCTCCCGCTAGCTGAAGTAATCTCAGCCTGCTACTTCTCTGAATGCTGAAAACCTAACCAAATGTGGTAAGGCATCAACCTACAGGTATTCAAAAAGTGGTTAGTTCAAATAATTCATTTAAAAAACAAAGAAAATCACAAACAAAACCTAGACATAGTAAAATTGCTAAATAACACAGTCAAATTAAAATTACTAAGTTCAGCCAGTGAGTAAGGACACATTGTGCCTAGGCTCTATCCACCATTTAAACACACCCTCTGATCTCCATAAAGGGATCCTGCTGCAGCAAGTGGGGTGACTGACAGCTCCTAGCCACTATACTTTTAGATCCACAATGCCATTGGCTTTAAGGCTTTTACTTCCTTCAGTTCTTCCACCCTACACAGATGGAATGATAGTGCTAGGCCACTCTTGCCTAATGTTAGACTTCTTTAATTCTCAAGGTTTTCTCAAAAACTGTTTAACATTCTGGTCAAGACTTTCTCAGAAATCTCCTGGTAACATTCTTCTTACCCAATTCTTTCTACTTTCACAGATGTAAAATGTTCATGAGTCTGTAGCCTCTTTTCACCTATGATGTACTCCCGCTCTCAGGATTCTTCACACACATTTCTCTCAAAGACTTTCTTAAATGTCTATTCCCTCTTGGCATCTGCTTCTCTGACACCCAAACACATAGAAGACAAACTCCATTCACATCAAAAACAATAGAAAGTTGAAGATAATTGAACGATATTCCTAATCTGCTAAATGTAACAAATAAGTTATTCCAGAATCCAGAATCCAGTGAAACATTGTTTAAAAATTGAAATTAATAGGCTTTTACAGATAAAAATAATACATTAATGAAAGCTGAGTAGTCAGGAGAATTATGCAAGAAGAACTGCTAAAGCCTCATCCTTCACGTGGAAGAGAAATCATACTACATGGAAGCTCAAATGTACAAAGACTGAAATGAATGATAAATTGTATGTATGGTAATAAATACTAAAAATACTTTAAAATATTGTTTTATCTTTCTCTAAAGAGAACAAAAATTAAAAAAAAACACACCATTGATGAAACAGTAAGTGTTAAAAACATGTTAATTATTTGAGAAATTAATAATATTGGTAAATGCCTTGGAATTGTGATCAAGAAAAGAGAAAGCAAATAACAAATATCAGCAAGGAAAAGGGATAACAATACAGATTACTTGAACATTAAAATAAAATATTATTAATTAATTTGTGCTAATAAATTTTAGGACTCATTAAATAGACAAATAATTTGAAATTAAAAATTACACATTTTAAGACAGATAAATAGACAAATTGCAAGTTACAAAACTTGCAAAAAAGGAAAAAAAGGAAATTTGAGTAGCTTTATATATACTGAAGAAATTAAGTCTATAACCTAAAACTTCCTCAGGAATTTATATCAAAATTGTTTCATGCATGATTTCTATCAAACAACATTCATAGACATAGACATAAAAATCTCTAATGCAATATTTTTTCCTAAAACAATATTAACAGACTAAATCTAATAGTTTATTAAGTAGATAATATAACTAAGTGAAGTTTATTCATGTACTATAATATTGGTTAAATTTGTAAAAGTTTGTCATTGTTACAAGGACATTATTTCAAGAAATGCAGAAACATTTATGATGCAACCCAATCCTCAATGGTAAAAACTCTCAACAAACAGGAATTGAAATGAATTTATTTAATCTGATAAATCTCATTAGCTATCTTCATACATTTAGCTAACATATATGTAATAGTGAAATATTGAATTTATTTCTCCTAAGATTGAGACCAGAGCAAGTTGTTCACTCTCCATTTCTATTCAACCTTGTCCTCAAAGTCCTAGTCAATGCAAAAATGACAGTCATTCAATCAGTATAAGATGTAAAGTCTAATTGAAGAAGTGAAAATACATTAACAAAGCTTATAATTCCTTATCTATAATATTAAAAAATATTAAAAAGCTATAAAAATTAATACATGAATATAGCAACATTGTAGTATACAAATTTGTTGCACAGAAGCAAACTGCATTTTTAATATACTGACAGTGTAAACCATAGAACATTACATTTAAAATGCCATTTACAATTGCATAAAAACATAAAAATAAATTAGAAATAAAATTAACCACATTGGAGTAAAAACTGCTCTTTGCTGAAAATTGTAAGACATTACAGACAGACTATAAAGGAAATAAGATAAATAGAAAGCTATATCATAATCATAGTTTGGAAGTTACGGTTTTTAAAAGATACCAGTTTTTCCCAAATGGTTCTGTGGTTTTAATGCAATATTGGTAAAACTTTGAAGATGTTGTTTTAATAGAAGGTGAAAAGTAAATTCTAAAGTTGATTTCCCCATTATGGAAATTTATAGGGTCTATTGTAGCAAACACTGTCTTGAAAATGGAAAAAAAAAAAATTTGAGGCCATATACAACCTGATCTTAAGTTCAATATAAATCCACAGCAATCAACAGTCGATGATATTTCATTAGAGTAGACAAATCAATAAATGAAAATTTGACCCACAAAATAAATTGATCTTTCTCAATACAGAAGGAAAAATCGCTTCATCAAGTAAACTGGGAAAATTAAATAAATTCATGGAAAAATATGACCCTCAATTTCTATACCACCCAATACACCAGGATTAGTTTGAGATGGGCCATGGGTATACATATAAAAACTAAAGCTTTAACATTTCTGGACAAAAGTATGGGAGAAAAATCTTTGCACAAATCGTTTCTCAAAGTGAGCTTCAAAATCACTTTCTAGGAGAAACAGAAACTTGATCTTCATCAAAATTTAGTGTCTTCTGATTAAGAGATCCTGCTAACTAAATGAGAAGATAAGCCACAAACTGGGTAAAAATATTCACGACCCATACTTCTAACAAAGGGCTTGTATCAAGAATTTTTTAAGCTCATGCAAATAAAAAAAGTACTGGTAAGTCAGTGGAATTTTGCAAGAGAGTTTTTGTTTTTGTTTTTTAATAAAAAGAGAGTAAAAATGACCAAAAAGGAGCACCTGGGTACCTAGGTGGCTTAGTAGGTTAAGCATCTAACTTTTTTTTTTTTAAGATTATTTATTTATTTATTTGACAGAGAGATACAGTGAGAGAGGATCACAAGCAATGGGAGTGGGAGAGGGAGAAGCAGGCTTCCTGCAGAGCAGGGAGCCCCATGTAGGGCTGGATCCCAGAACACAGGGATCATGACCTGAGCTGAAGGCAGATGCTTAACGACTGAGCCACCCAGGTGCCCCTAGCATCTAACTCTTGATTTTGGCTCATGCCTTGATCTCAGGGTTGTTAGATCTAGCCCCAGTTGGTCTCTGTGCTCAGTGGGAAGTCGGCTTGATATTCTCTCCTTCTGACCTTCCCCCATGCTCTCTTTCTCTCTCTTGCTCTCTCTTTCAAATAAATAAATACATCTTAAAATTTAAAAATAAATAACTAATAAGTACACAAATGAGTACTTTACACCATTAGCTCACAGGGAAATGCAAATTGAAATCAGGAGGACAAACCCCTTTACATGCACTAAAGTGGTCGAAATAAAAAGACCAACACTACCTAATGTTGGTAGTGGAGGTACAAAATAGCATAATCAATTTGGAAATAAGTGTGTACATCAGTTTCCTATAAAGTTAAACATACAACTATTCTATGACACAGGATTTCTCATTCCTGTGACATATCAGTCCAAGATAAATGAAAACTTAAAACCATGAAAAATCTTGTACAAGAATGTTGCTAGCATCTCATTTATAAAAGCCTCAAACTAAAAGTAATCAAAAGGTCCCATAAAAGTGTGATTTAATCATGTATATTTATATAACGGGATAATAATAAATAGCAAAAAATAAATAGCAATAAAATACAACACACAAAAATATGAAGGAATCTCCAAAACATTGTGTAGAACAAACAAGCAAAATACACACAAAAAATAAATAGTTCATAGTTTTATTTATGTGATTCTAGAGAGATAATTAATATCTGATGGTAAAAGGTTCGTAGAAAGAGATAGTTTCATCCTGGTAGGGAGAATTGTTGGAATAGGAATAAGAGACAACTTTCTGGGATGATGACCTGACCAAAAGTTTCTGTGTCTTGATTTATATGTTCATAAAGGAGGCCTTTGTATTTGTCAAACACATTGAATTGTATTCTTGAGATCTTTTTCATTTCATTGTCTATAAATTTTACCTCAGTACAAAATAATTAATACAAACCTCGAATTATAAAGAGACATGGTTGAAAGATCCTATATCAAAAGTTTCAATAAAAATATGTTGCCCTAAAACACAGACCTCTCTCTCCCTGTCTCCCTGTCCTGACTATATGTTAGGATCTATGCTAAATGCTTCCCATACATAAACTTACCCTTCACAGTAACCCAATAATATAACTAGTACAATTACCTTTCTTTTAGGCAAATGACAACTGAACCTTAGAATTGTTAGATAATTTGCCAGTGACTGTTATGCTCATGTGTGACAGAGCCAGTTCTACTTCAAAGAATCTGAATTGACTGTTTTGCTCTTCCTTCTATGGCATTCTTTTTTAGTTAAACATAAAGATGTTCTCTGTTAGCTTAAACTACACTCTGCATTCTCATGCCATAAACTGTTTATATTTGGTAGTGTTTCCAAACAGTTCAGTAAACAGCTTAGCTCTTGAAACTGACAAGTATCTTCAAAATTTTCCATAGTGAATGCCCCGAAGTTTGCCTTCACTGACAGTGGAAAGCCATTATTATTCACTAATGTTAGAGTATAACTAAGAAAAAATAATATTGGAACCTGTTTTGAGTTTCAGTGATAATAGATTACTCTTGCATAAAGCTAGCTAGACAATCCATCCAAAAAAAAAGACCACATGTATTATCCAGAAATGAAAATATCAATAGTAATTTCTAGTAAATGTTTAGTAGTTTCTCATGGTATATTCTTCTAATATGAAAGAGTGGACATTGTAACCTCAGTCATTGTAACCCCCATGCTCTCTTTCTCTCACTTTCAAATAAATAAATACATCTTAAAATTTCATTAAATTTAATTACATTAAAATTTATTGAGAAGCAATAAGTTTCTCAACTGTGATGAAGTTGGTAAAATGTATCATAATTTGCAATGTATCAAATTTAAGAAGTTGAGAATACAGGGCAAAAATGATTGTTGGCAAATGTTTTCCAGATTCTTCTGAATTGTCTATTGCTAAATATAATAACTGAAAAATGAAAGACATTCTTTAGCTATAAGATTTATCTTTCTTTATAGTTGAGAGAAAGGTATAGGAAATAGAATGGAGAATTATGATTTGTTTACTAGTCTAAGGAATAAAAATAACTAATGTGTAAGTCCATTCTGACAGCTAGTAGCTTGGCACTTTTCAAAAGTTAGCCAAACTCGTAGACTCTTTCATGATTTTAAAGCATGTCATATGGATAACTTATATGATTTATATATAATATGGTTTATTTCTTATAAACACCATGGTAGTTGGGAATACACATTAGGTCCAGGTTTATTAATCCACATTTCCCATCTCTGCTTGGAATATAAGATTTATGAAAGTCGATGACAGTCTATTCCTCTGGACTTTAATAATAGATGCTTTTAAGTAAAAATTCCCAATATCTGAGTCACCTTCCCAGTTTTGAGACATCCATATTTGTTTAGATTCTTGGAAAGAGAAATATATTTTTCTTCAGAAAAAAGTTTGAAGGAACAGACTCTATCTTTGTCCTTTGGCACCAAGCATGAGAACATGTTAGCTAGATTTTGCCAATCCACCAAGGATTTTGAGTTTTCAACACATGACTCAAGATCAAGGAAAAGTGAAATTGGAATCTTGGTGGTGATGGGGTGGGGACAACATGCTGTTCTTATCAGCATTTGTATGTCCAAATAGAGACAGGGATATTTATTAGAAATAGCACTATCTGTATTCCAAAGCCCAATTCTTCCAATTATCTCGGGAAACCTATAGGTTTATTTTCCTGTTGACACTAGAGAATGTTGCTAACATGTGCGTTCAGAACTCTGGCTGAGACTGAAACACCTATTGTACAACTGCTCTTGACACAAATTTAAGTCATTGAGACAGCCATATAAAATCCTAAATGCTAATGAACATGCTCTTGAAGTGGAGAAAAAAATTAAGACATTGTATTTTTGGAAAAAAAGAAAAGTAAAGAAAAAGAAAATATAGGTGGGGGGGGGGGACTGATAGAGTATCAAGAGAAAAGTAGCAATATGCCAACCAAAGACAGGATGAAATTAGAAAATGGATCTAGAGACTATCACTGAGGGCATATCCCTTAGTCAATGCATTGCCTATAATGTTTTGTCTGCCTGTTGAAGGAAGAAAAAATGGGTAAAGTCAATCTATTTCTGAAAATGCTAGCAGAGGAGTCAGATTTTTGTGGTTCTTTGATAGAATGAGTAAAGCACGAGGAGTAGCAATGAAATGACATGATGTTGAGTACAATTCAGTTCTGTAAGAACTATAAATTCTGTAAGATTCAGTTCTGTAAGATAAACTAACATGAAATTTCTGAGTACTGAGAATATCTCTTCTTCTAAATGCACTAAGCTTTTATAAAACATTTTTATTGATTTTAATGATCAACTTTAAATTTCAGAAATACTATACATGCTTGGATATATGTCTAAAGGGTTGTATATGAAGCGCCTATTCCACACATCAATATTTATTGATTTGAATGGAAAGTATATTTTCTTTATTTTGAGGCATCTTTGCTTAGAACAATGAATATCTGAGGGCAGTATCAGGAAATAATGTGCTGAGTAGAAGTTGTATTTTTGAGAGGAATAAACCATGAATGAAGCTCATATTTTGAGGAAAATTATAATTAGATTTGAAAGTATTTGTAGAAAACAGGTAAGCTAAATCTGGTAAATATACTGAAGGAATGAAGAAAGTCACATTAGATTTATATCTAATTGAGTAAGAAAGAGTTTAGCATATACATATTTGAGAAACTCCCAAGACTTTTTAGTAATTTTGACAGCATAATACCTAAAATCAATCATTTCAACACTGAATTAGATCTCTCTTATCATATGTTAGTAATTCAATTGAATTTACAAAATAATACCTTATTGAAAGTGACATTACCAAAACTCAGGACTGATTTTAAAACGTGTCAATATGTTTCAGAGATTGTAAAAACTTTGATGACTGCCAAAGATCTTTCACTGCAATTCATAAGCTTTTTGTATTATGCTGTAGTTCCCTAGCTAGCTCTGCACAGCCTGTATGTTAATGAATGGTATATAAAGAGTCCAGAAATTCTCCCACTAGTACAAGTAATTTATATTTCTTGCATTTACCTGAATGATTTAAAACATTTACAATAATTTTATGATATCAGGACAATTACGTCAGTTATAGAACTAAATTATCAATGATTTCCTGGGAGGTGCTATACCAAAACTATATTTCTTTTTTTTTTTCCAAATTATTTATTTTCAGAAAAACAGTATTCATTATTTTTTCACCACACCCAGTGCTCCATGCAATCCGTGCACTCTATAATACCCACCACCTGGTACCACAACCTCCCACCACCCCCGCCACTTCAAACCCCTCAGATTGTTTTTCAGAGTCCATAGTCTCTCGTGATTCACCTCCCCTTCCAAGTTACTCCAACTCCCTTCTCTCTAACACTCCTTGTCCTCCATGATATTTGTTATGCTCCACAAATAAGTGAAACCATACGATACTTGACTCTCTCTGCTTGACTTACTTCACTCAGCATAATCTCTTCCAGTCCCATCCATGTTGCTACAAAAGTTGGGTATTCATCCTTTCTGATGGAGGCATAATACTCCATAGTGTATATGGACCACATCTTCCTTATCCATTCGTCCGTTGAAGGGCATCTTGGTTCTTTCCATAGTTTGGCGACTGTGGCCATTGCTGCTATAAACATTGGGGTACAGATGGCCCTTCTTTTCACATCTGTATCTTTGGGGTAAATACCCAGGAGTACAATTGCAGGGTCATATGGAAGTTCTATTTTTAATTTCTTGAGGAATCTCCACACTGTTCTCCGAAGAGGCTGCACCAACTTGCATTCTCCACACTGTTCTCCGAAGAGGCTGCACCAACTTGCATTCCCACCAACAGTGGAAGAGGGTTCCCCTTTCTCCACACATGTTGTTTCCTGTTTTGTTAATTTTGGCCATTCTAACTGGTGTAAGGTGATATCTCAACGTGGTTTTAATTTGAATCTCCCTGAGGGCTAATGATGATGAACATTTTTTCATGTCTCTGATAGCCATTTGTATGTCTTGATTGGAGAAGTGTCTGTTCATATCTTCTTCCCATTTTTTGATGTTTGCCTGATTCGTGTGTGTTGAGTTTGAGGAGAAGAGAGCTATGGCACATATGCAAATGGCTATAGATGAGTTGTTGATCTTACCGCATTTTAAAAGAATGGAGCAATTTAAAAATATTCCAAGGTTTTAAAGTTTATAACAAATGAATTATTAAATACAATTTATATATGTTACAATTTATGTAACATTATTTCATGTATAAAACAAAAATCAGTTAATAACCATTTATTATAAGTTATTCACTCCTGATAATTCTCTTCTTTGATTTAGTGGAACATGATTTTAAGAATTTAGGTACTTGGATCAATTTGATTTGCTGGAAGAAAATTAGTATCTATACATATTTTTACTCCTTCCATGATTTTTCTGACAACCCTTTGAAAGTAACTTTTGATGCTTAAAAATGAAAATCTGTAACTAGCTGCTTAAAAATGAAAATCTATAACTAGCTTAAAATAATTATTTCTGGAATCCTTTTAAGGATCCAAAGAATTAATTAAACTTGATATTTTAATGATTTTATATATTCAGGAATGAAAATCATTAAAGCTTTGATTTTTGCTTCACCATTTAAAGATCCTGATGTAGAAGCTATTTTCAGAGGTAACCTGTTCCTGTCTTCCCCAACTAGCAGAGCCCATTAAAAAAAAAAAAAAAAAAAATTCCATTAGAACTCACCCATTCTTAATAACAAAAAAATCAAAAATGAAACAAAACAACCAAAAAATACCAGATGACTGATTATATTTTTTCTCCTCTGAGGAAGCCAGTAGAAGATGGTATTTTATACACATTTTATAAGAAAGTTACTAGATTCTTCCCTAAAATATCACTCATGCTTCTTCGTAAGACTTTTGTGTCTGTTCAGTGTGTTATTCACTTGGATGTAAAGATGAAAAGGAATATTTCATGCCCTTCATGAGGTTATTAGCGAGTCAGGGAGACAAACATGTAAAATAGTAAAAAAATGGAGTAACTAGAATAAATAGAGCTCTAAATAAAAGAAGTTCAATTACAAAAGGAAGAGTTAATAACTGTGCTCCAGGACTAAGAGAAAGTTTCCCTGGCAAGTTATATTGGAATAAGAACTTGAAAGGTGACTAGATTTAACGAGACTGAAAAAGGAGGGATACCCAGGAAAGAGGAAGTCACATTGCAAAAGTTTACTCATGTGAAATGGCAAGAAATACTGGAGCACTTGACCACACAGATCCAAATAATTTATACTGCTAAATTTTATTTATTTAAGGGTTTTAATATTAAGTATTTGTAAAATCTCCTTAATGTAGACAAGTCATATTTGAGAGAATATAATTTACAAACATATATATTAAAAGTAGACAAAACCCCCAGAATATTAAAGTTGCTTGCTGAAAATTTTAAAAATATATTACATTTGATAGGTTCACTTCCAGGTGAAATTCTTCAATAGTTCATTAAGCATAGATTAGGAAGATGAAGAAAAGGAAAAAGACACTTCCAGGAAGTTTTCTAAGTTTTGCTAAGAAGTACTCCCACCATTCTTTTTTTTTCTTTTTGACACTAACATTTACATTGTTATATGGAATGAGGAGGAGGTGTGATATACATAGTGAGTTCAAAACATTGGTATAGGATTTGATAGCCTCTTACTAATAAATTGTAGGACTGTTTTTTCTCTATAGCCATATTTAAGAGGAAGAGAGGAGAGACTGGAGAGACAGAGGGAGAAGGAGAGAAAAGTAAGGGAAAGGAAAAAGGGGGAATAAGGCTGAATTTTGCAAAGATGCAAATTTGGGGATGATAGAATAGATGTTTCTAATAACTTAAGTCATATAAAAACTGTGTTCGGGCGCCTGGGTAGCTCAGTGGGTTAAAGCCTCTGCCTTTGGCTCAGGTCATAATCCCAGGGTCCTGGGATCTAGCCCTGCATCGGGCTCTCTGCTCAGCAGGGAGCCTGCTTCCTCCTCTCTCCTTGCCTGCCTCTCTTGCCTACTTGTAATCTCTCTCCCTGTGTCAAATAAATAAATAAAATCTTTAGTAAATAAATAAATAAATAAATAAAATCTTAAAAAGAAAAAAAAAGAAAAGAAACTGTGTTCATCACAAAAGCATGTGACTGACTTGAAGCTATTGAATCAGAAACACACATTTTTGGGGAAAAGATGGACAGGGTGATCTCATTCTTTTCTTAGGTTATATTGTTTTAAAGGATCTGTTTCAAAATTGTAACATATATAGTGAATACATACATACTTTTAGTGATGGTGAGTCTCCCCCCAAATTTCTTTCCTCTAAAAAAAAAAAAAAGTGGGGTTGCTGGTTGGTGTGTTTGCTTTCACTGAAAAGACTCCATTCTTTGGAAATCTTAGTTCCCTGTTTCATATATCTGCTTGTGATCCAGGAATAAATTCTGGTGAGTGGTTTTTTTCACTCCCCAGCTCCTGTCACTAGTAACTTGAGGAAGAATTGTATCATGTGTTCAATGGCCAGTTGTGTAAATTTAATCACTCACTAAACACTTTAAGAAACTCAAATTTCTCATCTCAAAAGATACAATGTCAAAACAAAAAAACCCATATAAGAAAAAAAAAGATACAATGTCAGAAACTTTATTTGGAAGGATTGAGGATTAGGAATGGTAATGTAGTTTAGATGCATACAGCAAGGATTTAGTAACATTACTAAATATATTGTCTTAATTATTATGTTATTATTAGCATTACTCATCATCCCTTTATAGACATATATTATAATTTCTACATCTATAATTTTATGTATAATGATATAGTTGTAATGCCTTCTCACCACACTGACATGTAAAGACTATTGAAGGAAGAAAGAATTGTGGGTGAGCAGCAAATTATTCAAAGGTACTCTAACCTTGTATCTATTTCCTATGATAGGATTAAAGAAAAGGATGATCATGAAAAGTCAAGCAGGTGAGAAAAATATATTTATGCCACATTAGAAAGAAGTACAGGAACAAGATAGCACTGAACCCAGTAACAATGTGATATTTTAGTGGCAAAATGGCAAATTTAACCCATACTAATACCAGCTCAAGACAATATTATTTCTGAATTCTGCTAGATTCATAGCCAGCCTCAAATTACATTCTCTGTTTATCTAATTGTTTCAGCATCAAAACACTATAATTTTTTTCCCTTTCTTTATGATTCTACTGCCCCAGATCATCATGATTATTATGGGTTTCCAAAGCATTTTTCAGAGTTTTATGTTTCTTAAAGGCTATGGAAAAGGTGAGTAGAATCATTTTGCATGTAAATGAAATAAAAACATTGAAGCATTAAATAACAATGAGGTTTAACAGCTTTGACTTCTGATACATTGTGTAGATTCTTGGTGATTTTTTTTAAATCCCATGTTAGTATTGATGTCTTGATAATGGAGTCTCTGCAGCACTGGGATAGATTTTTTTCCTTTCTTCCACCACTGGTGAAAGACTTGCCTAACTCCATACTTCTTGCAGATTATATTCAGCACACACAAAAAGAATACACCATGAACTCCTGTTTTATTTGGCTGTATTAAAACCAATACCTGCACCTCATTTTGCAAGTCACCTGCAGAGTAGGATAAAGGGATTAAAAAGATGTATTTTACTGTTTTCGTGATTTTTGCTTCTTTTCACTTCAACAACATGTATTTAGTGCCCACTATGTGTTAGAGGCTTCCTACTGGAAATCTTGGGAGATAAACATCAAAATTCCATTTCACAGATGCATAAACTGAAGTTGATCAGAGAATGTTTTGATGGAGGCCACAGAGGCACAAAGTGGGGAAGTTCAGTTATTTTTGAATTCCAGTATCGTGTTCTTTCCATTAGAGCTAAATTTGATGATTGGGATAGCATACTATGTTTCCATTTGCAGAAGTGCTTCAAGGAGATGCTATTCACAAATCCATTGATATATCTGCTGCCTGAAATTACTTTTATTTTCTGTTCTGAGTGAAAGTTGAAATATGACAGAAGACATCTGGGTTTGTGTCTGTTAGCGATCTATTCTCAAGTAATCTAAGCAAGTTAACTTTGATTTACTTGGATTTCAGTTATCTTTCCTGTAAATATGGAATTAATTAAATTTAGATAATTTTGATATCAAATAAAATAATTTATATAAAAACACACAGTGAATGGTAAAATAATCTATAGTTTTAAGGTATTTAGATGATATTCAGCTGTCTGATATTTTTCAAATCACAGTTCCAAAAAGAGATTGAACAAATATAAACTCACAAGTAAATAATAAGTTTGTTGTATTCTCTTTACCAGATAATTACCCTTGACTAGGAAGACTATTTTTCTTGTTCTTCTGCCCCCAGTTATGAGAGTTCAGGTGTGGAAAATGTGGATATTGTTAAACTCCAAATATAAAGATTTTTTTTTTTTTTAACTATCACTGTTCTTGAGACTGTTCTATTCACTGCATCTGCTTTCATTACTGGCATTTCCTTCCTAAACCATAGGAACTGTCCACAGCTCCTTCCGGTGAAACTGTTATCACTTCTTGCTAATCCTTTCATTTTCTGCTTTCTATTTTCATTTCAGACCGGTAGCACTGTTGCCAAATTTACCCTTTGAAAACTATTTTTTTATTGGTTTTCCTATTGCTCTTTCTTGGCTCTTTATGGTCATTCTTTATGTTTTCATTTGTGCATCTTCTTACTATTACCTCTCAAATGTAGAAGTTACCAGGAGCTCATCCCAAATGCTCCTAACTCCTTTCCCCTGTGATTCTAATTGTTCTCATTGGAATAGAGCATCTGACCAACTAACTCCTTAGACATTTTCTCAACTTTGAAATCTATTTTCCCCTCCCCACTACTGCCATCAAGAAGAGTTTTTGCCTTATTTACTCCTCTTTTGTCCTGTCTAATTAGACCAAAAATGTATATACATCCAAGCTGGAGCAATTTCTCTCTCTTCATTTTTCTTCTCTCTTCTCTCTCTCTCTTTCTCTGCAGAATTGAGAGTGAGAGATGAGTGGCAGCTATTTGTTCTTTATTTTGTTTTGTTTTTGTTTTTGTTTTTTAAGAACAGATAATGAAAGTTACCAAACCCTGATAGAATAGAGAGAAAGGAAAAGTTGGTGAACTAAGTTAGATACAGTTTAGCAAGATGCCAAGAAAGAACTGAAGGTGAAATATAGAAATATAATCTTTTGGGGGCACCTGGGTAGCTCAGTCGGTTAAGCATCTGCCTTCAGCTCAGGTCATGATTTCAGAGTCCTGGAATCAAGTGCTGCATTAGGCTCCCTGCTCAGTGGGGAGCCTGCTTCTCCCTCTTCCTATGCCCCTGCACTACTCATGCTCTCTCTCTCACCTGCTGTCTCTCTCTCTCTCCTTCAAATAAATAAATCTTTCAAAGAAGGAAAGAGAGGGAGGGAGGAAGAAGGGAAGGAAGCAAGGAAAGAAGGTAGGAAGGAAGGATGGAAGGAAATAAAGATAGACTATGCTTCTTAGGTTTCTGATATTTCTTCAAGTCCTGATTCTTTTCCTTGAGTTTTCTGATAAACATTTTTCTTCTTATAATACACTCACTTTATTTTCTTATATAATAAACTGTTTGTTTCTACTAATTGCAACTTGGCAATAATAACTAACATTCTAATGTGTTCAGGTAAAATCAGCATACTTTTGAATCTGAAATGTATACCTACAACATGGACTATAGGTTATTTCATATGGAAATACAAAAACTTGACCTTAATATGTCCATTACACTTCCCTCATCTTTATCGATCTCTTATTTTATCTCTGTATATGTCCCAAACCAAAAGTTCCGACAAATGTTCTATATTTTGCACTTCAGAAAATGAGAAAATGCAGTTTGAGTGTTAGACACAGACATAGGTAGAAGCTTTCATAGAGTAAACTCAATAAAAGTAAGTCAATTAAATTCATAGAGTAATTCAGTAAAAGTTATCGATTATCAATTTTGTAATTGCTGTGATCTACCTGTTATCACGTATAAAGTTATTAAACCAAAAACCTAAGAATGCTACCATAAAATGAAGTGCTTACTGTTTTTCATAGATAGACTCATTGTTTTTGCTAATGAGGGAAATTTTGTCACAGTAAACCAATGTGGAAAGTTTTCTTCCAGCCAATAGAAAAAAAATACAATTTTCATATTAAGATAGTGGTCAGAATGTGTTCAGGAAAGGTCAGAGAGAATTGATAAAACTGAAGAGCTATGTCAGAAAAAAAAAAAAAAAGGATCCATTACTGGGATTAATAGCAATGGGTGAGCCAATCTTACAAATAATATTAAAACATATTGTCTCATATTTAAAATGTATAAAGACTGTGCTTAAAATGAACTTACTGCAAGATTAAATAACAACAGAGTTTAGTATTTGTCCTCTGCACTTTTATAACCACATCACATAAATAAACAGATGAGGGAGAGGTTTAGGATGGATTTACCTCAAATGTTGCTCCTTTGTAGAGTATCCAAAGTTAATATAGGTGCTCTGATATAGGAGGCTTCCCAACAAGGTAAGCACTAGTATTAGTACAAATGCTTGTATTTAGTGCCACTAATAACAGAACTTAGTATTACTGATGCTAGTAATATTCAGTAACTGGTACTGTTATTAAATAGCTAGCATTCTAGCTTAGAACAAAAAGCTGTATAGAACTAGCCTACACATGTATTAATTTTCCTGATTCTTCCTCACTAGAAATGTATTTTAGAATATCTTTGGCTAAACTAGAATAATGACAATTTAAGGGTTTCCCAAATTCTTTATAATCAGAAGCCCATTATATGTAGTTCAGTTTTATTTGCAAGTAGGCCTGTGCTGACTGCTTGTATGTTACTCTACTTTTTATATAAAATGCATTTCTCAATAGTCTTTTGGTTGATGGATGAACAACTATATTATAGTGCCCTCCAGATACTAGCATTTGTTACAACTAGCAGACAAATCTGAATTAGGTGGAACACACTCTAATAGCCATGTATAGAAGAATGCCCTCTCCTCAGTGGGCTATTTAGGTTATATGTATCTGTTCATGCTACCCATTTTGAAATACGATAATTTGTTAATGGGGCAAGAGCTCATAAAACTTGTTATGAATTTTAGATATTAGCAAAAAATGTTAGAAGGAAGAGATTGAAACCAATTTAGGGAGCAGTTATTTTAGAAATTGGTTTAAACATTTTGAAAGGTTAGATAAAATGCTTCTAAAACTCTGCTTCTCAATTAATATTTAATAAGTACCTAAACCTATTGGCTTTTAAAATCATTTTTAAATTAACAAGATCCCCTAGAAAATTTTCTCGTATGAAGCTCTGATTAGCTGCTTAGGGATTTAATGATGCTGGGGGAGGTCATTGAGAGGACCTTTTAGCTTGTTGACCTATAAGCTGGCCCCAGGCAGTAGGAGGCCCTTTTCCTGTTCTTGGAATGTCCTTCTGTCTACTGTTCTTGCAGTGGGGAACTGTTCCTGGTACATACCTTTGAGAGAGTAAGGTGTCGGTTGAGACTATGTGGACTGAATATGCGACTGAAGACTGTTAAGACCTCTATATCAGCTTTGATATAGAGTACACTCTAATGTTACAAAAAGATAATATTCTTCAGTTATATTGGTACTTAGAAAAATGTTTGCTATATGCATATTTAGGGCTATTACTAAATAAGAAAAAATATTAATATTTTTAAGAAATGTGTAAGGGAACTATATTTTCTAAATTCTGTTAGTCTTTCCCATCACTTGTGCTTTAGGTAATTCTAGCTACGTGGTATCATTTTAATTACATCATGTAGTTTTCAGTGAAGTAGATGAGATGAATTCATGTTTTTCATGCTATGGATGACGTGAACAGTAATAATGCTCATGAGGGGAAATAAAAAGCCTTCTCACAGTATTGAATGGTATTTGTTATTTGCCTTTTTCTCTAAGTAGGGGTATGGAATTTTTTTTTTTTTAATTTCTATTGTAACAACCAGAGTCTTTTTCAAGTGAGAAATTCAGTAAGAGCCCTGGCCCCCCTCATAGTCAACCTTTGCCTCATCCTTGATTTAGAGATGACTTTCTATAGAAAATGCTAATTGACTAATCAGACATTGTGATGAAAAAAATTGTTGGAGCAAAATTGCACAGAATTTCGAACTTCAGTGTCAAAATTACAACTTAGTTTTATGATTTTTCTTAGTTTCTAAGATTCTAACATCTACCTTAACCTCTCTGCTTCCTCCAATGATTTATTTATTAATTCATAAATTCATTTATTTTAAAGTATATTATTCAGTCCATATTTATTGAACACCTGCATCATGCCAAGCACTATATTAAGTTTTGGAAAAACTGAGATAAGATATCCCCTAATGAAGGACAGAATCTTAATGAATATTATAAATTCCTAATCATTTTAGTCATATATTAAAAGGCCTAAATATTTCTCACTTAGGGTAATAGAGAGAAAACTTGCAAACGTTAGATAAGCAGTGATAAGCACCTTATGACCTAAAATTATTAAATAATACCTTACACCCTTTTATAATGTGACAAATATTTTAGTGAAAGGTCTCTAATATGCTTGAGACTTTCTTAAACAGATTTCTAACAATCAGGCAGCCATTCCACAAAAGAAATTGATATTAATAAATAAAAATTATATTCATCCTTTTATGGTTTTCTAGATGGGATTTCCATATAATTCTTATTAAAATTTGACACCTATTCATTTCAGAGCCAATATTCTAAAAGGTTCTACTATATATTAGAAATAATAAGTATGGTATATTATAACATCATACCAATGGAGATAGAAAATGTCTTATTTATTATGGTAATAAGTCAAGTAATAAAATATAACCTATGTTGGAGTTAGAAGATTAAAATATATTTTAAATCAATTTAAAACACTAAAGCCCAGACATTTAAGGTTTATGCTAAACTAGGACACAAATTAACTTCCCTGGAATCAAATGAAACAGTGTTGTCAGGAGCTCAGCTGAACTAAGAGAAGACCTGAACTGACTGCCAGGTATAGGAACAGCCAATATAAAACAAAAGCCAAATGACAGTCAAGTCTTTAATCACTGGGCGTGATTGTATAAGCAATCTCCTAAACTCCTCTCCTCTCCTATTTACCCACATGGAACAGCATTCCACAGCATTCTGTTTGGCAAAGTGAAATAGCAGAGGAGTTTAAATCTGGGGTCAGGTAGATCAGCATAGTAGAAATGTACTTTGTTTATTTTTATTTTTTTTTTTAAGATTTTATTTATTTATTTGACAGACAGAAATCACAAGTAGGCAGAGAAGCAGGCAGAGAGAGAGAAGGGGAAACAGGCTCCTGCTGAGCAGAGAGCCCTATGTGGGGCTCGATCCCAGGATCCTGAAACCATGACCTGAGCCGAAGGCAGAGACTTAATCCACTGAGCCACCCAGGCGCCCCTGTACTTTGTTTATTGAGTCAAAGTGAAGAACTGTCTTCAGTTTCCTGCTTTCTTCCAATAAGAAAGTCTCCTCAGATGCTGCTGTCAAAGACCTTGGCAGAAGGCTACAGATAAAGAGGTCTCCAAAAGAAGGTGCTTGGCTATCTTCGCAGATATGCGTAAGAGCATGGCTGACAAGGGGTGGTGGGGTGAAGTCTGGAAATGCAACAGGCTTCAGAAACTGCAGTGCCCTGGGTGGCTTCATGTCTGGTGAGGGGCAGGCAGCTTCTCTCCTGAGGCCAGGTGAAGGCTTTGTAATTGTATGTGGTTAGGTCTGAAAAATCACACAGGTTTTTTTGACCAGGAGACAAGCCCCTCAATTCTATTTTAATCAATATATTATTGTAACTCTTTTCCAATATGTGTATATACATAATTATCCTGAGTCATTTTTTTCTTCTAGCGTACATTTCTTGTCCAAAGAGATACTTCTGAAAGTTTTCCCACTGAGACAATAATCCCTCTTCTATGCCTTGTATACTCCTGAGAAAAGGTCACTTTCTCATTTTTGTAGTTTCTTCACACTTTTTTCACATGATGTTTATGGTTTACCTCTACCTTTTCTAAGTATCCAAATAATTCATTGAACTTATTGTAAAGTCTTTAGTGAGGTACCATGAGCCTAGGATTGGCATACTCAAGTTACGGCATGGTCATTGATAAAGTTATGTTGGACCTAATATAGTTTCAGCCTCTATATTTACCATGCATTCCATGGTTCTTCTCATGGGAACAACTAGATCAATCCATATTTGAAAATTTTGTCTTCTCATACATACCTTAAAATTTTATGATCAGTGACATTCTTTGTATTTAAAATAGAATTTAGTGATTAAGTTCTTGAGACTTAATGTACAGCACAGTTACTAGAGTGAATAATAATGTACTATATACTTCTAATTTGCTAAGAGATTTGATCACAAATGTTCTCACTACCATACAACACCTGAAGTATATAAGGCTATGGATATGTTAATTAGTTTGATTGTTGATAGTCATTTAAAATAGTAGATTGTACACCATAAAGATATACAATTTTTCATTTGTCAATCATACATAAATAAATTTAGGGAAAAAAAGTAATTGGTTTAATGGATGAGAGAGGACAAGAATAAAGGAGAAGAAATGAAAAATAATCCAAAATATTTAATATGCCTTACAGTATAAGATACAATCTGATTCTGACAACATACCTAGTATCTTATACCACTGGCAACATACCTCTCTGCTTAGCAACATTGAACTAGGATCTAGTTGGCATTCAATAAATGTCTAATTATGAAGACATAAATAAAATAGGGTAAACGAGTGAATAACAAACATCCTATGCGATATATGGGATATATCTGCAAATGTATTTCTTTTTTTTTAAATTTTTTATTTTTTATAAACATATATTTTTATCTACAGGGGTACAGGTCTGTGAATCACCAGGTTTACACACTTCACAGCACTCACGAAACCACATACCCTCCCCAATGTCCATAACCCCAAGCAAATGTATTTCTTATATCTCATTGAATTGACTTTTCAAAGATGTTTCACCTTATTTGTCAAAATCTTCAGACACTGAATTTACTATAAAAGCAAGCAACAAAAACTGAATTATAGATATAACTGAAACCTTAAGGTTATTTTTTAATTACATTTTTTTATTTGGAGTTAATTGTAGATTCACATGTAATTGTAAGAAATAATGAAGTGAGATCCCTTGCATATCTTACTCAGCTTCTCCATTGCTATTATTTTGCTAAACTGTAATATAATGTCACAACCAGGATCTTGAAATGGCTATAGTTAAGATACAGAATGTTGTCTTGTTTTTTATTTTGTTTGCTCTTAAGAGACTTTCAAACTCTTTTTCGCTAGTAGCTGTACCATTTTACATTTTCCACCAGCAGTGTATGAGTTTCTCTCTGTCATCTCCAGACGTTAATGTTGTCACTCTCTTTTATTTTAGCAATTCTGAGATACACACACACAGACACACACACACACACGTATATATATGGCAATTCTGATATATGTATATATACACATATATATTGTGATATCTCACATGTGGCTTTACTTATATTTTCCTCATAGTTACTGAAGGTGAGTATCTGCTCAGTTACTTATCTGCCATCATCTGTATAGCTTCTTTGTTGAATTGTTTGTTTGTTTTTTTTTTATGTCTTTTTCATGTGTGAGTTTCTTTTGTTTGCTCTTAACAGTTGAGTTTTACAAACTCATTATAAATAAAATCCTGGTCCTTTGTTGGATATGTTATTGTTTTTAATTTTGGCTTGCATGTACCCATTGATAATATATAGAAATATAATTTTTATGTTTATCTTATAACCTATGACCTTACGGAAATCACTAGTCCCAGGAAATTTTTTTCTGTCTTTCTCTCTCTGGTAGATTCTTATGTCTTCTGCAATAGAGGCAGTTTTGTTTCTTTCTTTCTGATCAGTGTACCTTTTACTTTATTTTATTTTATTTTATTTTGTCTTATTGAACTAGCTAAAAAATTCTTGCATGGCATTGAATAGAATGGTGAGAATGGATACCCTTATCTTGTTGATCTTACAGGATAAATGTTCAATTTTTTACCATTAAGCAAAATATTAACTGTAGTTTTTTATGAATTTTCTTTATGAAGTTGAGAAAGTTCTATTCTTCATCTGCTTAGTTTTTTTTTTTTTTTTAAATAATGTGGGGCAACTGGGTGGCTCAGGTGGTTAAATATCTGCCTTGAGCAAAGGTCAATATCCTGGGGTCCTGAGATGGAGCCCCATGTCGGGCTTGGGGAACCTGCCAAGGTTTTTTTGCCTCTCCCTTTGCTCATTCTCTCTCTCAAGTGAATAAATAAAACCTCAAAAAAAATTTAAAAAAAAGATCATAAATGCATGTAGAATTTTGACACTTTTTAATATCAATTAGTATGATCATGAGATTTTTCTTCCTCAGTATATTAACATGAGATTATGTTGATTGGTTTTTGAATATTGATCCAATCTTGCATCTTTAAGATAAACCTCCCTTGGCATGGCATACAACTCTTTCTAATATATACTGAATTCTATTTTCCAATATTTTATTAAGATTTTTTTGTCTACATTCATGTAGGATATTGATCTGTAGTTTTTTTGTTTGTTCGTTTTGTTTGTACTTTTTTATCTTTTTTGGGTATCGGAGTAATACTACCTCCATGAAATGCATGGGGAGTTGCTCTCTATTTTATTTTCTGCAATAGATTATATACAATTGCTAAATAATTCTCCCTTAAATGTTTGGAATAATTTTCTAGTGAACCATCTGGGCCTGGGGATTTATTTTCCTCAACAGTTATAGCCCTATGCAGATTATCCGTTTCATAATGGGTGAATTATGGTACTTTGTACTTTTCAAGGAAGTGGTTTCTTTTGTCTAAGTGGACTTATTTGCTTTATTCTTTTATTACCTTTCTAATGCCTGTAGGGTTTGTAGTGATAGGCCCATTTTAAAATTCTCTACTGTTAGTAATTTGAGACCTCTTTTTTTTTTAATCAGTCTTTTTTTTTTATTTTTGTCATTTCAAAAGTGTGTCAATTTTATTGATCTTTTCAATGAACCATCTTGTGTTTCATTGACTTTTTCCACTTGTCTGTTTTCAATTTTGTTGATTTCTTTTATCTTTATCACAATTTCCTTTCTTCTCAATTTAGGTTTAGTTTGCTCTTCTAGGTAAAAGTTGTGTACAAGTTATTCTATCTTAGTAGGCTGCCCCTTTTCTGGTCCTTCTGCTAGAGAGAGCAGGCTTTCATGAAGGATGTAAATGTGTATGTACATATGGATATTGAAATTACCAGGTTTTCAACTTTTTAAGTTCCTAGTTTGGGATACTAGAAACCCACGAAACTCATGAACATGTTATTTGGATCCTGAATTCCTTGACTGGTCTATCTTTTTATCTCCACCTTTTAGTGTTTTTTTATGTTTGTTTTACAACTGATGTCAAAAAGTTTTATATATGTACTTAGAAGGAGGAATAATGGAAAGTATGTCTATCCCCACATACCTGTACCAAAACAGAAGCCTATTTTCTTTTCTTTTTCGAGTCATGAGCAATTATGATCTTTGATACATTTTTCCTTAAAACATTGTAACTAATTAGTGTGTTTATTTTTGGAAGTAAATTAATTTACTATAAAAATAAAGGAGTAGGGGCGCCTAGGTGGCTCAGTGGGTTAAAGCCTCTGCCTTCGGCTCAGGTTATGATCCCAGAATCCTGGGATCGAGCCCCACATCCGGCTCTCTGCTCGGCAGGGAGCCTGCTTCCTCCTCTCTCTCTGCCTGCCTCTCTCCCTACTTGTGATCTCTGTCTGTCAAATAAATAAATAAAATCTTTAAAAAAAAATAAAGGAGTAAATAGGACTTGATTATCATTTACAGGACATAAAGTCAGAATGAATTCAGTACTGAACACTAGCTATTTATATATTTAAAGAAAAATTTAAGGAAAATTGGGGAAAAAAAGAAAGAAATCTATTACCTAGTGAACCAAACCTACAATTAAGACTACTAAAGTATTTAAAGAGAAACAAAATAGAAAATTACATTAAATTCAGTGTGGTAGCTGGACTGATGCACTTTTTTTTTTTTTAAAGATTTTTATTTATTTATTTGACAGACAGAGATCACAAGTAGGCAGAGAGGCAGGCAGAGAGAGAGGAGAAAGGAGGAAGCAGGCTCCTCATTGAGCAGAGAGCCCGATGCGGGGCTCGATCCCAGGACCCTGAGATCATGACCTGAGCTGAAGGCAGAGGCTTTAATCCACTGAGCTACCCAGGCGCCCCAGACTGATGCACTTTTTATGCAAAATATGGGAGTTTATAAAACTACTTACCATTACAACACTGTTTTGTTGTAGACATCAGAATTTTTCCGACTACTAAAGAAATAGTTAACTATTCACTTTAGATTCCTTTCCATCTCAGTTGCTGTATTTTAGTTTTGAAAGAGATAAGAATATGTTAATATTTATCAGTAGCCCTCCAAAATAACTTTGTTTTTCATATATGCACATTTTTATCTCTCTTGCTATATCTTCCAACCAAGTAATTTTAGTTGAGGGAACAATGTCCATAAGATATTTGTTTTTAATAACCTTTGCCTTTTAGCTCTTATTATCTTTGTTAATTTTTCTAAAATAAAGCTACACACAGCATTAAATATTTTACTGGAATCAGAATATGTTTTGTGAACTGACATAGTACAAAGTTCTCTCAAGAGGCGATTCACTGTTCTTGGCTTTGTCTCAGAAAATGTATATTGAGAATAATATTAAGATGGTAAAAAGCCAAACCTTTCTCTGCCCACCTTCCCCCCCAAAAAATATTAACAATGGTTTGGGGATAAAAATAAAAATGAATTCTTAAAATTTTTTTATTTGAATATAATTGACACAATGTTACATCAGTTTCAGGTGTACACATAGTGCTTCAACATCTATATACGTTATACTATGTTCACCACAAGTATAGCTACCATCTGTCAGTATACAGTCTATTATAATATTTTTTTAAAGATTTTATTTATTTATTTGACAGAGAGAAAGAGATCACAAGTAGGCAAAGCCACATGCAGAGAGAATGAGGGAAGCAGTCTCCCTGCTGAGTGGAGAGCCCAATGCAGGGCTCGATCCCAGGACCATGGGATCATGACCTGAGCCGAAGGCAGAGGCTTTACCCACTGAGCCACCCGGGCGCCCCTATGATAATATTTTTAATTTTACAAATAATGTCCTCTATTTAAAATAGTGCATGAATTTCCATTGAGTGGTTTCTTAAAATTAAGATTCATGTTTGCAAGCATTTTTGAAAGCTCTTGTATTGGAATTTCTCTCATTATGGAATGGTGGTCCCAGGTAAAAAATTATATAAAATCCCCTGGAAGATGCTAAACACTTGTCATTCTATATAGAAAAGATGGTAACCAGGTAAATTTGAGAGTGCAAAAGACTGCCTGTCATTACGTGATTTCAACTATCACTAGAGTAACTGCATTGCTAAGGTCAGAAGAAGTAGCCTCCCAATGGCTGTGCAGACTCAGAAGAAAGGGAGTCTTGCCCTGGAAACCCTATACCTGCCCATGCTTATCCTTAATTATCCACACTCTCTCTCAGTACACATGAACTACCTGTGTGTAGCGGGCATTGTTTTGGATGCTTTAGCTATAAAGAAAAACATGGATTTTTTTTCTTACTTCAGATATCTCAGAAACTGTGGGGACTTTGTATGCCACTTATAAACATATATGGAAAGATATCTAAGATTAAAAGAAAACATAAGAATGATGTAGACAAAATTCTGAAAGGCAAACAAGAACTTATTGGAGCCAGTTATACTTAAGACAAATGCAAAGGACAGTGCATAGAAATCAGGTGTGCAAAAAGGAAAAGGAAAGATACAGGTCACAGGGTTTCACAACCTCAGTATTATTGACATTGAGAGCCAACTGCTTCATTGTGTGTGCGCATTCTTATATATCCCCAGACATTGACAGATGGCACCCGGGGGTGGAATTGCCAGATTTAGCAAACAAAGATAAATACTATAGCAAATAAATACAAGACAGCACTTAAATGTACTTTTTGGACAAAATATTTTTTTTTTGTTTTTAGCTTAAGTATGTTTCATATTTTGTGTTGTTTGTCTGAAATTCCAATTTAATTGGGCATCCTGTATTTTGCCTGGCAACCCTACCTGCCTTAAATTACCTGTGGCTGAAAACCTCTGAGTTAGAGAATAGCATGATCACATTTTAGATTTGATCCATTACTTGTGGGAATCCATCAATTGTGTATGAGGGACAACGAGTTAACTAGGCTTCAATGGAACCTTTTAAATAGATGTCGATGTCCTCTGTGCTTCGGACTATTCTAGGTAGCAGGTATAGAGTATAGATCAAAAAGCAGAAAAGAAAATTCTTTGTCAGAGCTTATGTCATGAAGAGAAGACAACTAGTAAATACATAGCTGAGTAAATAAGATCCATCAGTCAGGAGATTAGGTTTTGCTGCTGCGTATCAAACAACCCCCAAAATCTCTATAACAAGAACAATAAAGGATTTCTTCCCTGTTGTTATATGTGTATTGCAGTCGGCTGCTGCTGCTCTTCAAATGACCTCTCCTCTAGCACCCAAACTGACAGGGCAGCCTCTGTTTACAACATTTCTGCTTGTCCTGGGTGAGGGAAATGAGAGTGTGAAAAACCCGTGCCAATTCTGAAGATTTCTTTAGCCAAAGCAACCACTTATTTCCAAGTTAAGAAGGGTGGGAATGTATAAAATTCCTACTGTACATTGTAAAAGCTCTAAAACTTCAAAGAAACTAGTAGAAAGTTGAGGATCATGATATCTCAGGTTGGTTTCCTGTAAAAACAGAACCTAAGGTAAGGACTTGATTTCAGCTGTTTCACATAGGTTGTTACTCTAGAAAGCCAGAATTAAGGAGAGGAGAGACTGAGTCAGGGAAGGAGGAAAGCTAATATGAAAGTGTCCTATAGAGGCTGCTGCTCTGGGCTATGGGGATTTGCAATGCCTCTGCTTACACCTAGGAAATCTATTGGAATCCTTTATTTGGAAGAACAAGAAGCTGGAGCATATTTTTTACTGGCTCCATTCTGCTGTGATCAACACCAAATATAGGCAAACAGTAATACATTTTACTCTATGTGTGATGTCAGGCATAGGATAAAAAAGGAGGAAAAAGAAAAGAAAAAAAAAAACATGAGAAGACATAGGTAATGAAGCCAGTAAAAAGTCATTTTTTTATAATATTGGTAAGATGGTTAGGAACGAGGACATCTGAGCAAAGTTCTGAAGGCAATGTGAGAGATCTTCATGAATATCCAGTAAAAAAAGAATTCCAGCCAGAGGAATAACAACTACAAATCACCCATCACAGGATACGTGGCACATTCAGGGAGCTGCAACTGTAATGCTGCCCGTGAGGACAGTTGTAAAATATAGAGTGAGCAGTATAATAGAGATCAGGAGATAAAGCGGATCCATGTAGACCATTGTAAAGATTCAGGATCTTCTCCCAAGGGAGGTTGGGAGCCATTGGAGAATGTCATGCAGAGGAGTGATGTTATCTGACTACATATTTAAAAAGATCACTCTTATTGCTGTATTGCATAGACTATAAGGGATCAAAATCAGAGAAACTGGGTTAAGGCTATTACAATAAGAGAAGGGAACAAATACAAACGTCTAAACAAGACCGTAGCAATAGAGATAGTGAGAAGCATTAAAACTCTGGATATGTTATGGGAATATAACATTTGGTTTTGTTGATGAATCAGTGTGCGATGTAAGAGAGAGAAAATCATCAACCTGGAGCAGCTGGGTGGCTCAATTGGTTAAGCATCTGACTCTTGATTTCAGCTCAGGTCATGATCTCAGGGTTGTGAGATCAAGCCCTGCTTCGGGCTCCCTGCTGGGTGTGGAACTTTCTTGAAAGTCTCTCTCCCTCTCCCTCTGTTTGTCTGCCTCAAAAAAAAAAAAAAAAAAAAAAAAAAGTTGGGGGTGGGGAGAATCAACCAGTTGTGTTAAGTTTGAGATGCTTAGTAAGCATCTAAGTAAAGATGTTCAATAAGCAGTTGGAAATGAAGAGAGATTCAGGCACATTATACGAAACAGTAATTATTAGTGTATACATCAGAGTTTAAATTATGAGCTTCATTGTAGTGGTAAAGGGATAAAGATAGAATTTAAATAATTATTTCTGTTTTTATTTACTTAAGAGAATCAGGCATAAAAACCCAGAATGAGGAATAAAACTAAAAACTCACTTTATCTTTACTATAATATGTTCGAAAAAGGACTGAAAGAAGTTTACATAAACATAAAAAAATTGTTCATAAAAAAATTGTTCTGCACCAACATTAGCACACTTTTTTTTTAATCATAGTCATTGCTTCAGAGGAGGAAAAGAAAGGCTGACCCATGTGAATTATGCCATAGATGAGAAATTTATTCACAGAAATCACAGTTGCTGTAAAAATTATTCTCTTAGCCCAAATTCAAAATCTCATTTTATACTGAAGGATGACAATTTTCCATAGATCTCTTGAATTTTTCCACATCTTTTGACCAGACCAACTTTGTTCTACTTTATCCTTTGGAGTATGGTTGTATTGCAAACAACCTTGGAATGTAAGTATACTGCGTCCTTCCTGAGTAAGGGGCAGGCATGCTTACTGCCCATTATGAAAGTTTCAGGATCTCTCTGCTCTGAGTTCCTCTGCTGTGATGCAACCTACTCTGAGCCAGGTTACCCCTGACTCCTTCTGCATTGCCCTGTATAATTTAGTGTTCAGAAAGCCGGTACAAGAAAATGCTGATACATTATCTATTGCTGTTGGCGAATAATGAAGTCCTTTGTGAAACTAGCAAAATATATGTTTGTCCACACAGGGAGATTAAATGCCATGTAATGATGGAGGAGAGATTGCAAAGATGAGAATGCAATACAAGGAAAGCTAATACCCAGCTACCACCAGAAGCTAGGAGAGACAGGGAACAGATTCTCCCTCAGATCTCCAGAGAGAACCCTGCTGATACCTTGAAGTCAGACTTTTGGCCTCCTGAACTTTGAGAGAATAAACATCTCTATTTTAAGCTACCAGTTTGTAGTACTTTGTTCAAACAGCCCTAGAAAACTAATACACAAATTAGAATTGGCATTTTAGAAAGAAATACCACTCTAGTCGACAAATTGACACAAACTCTAATTGGTAAGAATTCGCCACATAAAATTTGGGGGTTTTCAAATCTAGGCAGAACCTGTAGTGTTGTTATATTTTTTATTAGTTAAAAGCTGATCATTGAGGGGGCGCCTGGGTGACTTAGTGGGTTGAGCCTCTGCCTTCAGCTTGGGTCATGATCTCAGGGTCCTGGGATCGAGCCCCACATCGGGCTCTCTGCTCGGCAGGGGGCCTGCTTTTCCCTTCTCTCTGCCTGCCTCTCTGCCTACTTGTGATCTCTCTCTCTCTCTCTTTCTCTCTCTCTGTGTCAAATAAATAATTAAAAATTAAAAAAAAAAGAAAAAAAGCTGATCATTGAGGAAGAGTCAGTTCTCCCTCGTGTTCGAGTTTCCCATTTATTTTTGTCATCATCATCATCATCATTGTTAGCATTATTATTATATCCATTATCATCATCTTCATCATCACTATAAACAAATATCAGACTATTTAATCACTTCATTTAGCTTACCATAATTTTAGATGTATCATCCCTGACATGAAGGACATAAAGAACAACCACATATTGAACAAGCTCATAAATAATTAAGAGTGTACTTCTCTCCCTTAAGTCCATTTGTAGCAAACATCATTAGAAAAGAAATGTTCTCTTTAACCAAGTTATTTTGACCATGGGCGGGTGGCCAATCCTGAGTGAACTCCAATAATGTGATTGAATTGAACCTTCTACAATGAATCAAATTACATTGTGGATGATTCCAGTGGTCTCTAACCCAGCTGCCGCCATTTTCAAAACCAAACTTAGTGCAGTTTGCATTATCAGAGTGAGTCAAGTGGGTCCAAGCTCAGAAAAGTCGAGACAAAAGAAGTTGAAGCAAAGATCTCATTCTCTTTTTTTAATTCTCCATTAATTTACATACACCTGAATGTCACATATTTCCATTGATTTTCCCAAAAACCTCTTGCAGACTTAAGTAACATTCACACTAAGTGTTCAGGATCTTCCCAAAAGAGAAAGGGAGAGAAAGCAGGGAGGGGAGAGCAGGGGAATTAAGACTGGATGGAAAGGGAATAAAAGGGAACCTGTGGCAAGAAAAGAATTCTCTCTCCAGTGTTCTTCACAGAGATGACAAGAGCCTTTTCCCTTTTTGCTTTGCTGAGTTCAAAGCGTTCCCCCCCCTTTTTTTTTCCATTCTAATGAATTAGAGAAACTGGGCATCAATTCAAATTTTACTCTAATTCTGCTGACTGGAAATTTGATATCAAATAAAAGATTCATTATAAGATAAGCCTTTAACAACAACACAGTTTGGAAGTACTGCATTTCATCATAATGGAATTTTACCTCTATAAGCTTCCTCAACATATTAATGAATTATAGGATAAAAGTACAAGTATTTAAAATTCTGAAAGAATTTTTGTGTAAAAATTATGAGTGATGATTACACATTTGGATTGGACAGTGGTCAGTTATTTTACTCATTAAATAAATAAGCTGTCTTACCATTATATAGAATGTAATTTCCATAAATTATTTTAATGTGAAACATACGTTCAGTAATGTAAGGTAAAATAATTAATGCCATTAGTGTATGAAGCAATGGGCATAATTTTAGCTTCTTTCAAGACAAGAAATGAGAAATTAAAGACTATTTAAAAGGTAACTTTCCCTCACTTTTACACCAAACAATATTATACAAAATTTATATTTTATCAGAATTTTCCAAATTCTCGTGAGATTTTTTTTTCCCCTCTTTAAGTATCTGAGCAGGTCTAGGTCACTCACATTTTTTGGTGGCAGACCCAGAGTCTCCCTGAAACCTTGACACCACTTGGAGAAGAGAAGGGTGTTCTAGACTTCCTCTAAGCTCTGCTAAAAAAGAGATGATTAGAAATAAGGTCTAATAAGATTCTGTCTCATATGATGTTGGGTTAGCAGGTATAGTCTTTTTTGTTTTTGTCAGACAAAGTCTTTCATAGGAACTTCGAAAATTCTTATTTGTTCTGTTTATTACAAAAATGCATAGTTCATTTTTCTGAAAGAGATATCTAACGATCTTGATGTGATTTCATGAAAGTATCTCTAAAAAGTCATGATTAATTATTTCTATGTTTATCTGAAAAAAATGGGGTACATTAAATACAAATGAGAGGAAGCTTTAGGCCATTTGGTCAAGAGTTTCCTACACCATTTAGAAAACTATATTTCAGCTTTGACCTAAGAAGATACCGTAATAACAATAATACTAATGTATAATTATGTACTTTAGGGTTTACAATGACTCTTCAAATCTGTTATTTCATTTCATCAGTATAGCACCACTATGGAAGTAGACATTATAATCTGTTTTACTTAGGAGAAAATTAGCTCAAGGTCTAGCATATAAGTAAATAATTCATTACTTGGATTTAGGAATTCTCAGTCCAATTCTCAGGCCTGTATAAAAATATTAAAAATAAAAAAAAATCCACAGCACTAACATGAACTTCTGTCCTACTGCAGAGCCTAAGACCACTAAATATTGAACATTAAAAAAATGTCCCAACGTAGCACAGGAAAAATAGTCAATGATATTGTAATAGAATTGTATGGTGACAGATGGTGGCTGTATTTATAGTGAGCACAGCATAAAATATAGAGAAGTTGAATCACTGTGTTGTATACCTGAAACTAATGTAGCACTGTGTGTCAACTATACTCTCATTGTAGTGGGATTTCAAAGTAAAACTTAATGTTTGTTTGTTTTTTCTTCTTCCATATTAGGGGAGAAACAAAACAAAACAACAGCAACACAAAACAACCCCCCAACCACTGATCTTGCAATTTCTCAGAGATTTAAAAACAATACCATTGGGCACCTAGGTGGCCCAGTTAGATGTCTGCCATCTGCCTTCAGTTCAGGTTATGACTCCAGGGTCCTGGGAATGAACACTGTGTCAGGCTCCCTGTTCAGCGGAGAGGCTGCTTCTCCTTCTCTGGCTACCCCAGCTTGTTCTCTCTCTCTCTGTGTCTAATAAATAAATAAATAAATCTTTAAAAAATAAAATAAAAGCAATGCCATTGATGTGAAACCTTGCATTTATATAAAGTTTCTTGGATAGACTTTCCTCATAATTCTATTTCCTGTCCTTTGATTCCCTTACATATTTCCTTTTCTAATCAGAAGCCCTGATCACAGAATTTATTTTGTTATTCTTAGGATAAACTGACAAAATTTTTATGAAATCTGAGAACAGTTTGGGGACTTTTTCTAAGGGATTATTCTCTCTTTGTCATAGTCTTCTCAGGCTGCTCTAACAAAATGCCATAGACTGTATCACTGAAACAGTGGTCATCTATTTTCTTACAGGTCTGGAGCTGGGAAATCTAGATCAAGGTACTAGTTGATTTTGTTCCTAATGAGGCCATTCTTCTTATCTTGCAGATGGCTACCATTTTGCTGTGTCCTCACATTACAGATGTATAGAGAGAGGGCTCTAGTCTCTCTTCATCTTATAAGGGCACTAATATCATCACAGGGGCCTCATCCTTGTGAACTCATCTAAATCTAATTACTTCCCAAAGACCCTGTCACCAAATATAATCACCTTGGGGATTAAGATTTCACTAGATAAATTTCTTTGGTGGGGGAAAGAGGACAGAAACATTCAGTCTGTAACACAATTTTACCTGTCTCCCATATTTGGCGCAATAAAACAAATTTTTTCTGCACAAAATTTTGGTAATGGCTTCTTAGATAATGAATAGGGATTTCCAAGATTAAACCTCTGTCTGGTACACGTGGAGGTGGAATAGTTATTGACAATGAAGAAAAACAACTTTTATTTACTGAGCACTTCCAGGTAGAAGATAGACATATCACATTCTTCATCTTGTTTAATCCTCTTAGCAATTTTGTGGTATATTTTCTTCCTTTGATTTTGTATATCAAGATTATTAGTATTCATAAAGTTTGAGTAGATCTTTCAAATTACTCACCTTTTAAGTGGCAGAAACCAAGTAAGAAATATTTTATTTAATTTACAATATCTGTTTTTATCTACTGTAATATAATATATAAAGTGGACCTAATCCAGGAACTTCTGGCTTCCATGAGTATAAAATTTTCAGGTCCTATCAATCTCTTTAAGGCAGACATTTCTCTGTAGCAAAAGGAATTTGTACAAGGTAAAATGTGTCAGAAGTGGAATTGATTAGTTATCAGAGAAGGCTCTCTAGAGAAGGCTGACTTTGAAATGAGATTTAAGGTAAAGGTGATTCCATGGAGTAAACAATAGAGGGACCTTTAATCCATATTGAGGGCATAGTGTGTGTAAAGATACAGAACTTTCAAGTGTGCAGTGTAACAAAACAAAACAATACAAACAATTTTCTTCTTGTGGTGGTGGTGCAGACAAAAGAAACATTTCAGAAAATCACCAAGATCTGGTGAGTATACATCTGTTGCAAAAAGGGGAAATGTATATCCTGAGGGGCAGGCTGGAGAAAAAAAAGCAGGAAAAGACATGGAGCAAAGCCTGGAGATGGGGCCATGCATTTGTGTCAGGCTAATGACATAGTAGTAATATCACAAGAAGAAGCAATTGTCACAGGAAAAATGTTGCATAATTTTTTAAATAAAATGTGTGTAATATTAATATATAAAGTGATTACAAAGAGTTACTAGAGTTTTGGATTTTTTTTTTCCTACAAATTTTGTATATTTAAATACAAGTTTAACAACAGAAACAGATTTTGCTTTTATAATTTTAATACATTTAGAAAACAAAGATTTAAATGCATAAAAGCATCGAAAGTATACTCATTTTGTCATTTTACTTTAGCCTTTTGAGACAGAGAGAAGAAGATGAGCAGGGGGAGGGGCTAAGGGAGAGGAGAACAGGAGATGACTCCCCACTGAGCAGGGAGCCCAAAGGGTGGGATTCTATCCAAGGGTCTCAGGATCATGACCTGAGCCAAAGTCAGACACTCAACTGACTGAACCACCCTGGAGCCCCTAGACTTCTTCTTCTTCTTTTTCTTTTTTTTTTTTTTAATAAAAGAAAAAAATATGACAGATAAACTCATTGTTCATTTCTTCTATCTTCTGTATGTTTCTCAATCCTTAGAGGCAACTCTCAAACTACTATGTATGGGATTTTTTTTAGTTTTTGTCGTTCTTAATTATTTTAGCTTCATAATCTTACAACATATATGCATTAATAAAAATATATAATATTGCTTAAAAACTATTACTGCTGATAAACACTAGAAACTTATTTTCTGTTCCTTCCATCTATCTTTGATCCTACCCAACACTAAGACTAAAACCTCTCCTTTGACTCATTTTTGGAATAAGAAGGGAGATGAAAGTCAAGGAGATTTTCCAGCAACCATGAAACCTGACAACCTACTTTAATGAAAGATTAGGAATAAAATATTTCAAAATGATATTGTTGAAGTGGGAAAAATCATGTATTTATAATAATGTGGTCAAAAATATTCATATGACTAACCTACTGTGTGTAAGTGGGGTAAAGACCAAATGGTGAGACCCTCATGATGAGTAGAGCGTATCTGAGGGATATGAATAAATCAAGACCAAAATGAGAAAACTCTTTTTAAAGTCTAATGAGAAAGTACATTTATTTGAATGTATTAACAGGCACTTTATAAACACCTAAGTTACAATTTTTTGAATTTAGAAAAGCCTTATATTTTAGTGAAGTGGCTGGACATTGTGGGCACACGCTGCAGTTAATAAGAGGCTATAAAATTGAGAAATGTCTTTATAACCTGGCTAGGACCTTCTCAAAGAGATATTTCCTTGTTGAAAACAAGGCATTTAATTTCTTTGTTGTTCCCTCAGAACAGTTCTATATAGTTGTATAAACCCCACAGTAAATAACAGTTTGAGGAGAATTAAAAGGGTACATAAAATTTCTGGCATTTTAGATAGCTGAGTCATAGCAAGTTAGAGATGCAACTCAGTAAACTTTGTGTGGATACATATTTGTACTGACATAATTGAAACTCAACATTAATTTTCAATTCATACCCATCATGTATAGCTTATAGTATGTCTTTTATGGCTAATTCCTATGGAATTAATTTACTTCACAAATATTTATTGGGTCATCCCTTAAGTACTGGGCATCACTCAAGGCATTGGTGATACCACAGAAAATAATAATAATTATAACGCAACAATAATAATAAATATATTTCTATCCTTGTGAGTTCTAGTATCGCATCATATGTTTGCAAACTCAAATATTCATACCTTGCATAACAATTAATGCATTTATTTGAATTTTATTGGCCAAATGTGATATTGAATAATTGGAAAGGCAGCATATGTACCATGTGTACAGCACTAAGAGGTGATATAAATATAGGAGTAAATAAATTATTGTTTTATATATCATTAAAATATAATACATTGTCTTATAATATTTCCCTTCATGTTTTATTTCAAAATACTATTATTGTTAAATGCCCCTCCAAAAAAGTTTCTCAAGGAAGTATTGCTCACAATATCACTCTTTAGGAAGGTTATAAATGCACAATAGCAGATTAAGTCCTTACAGGAATCATGTAGAAAATATGTACATTTTTTTATACCAGTATTTCCCAAATATCTTGCCATGGGATCCTTTACCCATGTATCAGCAATTAATTTCTCAGGACACCACTACCCAACAGAATAGTTTGAACACTGTCTCTCCAAACTAAATCAAACTTTAGAATCACTATATCCATAATGAAAAATATTATTTTCATGGACACTACTAATGTCAACAATATCTATTCTGTCATACATTAAAAAAAAAAAAGCCCCCTAGTTTTGCCTAGAAACTTGAATGCTCAGCCACCAAGCACATTTCTCAGATTTCCTTGCAACATTTTATGGCCACATGACTAAATTTGGACCACAAAAATGAGTTTGGGCCAATGACTTTTATAGAAAAATAATGGATAGTTTTATGTCATATGTTTAAAGACAGTTTGCTTTTCATAGACTTTCTCTTTTACTGTTTGTGATGTGGTAACAAGAACTCCCACCTTAGGTCCAGAGAGGGTAATGGAATTGTCTAACTAGACCGAGTCCATCGACAATTTTTGGGGGAAACTTATTTTTGATGAACTGTTATAGAAGATCAATGTAAACTGCAATGTTATATGAGCTAGTATATATTGTATTTAAAAGGAAGACTAGACGGATGCTTGATTTAAGTTTATTGTATGTGAAAAGTCACAAGACACAAAAATCTGATATTATTTAATTCCTAATTTTACTAATTTTTAAAAAGTTACATGATTGCATAGAGGATAAAAATAGTACTTTACTTCCTTTTAAATATAAATTTTCATCAACTTCAAATATTTCAAATTCCAGTAGAACAATCTGTGACCAACAGACTGGCAATCACTTGTGTACTGGAGCTTCCTAGATCTCCTTATTGGTTACTAATGCTATTTATGGTCCCTTTGAATAGTAGTCTATAAGAGAGGGTGCAGTAAACATTGTACACAGCAGCCTTTCATTATAACGTTCAGGTGTTCAGAGGTATCACTCTTCGCAATCACTTTAAATCACCAACTCCTCTTCTTATATTTCTATTCTCCCTAATGTAAATTTTGTATCATTTTAGGAAAAATGATAACTAAATCTTCCTCATACAAAGTTTAATTTAGAGCTTTTCTATTACGTGGAGGTTAAGTCCCACTCTGGAGGGAGGGGGCCACTCTGCAAAATAGTATATGCTTGTTTTGAGGATTAAATTAGATAATCCCATGAAGCATTCACTGACTGTTAAACTAAATATTCCTGTGCATGGGAGTCAATACTGTCATCAGTATCATCATCATCAGTTATTACTAACTTTTTAGATCACGTCCTCACTTTTAGTCCAACCCAAAGCTGTAGTCACATGTTCTTAAGCCTTTCCACAACTTTCCTCTGCTCTCTTCCTAAATGTAATCATACAGCTTTTTCAAGCACAGTACAAATATGTTTTCTATGAACACTGTGCCAATGAGTTTTTTCCTTCTTTTCTCCTTTTGCAAAGCTAATTTAACATGTATTACTATTATGACAACTCTTTACTCTTCTTTGCATTGTTTATGTATCTTGTTTTTGCTGTATCACTTTAATGAAATAATATTTTTAAAAAATATTTGTTGGAATAACTCACAGAAAACTGAATGAATTATATTCATCTTAAGTGTACAGCTTGATGAATGTTTACATAGTGTACTCCAATAAAACCAACATTTACATCAAAGTGAAAGTCATTTCCAGGCACCTATAAAGTTTGCTTGTATTCATTCCTAATCTATATCACTCCCACTAATGGAACATCCATTTTTCTGACTTATGTAAACATAGATTAGTTTTGCCTGCCCTGAAGTAATGTATGGAATGTTATTGTTCTAGTATTTTTTAAATGTTTTTTAAATGTTTGTCTTGAAATAGTTATAGATTCACAAGAAATTGCAGAGAAATGTACAGAAAGATCCTGTGCACCACTGACCTAGCCTTCCCTAATTTTCATATCTTGGATAGCTATAATGTAGTATTATATAACCAGAAAACAGGTACTGGTATTTCACCAGTTTCACATATACTCAATTATGTGTGTGATGTGTTTGTGTGTTTGTGTGTGTGTGTGTGTGTGTGTGTGTGTTTCTCTGCAATAAAATTGCATTTATGTAAGTAAATAAAGCACAACAAGACACAGCACTATACCATTACCATAGGCTCTCTGGTACTTCTCCTTTATAGCCACATCCACTCACCATTTTACCACCCACCGGCCTTCCGTCTTTAAACCTTAGGAAACACCAATCTATTCGTCATCTCTGTTAGTCTGTCATTTCAAGAATTTTGTATATGTGAAATTAATAGTATGTATCCTTTTCAGATTGGCTTTTCTTAATGCAGTGTAATTCTTTTGATATTCACTCAAGTTGTGTGCACATCATTAGTGTGTTATTTTTTATTGTTGAGTAGTATTTCATGGTATGGGTATACCATAGTTTGTTTAATCATTCAACCACTGAAAAACATTTGAACATTTTCCAGTTTGGGGCTCTTACAAATAAAGCTTCTAGAAATATCCACATACAAATATGTGTGAAAATAAGTTTCCATTTCCATGGGATAAATGCCCAACATTTTAATTATTGAGTCATATTTAAGTTTATTTTTGGATTAAAAAAAAACTAAACTCTTTTCCACTCTGTCATAATGTTTTCCATTTTCATCAGCAAGTTATGAGTAAATACATCTCTCTTCATCCTTGCCATCATTGGAGTTACCACTATTTTTCTTCAAATTTTAGCCATTCTGATATATGTGTTTTATTTTGCACTGGATTGAGATTTTAAGTAGCATTTTCATAATGACTCATGGTGCTAAACATCTTTTCAAGTGCTTATTTGTCATGTATGTCTGCTTTTTTTAAAGATTTAAAGTATTTTTATTTTTTATTTTCTAACATAGGCATATTTTTATTATGTTCTTAGCCAGTATATGTATGTGTGCTTTTTAATGGAATGTATGTTCATATATTTTTCTAATTTTTAATCGGATTGTTGTTTTGATTGAATTTGGGGTTTGGATATTCTTAAATATTCCATACATAAATCAAGATAGTATGGTAGTTACAGAGTGATAGTTATATAGATGAATGGAACAGAATAGAGAATTCAGAAATTGACTCACAAACATTTGCCTAATTGATAAAAGTCCAAAAACAATTTAATAGGGAAGGGATGTACTTTTCAACAAATTGTGCTGTAGCAATTGAATATCTGTAGGTAAAAAATAAACCTCATCTAAGTTTCATATTTTCCACAAAAGTTAATTCAAAATGGTTCAGGAAGTTAAATGTAACTCTAAATCTAATGTTCAGAAAAGAAAAAAAAAAGATTTGAGAAAATCTTTAGGATTTTGGGTAGATTATAAAAATACGGTAGACACAAAATGCATGGTTTATGTAAGTAAAAACTTCACGAAACAGACCTCATGAGAATTACTTACTTTGTTAAGAGAACGAACAGACAAGAGCAGACTAGGAGAAAATTTTTCCAAAGGATTTTAAGAGTTTTAAGAGCAGGAATTATATATGTGTCTCTTCCTCATACTTATCTATAAAAAGTTTCTAAATATAAGTAGTATACAGTAAGTCTGAGAATACCTGTTGAGATAAAATCTAAAAGTTAGCTGACAGAGACATTCTCTTTCTACTTTAGCATCAGGGCAAATAATTCTAGAATATGAAGAAAAAAGTCCAATTCAGTATTACATAATTCATGAAAGAAAATGCAGAACTTTTTGAGAGCTTCAGTTTTCTGTGGGCCCTATTTCACAACATGTTTCTTAGAGAATGATATGCATTGTTTACCATACATGGGTCATCCTCTGATGTTCTTGTTGACAAGTATAATTGATTGTAACAGAACTACTCTTGACAGGGCTCAGTCTGCTTGCTTTGCAGAATTTGAGTGTCCTACCACAGTGTTGCTTCAAGACAATAGGGAAAAAAGTACCATTCTCCCTGAAAAGTCCTTTTACATACATCCTGGCTATCAGATGTCAATATAGCTGACAAAGTGGCCAGCAAACTGCAAGTACTAGATAGCACAGAGTGATTATAAAAATTTACAGCTGTCAGCTAAAATGAGAATATCTCCCATGGGTGTGGAAGTAAAATGTGATGATTAGCTGATGAGGCATTCTGCTCTTTTTTTCTTTCATGAACCAAGATCAGAGATGTGAGAATGTCATCCACAAGGTCCAACAAAATATTCACCAAAATTTAGAATATGATACTGGATTTATTGAAAACATCTTTCTCATATAAGACAGAATTTTTAAAACTACCTTGAAAGGCAAGGTGCAGTTGTTATTTGTCAAGATAAAATCAGAAATGATTAAAATACACTTTAATTAGCATCACACATTTTAAACAATGATTCGTATTCCAAAGTAATCATTGCTTGGGCATAACTATTGCTGTCATGTTAGGGCTGCTGCTCATTTAAAGATAAGAGTAGGATCATCAGTTTTTTCAGTCACGTCCAGAGAGGTCTAGGGCTTTTGAGAAAAGTAAGGCTATCATTAAATTTAATTCAATATTTTCACTTCTCCAGAAGGAAACTTCTTAGAATTCAGTGTATTCGTGCAATATTTTGGAAACATACATTTATCAAGAAATATGGATGAACTTAATACTTTGTTATTAGAATTTTGTCTGAATATAGATGGACCTGTTTAATATAGGAAAGTTGCTAATTCAGCATGGTATACAGATATGTGGAAACCACAGAAACTTCCTAGAGGTGAAGCAGACATAGATAAATAAGGAAAAACACCAACAAAAAAGAATGAGCAAGAAATAAAGCTTGTTTCTTACAGCTCACCTATAACTCTCTGAAGCCATCTTATCATCAAATTTATGAGATTAATCTACCTTCTTAGGACACAATTCTCTGTCCAATCACTGTCTCTCCAATTCAGTGTTTTATTATCTCTCTTCGATATGTGCTACCTGTATTTCTCTATCTTCAGTTTCTTTCCTTCCTATCTACATTATTAGGTTAGCTTTTCTAAAGCACAGTTCTGATCACAATATTTATAGACTAACAAGTTTTACTCTCCAGTAAAGCCATAACATATTAGTATGGCATTCAAAGTCATCAGCTTTTTGGCCTCAATTTATTATTCCAAAGGCACTTCCCACACTTTCCTTCAGTCATGCAAGTAATTAATGCCATACGTAGTACCAACTCTTAATATGATCTCTTTTCACTGGAATTTCCCTGCTAGCATGTATGATTTTATTTTCAGTATTAAACTTGGAGCCAGTATAAAACAATGGTGAAGCTACTTTGTACGATGCACTCAGAAAGTATGCAGTATACTTAGATTTATTTAATGACTTTATGAGGAAAGACAATCTGGTAAAAATAAATTTCTTCCTAAAAATTTGAACGGGATAATATCAGTTGGGTGAGTTCATGAACAATAGGTAGTGGTGCTAATCCATGTGCATGTAGGATCTTGAAACATCTGAGGCCACGAGTAGGGAAAGTGACCTAAAGCTACAAAGAGGTAGAATAAAATAATTAGAAATAGTAAGTGTGCATCCTTGCACAACCTGAGAAAGGACTGTAAGAGGGTGGCCAGCAGGCATGAGCAGAGAATGCTAATTCCCGTACTGGAGGCAAACTATGTAAGAATTTAGCAACATGAAGATGGCTCTGCGAAACAGGAGTCACTGCATGGCATTGTCAGTCAGAGGCTGTCTCCTTTGAAAACACTGCCCATAGTATCCACCCAGCTGATCATAATTCTGCTTAATTGGGGTGTGGATTTCAGTTTTCTTATGTTTATTGAGAAATTACCCTTTCCTTTCCAATAAAACTTTTAAGCCCTTCTTGACCCTTCAAGGTGATTCTAGAGACCACACCATTAGGTGCATGTAAGAAGCGAAAATTCCTAAGTGCTTATCTGGAGACGGGTCCATTTTCAAGGTCACTATATCACTAGTAATCAAGGAAGTTAGGTCATTCTAAGTTTATTCTTAAAATGAATCTTCGTATAGTTTCCATTTAGCAGGTTCAGAGCAGGTTTGACTTAATAGGTTTTGGCTGTTTGCTCCTTTAAAAAAAAAAAACTTTTACAATTTAGGCACAACCCAATTATTACTACTACTATAATTACTTTTTTAATTACTCAATTAAGAAAATATAGTATATTAAGTAAAGTGAAGTCTGGATATTATTTTTCTCATTTCGACCCTTGGTTCAAGAGTCTTGGGATGACTCAAAGATGGATTGATCTTAATGATACCCCTCATTAGTCTTATATCAGCATTGTCGATCTACCTAGAAAAAAAAATTCTCTGTAAAAGAATAATAAAGACTAGTAAGCATATTCAATTAATAAGAAATAGCAGTGAAAAAGACAACATATACAAGCACAAACATTTGATGTTTGCCTAGATTCTCCTCTTATTTATGTGTATTTCTCTTTATTTATATATGTTGGCTACAGTTTTTTTTATTATTTTTAAATCTGTTGAATAAATATATTAATATCTCTCTATAACACCATTCTGAATTTCAGAAGTTAATTTGAAAAAGCAGAAAAGTATAACAAAATTAATAATAGGAATCATAATAGATTTTTAAAGTGTAATACATAAATTTCAAATGGGATATTTTCTATGTATATTTTCAAAATATTTTCTGGGATTCTACAAGCACCAAGCTCAAAATTCAAGCTTAAAGTTTGACTGTGATAAGTTCTATTTGCACATTTTATCCCTCTTACATGTAGATAGTGCTTCCCATTACTTTTAGAATTAACATCTGGTTATGTCACAATCCATTTTCACATATTTTGTTCCAACATCAAACAATTCAGCAAGTGACAGCTATAAAACGTTTCAGAGTAAATAACAGTGAAAGATCAATTAAAGGTAAAAAGCAGACTCTTCGAATTTTCTCATTAAGATTTGAAGTGCAGGGAGTAAAATCACCCTCTCCAATATTTTCTTTCCTATCTCAGAAATCTAGTTTCAAATCTATATGCATCTTCCTTAAGGCTTAGATGCATTATGTTGGAGGAAATAACTGGATAATCTCATTTCTTGCAATTATTTTAGTTTGTTTTAGCTCAGAGAGAAAAAAGAAGATAACCTCCATTAAAAAAATAGTGACTAGTGCAAAGAATCTTCACATTTGTAAAGATCATGGTGAGATAATGATAGATATATTTGGTGTGAAGAAATCAACAGTGACAATCAAAGGATACATGTTACTTTAAAAATAGGATAAAAGAATTTGTGTATGAAAATCATTTTTCACATTACTACGAAATTAAGACTTGGAGTATCTTCTCTGATCTTAAGATTCTGTTAACACACCAGCTATATAAGTGTGATTGCCATCAGATACTTCAAGAACCTTCCTTTGTAATTTTTACCCTCTTGGTTCTACCAGATGAGAGACTAGAAAAGAATATAGGCTCTAGGTTACTGACCATGTGTCCTGTATTAGTTTGCTTATACTTGGAATACTTTTGTTTTGGATCTATATAAATATGTCAACATTCAAGGATAAATGCCAATAACATTTTTGGACAGCTGTATGAGCATAGCTTGATCCCTCACCCTCCTCCAACTTTTCTTAAATAAAGTGATCAATAACTATAAGGAAAAGCTTAACTCAGTTATGAACTTGAGACACATGTTTTGTCTGTTGCTATCTGCCTGCCCAAGAATTTATCTTAGATAAAATGTAGATGCAATTTGGTGGAATGGAATGATTAAAGTTGATGCCATATTATTCCTTCAACTCAAAGATGAATATACTTCAGAATTAATAAATAGAGACGAATTTGCAACATACCATTAACACTTCTAACACCAGATGCCTGAATAGTAGAGGACTTGTTCCAGGAAAAAGCTATGGCTCAAGCAGAATCTTCCTGAAGAGATAGTCACCAAGATGGGCCAAAGCTGTCTCTGGATACAGTATCTTAAGCTTTAAATGGAGAAGACCCTCAGTATTTTCATTTGAACAGTAGTGTCTGGCATAATACAGATGCTCCAAAAATGCCTACTGACTCTTTTTACTGAATAAAATCTATTTATTTATTTTTATTTTTTATATTTTATTTATTTATTTGACAGAGATCACAAGCAGGCAGAGAGGCAGACAGAGAGAGAGGGGGAAGCAGGCTCCGTGCTAAGCAGAGAGCCCGATGCAGGGCTGGATCCCAGGACCCCGGGATCATGACCTGAGCCGAAGGCAGAGGCTTTAACCCACTGAGCCACCCAGACACCCCTGAATAAAATCTATTTAAATCTATATGCCAAAATACATTGAATCCCATATTGTGGAATATATTTTCCACAATGTAATAAGAGAATGTAAACTAAATACACGATCATAATTTAAAAGAAAATAGTGTGGTTAGGAAAAATTCCAAAGTGTTAAATAAAAGACAGGATTTTGTTTTAAACAGTAAAATAAACAAGTTCCACAGACCAAAACATAAAAATTTGATAGGAAGTATCTCTAAAAATCTCATGGTAAATTAGAAAGTACTGCAATCATCCACCATCTGGTAATTGTTTATAAAATGAATTGTACAGGGATCTAGACATTTCTACTGGGATTTAATGAGTTAGTTAGAAGAACAAGAATGCACAAAATATTCTCCACAAGTATTATAATTAGATGGTGTTCCAGTTTCATGCAATAAAGGTTACTGGTATGTGGATATCCAATTCTCCCTTCAATTTTGTAATATGGGTGACTGCTACCTTGTTCATGTTTCAGACCCAATGTCTTTATAGAAGCTTTTGTGTATAGGAGATTTGAGGGTGGAATATGCACGGAAATACTTAAGGGCTATGAGATTCTACTTTGATTAATTCTGGTCAAGATTAAGTGATAATCATGCTCTAAAATAAATAAATTCATTTTGACAAAATGATAAAGATAAGTTTTCAATGTTCAAAAATTCTGCATTAATACAATGAGCATTGATTTCCTCTGAAACAAATAATGCATTATATGTTACCAAAAATTGATTTATTAAAATTTATAGTTTGCTCAGTTTTCCTTTTCTATGCTAAAAAAACAATTCTCTGTTTTCTCTAATTCAATCATTAACAAGACAGCAGTGAATTTAACTGCTTCTTTGAATAACTTGACCTCTTCATTTTTTCGTTCTCAAGTATTGTTAGAATCAAAACTTTGTTTGTCCAGGAGACTTCTGGAAGAATTAACACTACTCTTTTTCACTGCCATTTTGAGTGATTTTCAGTGATTATAGAGTGGAACACAGATGAATACATAAACTCTTGAGGAAATATCTCAAGACATTAATTGGTATAAGATGTATTGACTTTTCTCTCTAATCGATCAAATCATGGCACTTTCAGTATTCTTTATTAATTTTTATGAACAATCAAAAATAATCTAAAAGTGTGGTTATATGTAAGGTAAAAATCGTTCCATTAAAAACAAAAGTCTGCTTCTATTACAAATAATAGAATTTTTTTATTATTTGTAAAAATAGCTTTTTTGCTATTTTTATCAGCTACTCAGTTTAATAGAAGAATGTGGAAATATGCATCTAGGTGACAAGAGGGAAAGGCTTAATAAAAATAATAGAGTAGAATCCAGATTTATATATAGAAAGAATAAATCTATTATAAGTTAATTGCAATTTGAAAATATTAAATATCACTATACCTGTGTATGTTATTTTATGGTCTACCTTGTGACCATTAATTAATGAAATTTTAATATAAAGCATATGGAGTGTTCTCTCCTCTTAGGAATTTCTTCCCTTAGAGTGACTCTGAATTACAGTGGAATTGCATGAATATCAGTGAGGCAGAACATTGCATTGTGGGGCATCGTAAGTCTGGAATGAAGGTCTGAGTAAGGACCAAGAGAGTGAAATGCTAGGACTCTTTGTCTGGTAATAGAAGATGTTAACTTTCATTACCTTAGATGTTTTGTGGTCCAATTAAAAATATTTGGTAGAAGATTTTTCTCTATATTATTTTATAAGCCATTGCTTCGTCCTAAGTCCATGTTAAAGGATGTTGAAAACTCTCTCTCTCTATATATTTTTTATTATTAATAATGCTTTTATTGTTTTATATTTAAACAGGGGAAAAAGCTGTTTCAATCTGTCCCATTTGGGGGTTACATTGGGATGGAATATTCACATTTTATTTTAGATAAATCATATGCTTTGCTGAACATCGATATTTCTGGTAAGCCACACATGTGCAAAACAAACAAATCCATGTGCACAGTTACACTTGTCTGATTTTAGAATTAAAGATAAACAGAGTCAGCCTAAGGCAAATTTGTGATGAAAGAGATGTAATTGTACATCAGCTCTTCTATTTCCTTCTGTTTGCTTCCAAAATGAAGCATTTTTCTCTAAGCTTTGGTAAACCTTTTCCTCCTTCCTGTCCATGCTCCCTATTATGAGATAGACTGACATATTTATTATATATCTACTGGTCTAATATGTGAAATAAAAGAACATAAACATAATAATAGAGAACCCCTCCTGCTTTATTTTGTAGCCTAAGTTGTATGGTAATTGTGCAATTAATAAAACTAAGAAATAGTATGTCAAAACTTGTCTTGGGAATGAAAAGGCATGAGAGTGAGCTCATTGAGCTCTATGTTGTTCTAAAGTTTGCATGGTGTGAAGCAGAAATAGCTATAAGCACATCATACACCTGATTTTTTTCTGTCTCCCAGCCTCTTAAAATTTGCCTACCTTATGAAGGTCAGTAACACTAAATCTTTATGACTTAATGTATAAAATCTCTGTTATACATCTTTCTTTACTAAAAAAGTTCTTAAAGTGTGGTCTACCCGTGGCTGATAGTCTAAGAGACTTGTCAAGATGTCCACAATCTCAAAACTCTTTTTGTAATACTAAGAGATTATTTACCTTTTCCACTATGGTGACATATGTACTGGTGGTATAGAAACAATGGTGTGTAAAAAACGATGACTCCTTAGTACAAATCAAGGTAGTAGCCCACAAAAGTAGCAGTTGTCATAGTGTTCTATAATTCTATAAAATTGTCTTTAAAAAAAAAAGCAGATACATTTAAGATTATCCTTGTTGAAACAGAAAAATTAATGATTGTACTTTCCCTCAACCCTGAATAAATGTGTTTTTCAATATTCTGTGTGACAAAAGGGCAAGGAGACTGAAAGCAGGGATAAGGAAGATGTTTGTATTGAAGAAAAGTGCTTGTGTGATTGTGAGATTAGTGAGTGGAGTTGGCTATTTTTAATGGAACACCATTTTTACTTGAGAAAACAACTGGCAGACAAAATCTGATTATGAATTGTGTCAAAATATGAGAGATCTGCCTAACTCAGTGAACCAATATTTTCCGAATGACCAACTCTTGCTGTTGCTTTGTATGAAGTTAAAAAATATGAAATGGCGATGCAAAATGTTACAAAATTATGCATGAGTAAATGAGCCAGTCAAAGTGTAAAATAAAGTAAAAAATTTTCCATATTTATGATTTGGTATTCCACATTACAATAAACCTTTAAGATATTCTGACTTAAGTGTTGTTTAGTAACAAAGTGAATTTTGATTATTGCTTTAATAGATGTTAAAATATCCTTCCTCTTTC